>NC_079327.1:14468750-14815000 GCF_029931775.1 Euleptes europaea | reverse complement strand
GTGGGGGCGGCTTTCCTGCAGCCGCAGGAGGCTGCCCCCAGGCCGCTCCGGGCGGCGGAAAGCGGCACGGGCCCGGCAGCCTCCCAGGCAGGCCCCGCTGGCTGCTCCCAGGCGAGCGGGCCGGTGGCGGGGGGGCGGCGGGGGGGGGGGGGCGGCGAGGCCTGCCTGCTCCCAGGCAAGCCCCGCTGGCCGCTCCTAGGCCGCTCCCAGGTGAGCAGGGCGGCGGGGGGGGCGGCGGGGGTGGCAGCGAGGCCTGCCTGGGAGCAGGCAGGCCCTGCTGGCTGCTCCCAGGCCGTGGGAAGAGGCGCGGGCCGGCGGTGGGGGCGGCGGCGAGGCCTGTCTGCTCCCAGGCAGGCCCCGCTTGCCGCTCCCAGGTGAGCGGGCCGGCGGGGGGGGGGCGGCGGGGGCGGCGGCGAGGCCTGCCTGCTCCTAGGTAGGCCCCACTGGCCGCTCCTAGGCCGCTCCCAGGCGAGCGGGCCGGCGGCAGGGGGGGCGGCGGGGGCGGCGGCGAGGCCTGCCTGCTCCCAGGCAGGCCCCGCTGGCCGCTCCCAGGCCGCGGGAAGGCGAGCGGGCCGGCGGCGAAGGATGGCGGCAGTGGTAAGTTTCCCTCCTCCCTCCTTCCTCCTCCCTCCTCCCCTCGCCTACCGTATTGACCCGCGTATAAGCCGAGTTGGCTTTTTTCAGCCCTTTTTTTGGGCTGAAAAACTCGGCTTATACGCGAGTATATACGGTAGATAGATAGATAGATAGATAGATAGATAGATAGATAGATAGATAGATAGATAGATAGATAGATGGATAGATAGATCAGAGTGAGAACTTACATGTACAGGTTGTGCACATGATGCTCTTTGCAGAAGATCCAAAAAAGGGGGTTAATTCCCATACTGTATGTCTCCCAGAAAGGCACCCTACAGATGGTTAGATGGATAATTTATGGAATGCCACCCCTGGAGATATGTAGAGGATTCTCCTGATGGTCTCCTTTAAAAAAAAAAAAACATGCAAGGCTATCCTTTTCAGATAGAGCATTTGGTAGGCAGCTAGTATAGAATCATAGAATCATAGAGTTGGAAGGGACCTCCAGGGTCATCTAGTCCAACCCCTTGCACAATGCAGGAAACTCACAACTACCTCCCCCAAACACCCCCAGTGCCCAGAAGATGGCCAAGATGCCCCCTCCCGTGAACTGCCCAAGTTCATAGAATCAGCATTGCTGACAGATGGCCATCTAGCCTCTGCTTAAAAACCTCCAGGGAAGGAGAGCTTACCACCTCCCGAGGAAGCCTGTTCCACCGAGTAACCACTCTGTTAGAAAATTCTTCCTAATATCTAGATGGAAATTCTTCTGATTTAATTCTAACCCATTGGTTCTGGTCCGACCTTCTGGGGCAACAGAAGACAACTCACCACCTCCTGGATATGACAGCCCTTCAAGTACTTGAAGAGGTTATCATATCCCCTCTCAGTCTTCTCCTTTTCAGGCTAAACATACCCAGCTCCTTCAACGTTTCCTCCTAGGAAAGTATGCATGGTATTTTCTGACAGCATGATGATGATTGATTTATATTTGTAATTATTTGTTCATTTTTGAATTGTTTATAGCCTTCTGGTCGGGGCTTTGTAAACCACCTTGAGGTACTGTGGCCAGTCGAAATGGCCGGATAAAACAATTTTAATAGCAAAATCACTGCATTTGGTTGTCGGTCTGTGGTGCTGAGCTGAGGTTCTGGTCCCTTGTGAGTCCTGGAACAAAAGGAAGTCCTTGTATAGGCGTTATCCCGACTATTTTCTGTGCTCAGCTAGGCACAAATGTAAGTAAACAAACAGCAAACAAGACAATAAATCAATGATAGATCTCTTTTCTTTAAGTAGCGTTCAGGAAATGAAGGGACCAAGTTAACAGGGTGTGTAATAAACCTTGTGTTCCAGAACTTGTAAATACTTGCACAGATCCCTGCTAGGCATCTGCAATAAACTTTTTGTTGTTGTTGTTTCTCTCTCCCTCTAAGAGCAATGGGCTCTAATGATGTCAGTTTTGCTCCTTGGGAGCTGCTGATGCTCTATAAAGTCATCACTGCTGTGATACATTTGCAATAGATTTGCATTCTAAAAACCTCTTAGGAATGCTGATTAAATGCATACAGATGGCAATGCAAAATGATTGTCTAACATTTTACAGGATGTCACCTGCTTCTTCGACAATTTAGTTACCTTCTTGATTGGACTCTTTGCTAATTTTTTTTAAAGAATCACATTTAATGATATGTGAAATAGTCTGATGGCATAAAATGGTTCTTCCCTAAGAGGGGCAAACAAGTGGCAAGGGTTATAGAAGAGTTTAACGGCTTACAGCCAGCTAAGTCTGACAAAGGAAACCAATGTTAGGTTTAGAATGGCACATACTTTGGGGAAATTTCAATTGCTATAGTAGATATAAACATTCAGAAAAGGAGAACAGGGCCATATTAATGTAATAGGACACTGGGGAGAGATTAATTCAAGTCATTAATTCCAAGACTTCCTGGAATTTACAGAGAAGCTCACGCCTCAACTAAACATTGTGTGTGACCTGAGTCCGGGCAATGTCCTCCCCCGACCTGACTCACAGTACATGTAACATCTAGGAGCTATCATTCCCTCCTGTGTAATTTTCCTGAGCCGAAATGGCCACAAGCCCCCTGTGGCCATTTCCGCTTGGGAAAACACCAGTGCAGCAGGAAACGCTGAAACCCCTCTTGTCCCTGCACTATGCTTCTAAGCAGATACTGGCAAAGAAGAAGAGCTGATTTTTATACCCCACTTTTCTCTACTGAAATGAGTCTCAAAGGGCCTTACAATCACCTTTCCTTCCTCTCCACACAACAGGCACCTTGCGAGATAGGCAGGGATGAGAGAGTTCCGAGAGAACTGTGATTGGCCCCAGGTCACCCAGCAGGCTTCATGTAGAGGAATGGGGAGACAAACCTGGTTTTCCAGATTAGAGTTTGCCACTCTTGAATGCCACACCACACTGGCTCTCGCAGTACTTGGGAGTGATAGTTCCTGGATGTTATGAGTTCCGTACGTGGGGTTTGCCCTATAGATGATGTTTCGTTGAGCCCTCAGAATTCCATTTAACAAAATTTGGTATTAGTGCCAAGTCTCCTGAAAGAACTGAAACCCTTTCTGTGTTTGGTGAAGAATTCCTTTATTTATTTTGATCCCACTTTTTCTGGAAGTTGTCCCCAATAACCAGCAGGTCCAGCCCTCACAGGTTTGAAGATAGAGGATGAGCCATAAATGCCCTGAATTCCTTGGAGGAAAGATGGGATACAAATAGATGCACAGGCCTGAATACTTTTCTTTCCCTTAAAATGAAAGAGCTTTAACCTTAAGGCCATTTTGGGCGAAAACGCATGGTCGCTTTATCCTCCTTTAATCCCTGTTTTAGCCAGGATCGAACGCACATTAGGCAAAACGCATGTGTTCGATCCTGGCTGAATCCTGGCTGAAACAGGGAATAAAGGAGGCTAAACTGCCTTCCGTGACTTTTGTTCTCTACGTCCAGCAAATAGTGTGATGGATGCCCAGAATATCCCCTTCAGTTTATATTTGACTTGCTGCAGTCTTATCACAATCTTAACCAGGAATTTCATAAAATGAAAGTAACGGAGAAGGCTCCTGCCATAGTTAAGCATGGATGAGTTCCACTGAATATCAGTGTGCTTAAGTAGCTGCCACTGGAATCCATTTAAATGAACAGTGCTTTCATTTGGTGGGATTGCTCTCACGGAATATAGTCTATGTAACTGCTTACTGCTGCAGCTGTTTTGCTGCTGATAAATGGATACCCTTAAGCAGAGTGAGTCTTTTGCTTAGAATCACTGCAGCAGTATACTTTTTGCATGGTGTAGTGATTAAGAGCGGTGGTTTGGAGCGACGGAGTCTGATCTGGGTTTGATTCCCCACTCTTCCACATGAGCAGTGGAGGCTAATCAGGTAAACTGGATTTGTTTCTCCACTCCTACACACAAAGCCAGCTGGGCGACCTTGGGCTAGTCACAGTTCTATTAAGAGCTCTCTCAGCCCCACCTACCTCACAGGGTGTCTGTTGTGGGGAGGGGGAGGGAAGGTGATTGTAAGCCGCTTTGATTCTTCCTTAAGTGGTAGAGAAAGTCGGCATATAAAAACCAACTCTTCTTCTTTGGCAATTGGACTCTATGGCATTGAAGTCCCTCCCCAAGCCCTGCCCTCCTCAGGCCCCACCCCAAAAACCTCCTCCCGGTGGCGAAGAAGGACCTGGCAACCCTAGTCTAGCCACTCAGCTTGGCTTGCTCCAGGGCCAATTTATGAAATTCCTGGTTAAGATTGTGATATGACTGCAGTAAGTCAAATATAAACTGTAGGGATATTCTGGGCATCCATCACACTATTTGCTGAAGGTGGAGAACAAAAGTCATGGAATGTAATTTGAGTAAAAGGGTAACAATAGGGTAACAATAGGGCCCTGATGTTATCAGGCAGAGCATTCCACCAGGCCAGGGACAGCATTCTCATCAAGGGCAGCCACATGCTCTTAGGGCCAGGGACCACCAGTAGGTTACCAGCAGATGATCATAATGCTCTTTGGGGGGTATACCAGGAGAGAAGTCCCAAAGATACCATGGTCCCAGACCGTGTACGGCTTTAAAGGTTCAACAACTTGATGACCCTACTCCAAATTTCCACAATTCACTGCCCATTGCTTGATTCTCTGGCATGTTAATTGAGAAAAAGAAGCTCTGAAACAACACTGACCTTTACTATATCTTCCTATATGCTTTCCCCCCCTCCAGTGATAATGTCTCATAGAGTTCAAATGAAAACCTAAAACAGGCCAGTGCGCACACAGTGCAATTTAATTTAAACAGCATGGTAATCTCTCTTCCAGTTTTCCCTTTACAGCATTAAACTTTGCAGCCACATGCATTATTTTCTAAAAGGCTCAGCTCTCTTCCCCCAACCCCCCGCCCCGGTTACATTCAACTCCTAGGCAGGGCCTGTAATCCTCTCAAGACCGCCGTTTAAGCAGAGGGACGATAACACAGCAAGGTGTAAAGAACAGTTTCGAAATCCATCTGTAATGGATCTTTATTCCACAACAGATATCCTTTAAAAAAAGACCTGCTTTCGGAGAGATTCTGCGTTTGTCCCACTTTCTTCCCGCCCCCCACCTTTCGAGATTGCCCGAAGATGGCCATCCAAAAGCCAACGTTTGATGCCAAAGAAATCTTTCTTTATAGAGAGATGGCGGGCCTTGTCAGTGATTAATGTGGTGCTGCTGTGTCGCCTCGCTGGAGTTTTATATGGTGAGCTATAAAATCCAATACGGTCTAAGAATCAATAAACTAACTATGTAGTGGTATACTTACCAGGCTGCGAGGCTTCAATCTGATTGCTAATTAATTGCCTGCCAGGTGATAGACGGACGCTTGCTAAAACACATTCTACTCAATGGCTTAAAGATCTCAGAGGCTGCCGAGAAGGAATGAAAATAATAAAAGTGAGCATGTCAGCATAAAAAACCTATTGCAAAGGTTTTTTTTTTTTAATGACCATCTCATATAGTCAGCAGAACATAAACTCTGTACTTATGAGTGATCTTGATGCCTTATTGTAAGAGAGGTCGTCTCTTGTTCAGTTCAACATAGCATGGAGCTGCTCTCGGCAACTTGAGATAAGGTCATGATTCCGTTTACTTCATTATACTTCAGTAGGGTTTCCAGCTGTGGGTTGTGAAATGCCTGGATATTTCGGAGGTAGAGTCTGAGGAGGGTGGGGAGGGACTTCAATGCCATAGAGTTCACTTTCCAAAGCAGCCATTTTCTCCAGGTGAAGTAATCTTTGTCGCCTGGAGATCAGTTGTAATAGCAGGAGATTTCCAGCCACCCCCTGGAGATTGGGCAACAAAGATGGTCAGGGGTCTGGAGACCAAGTCCTATGAGGAAAGGTTGAAGGAGCTGGGTATGTTTAGCCTGAAGAGGAGAAGACTGAGAGGGGATATGATAACCATCTTCAAGTACTTGAAGGGCTGTCATATAGAGGATGGTGCCGAGTTGTTTTCTGTTGCCCCAGAGGGTTAGACCAGAGCCAACGGGTTGAAATTAAATCAGAAGAGTTTCCATCTAGACATTAGGAAGAATTTTCTAACAGTTAGAGCTGTTCCCCAGTGGAACAGGCTTCCTCAGGAGGTGGTGAGCTCTCCTTCCCTGGAGGTTTTTAAGAGGAGGCTAGATGGCCATCTGTCAGCAATGCTGATTCTATAAACTTAGGCAGTTCATGAAAGGGAGGGAATCTTGGCCATCTTCTGGGCACTGGGTGTGTGTGGGGGGGAGGTAGTTGTGAGTTTCCTGCATTGTGCAGGGGGTTGGACTAGATGATCCTGGTGATCCCTTCCAACTCTATGCTTCTATGATTGGCAACCCTATACTTCAGCTGTATGTGAAACAGAAGTGAGCTTGGAACTTTATCCTAAATAGAATGGGGAATCTGAAGAACTGTTGATGGCACTCTGCTGGAAGATGGAAGCATTCATGATGCTGTGCTGGCAGATGGAAGCTTCCAACTTTCTCATGTCTTCTGCATCATCCCAAAAGCTGTTCCTAAAATATAGCGTCTCCTGATGGGCAATATGGGCTGCAGCTCACAAGGAAAATGAGTGGAAATCACTACTACACTTCAGATAGTGAAAGGAAATTTTTTTGAACCAACCCAGTGATTTCAAATCCAAAATTTGAATCTCTCCCCACCCCCAACACACAAATTGCTATTCAGTAAACACTTAGGGTGAGACTACACATTACATTTGCCACCGGAATGTCCCCCCAAATATGGTGACTCTTGTGGACAAACACCATCAAATTATGAGTCTGCACAGCTTCACAATGCCCCCCCCAGGTTTTCTAGAGAAATATGTATGTATAACCAAATGATGGAAAAACTTAAATGAAAAGATAAAAAAAGAAACATGCTGTGAAATATACTATTTGTAGTAAAAGAGATTTCTGCTTTCTTGCTTTGCCTCTGTACTTTAAAACAAGAAGCTGTCTTACAGTGAGTGACAGTGCATCCCTGAGGTTTCAGGTTGAAACCTCTTAGAAGGCGGCATGACCCCATCGCCAGTGTAAGTGCATGTAAAACCGTGATTACACGCACTTACGCTGGCGGCGAGGCCAGTCTCACCAGCGGCCGAGGGCCGCAGGACCACACCTCACCCCTCCAATGGCCTGATTATGCATGCCATTTCCAACTGTCAGATGGATCTGTCAGAGGTTGCCTCACTCTCCCCCTGCGTTTCGGCACAATTTGCCCAGGTTTTCAAGGACCTGTTTTATCACAAATTTGGAAACACAGGAAAATGTGCAGGGAGTGCGAGGTGACCTCTAATGGTCAGAAGTGGCTTGCATAATCAAAACAAAGACCAGAAGTCGTTGGAGGAGTGACCACCAGGGAAACAGCAATGCATAAAAGACTATGGTCATCCTTATTACATTTATATCCTGCCCTTCATCCAAGGAACTCAGAAGACAGTACATATGAGTTTTTCCTCTTGTTATCTTCTTAACAACCTCCAAAAGTAGAGAGAAGAAATAAGTAGTTCAAAGTGGGTTTCATGGCTGAGCAGGTATTTGAACTCAGGTCTTCTCAGTTCATATCCAGCACTCCTTGGACCAAATCCAAATTCATAATAATCTAGATCTGAAATTATTATGAAAACCTTTGAAGCACACACCCTACTGCTTACTCTTCCTTCCTTTCTCCTTTGCAGGGGGCAGGGCAAGGGCTGGAGGATGCCACTCAGGGCCTCCGTTTGCCACTGGCAGGCCTTTTTTGGGTGCTCCCTACCCTCGGGCCAACGTGATGGCACTTAACATGCACACACACCCTCTGGCACCTTAAGCAATTGCTTAGCGGATGGGCTGGCTCTACTTGCGATTTATCCTACCCCCATGGCAGCCATTTTGTAGTGGTGCCCATTACTGTTTCTTGAAATTCCCCAAACTGCCAGGAATCTTGAGAAGAATGGGGACTCCTGTCCTATTGATCATCCAGCATCAGCTGTGGAAGGTAACATTTGCTTTGATGAAACTATATTTCAAATGCAGCACCGTACCACATCCTTTTTATAAAATTGCATCCATTTACTTATATGGTAGAAAATAAAACCGTACTCTCCAAGATATATTGGGGTTGGGTCCCACACTCTATTTACATCAATAAATTACTGGTTAAGACCAGTAATGAAGAATCAAGCTGGCTTTTACCAGCCCGGTGTCTGTCCTGCATCTGTATAGCGTCAACCTGTTTTATTCTTGGCCGCACAGGATGCGATAGAATGTTGGGTGAATAGGACGGAACATTGCATTTCCCCCCTCTATCTATATCTGTAATGTCTATCAGCTATCGTACAACTGATCAATAATTGAGTAAAACAGAGATTGCCAGAGCTGAGCACATTTGAAGATTGGACTAAAAGTTCTTCAAATGCAAAACTATAAAACAGTAATACGGTATCTAAAAGTGGGCAGACTAAATTTAGATGCACTTGGCTCACCTTTGCTCAGTTGTTTAAAAAAGTGTTCTGTGAATCAGTCTGCCAGGAAGAATATTGTGTTCTTCATTATGTCTGCCTCTGTATGGTTTCCCCCCCTTTTTTAAGTACTCCTCAGGGAGTAGATGGGGGAATGTAGGAAGATTGCTGGCCAGGGACTAGAAATGTCAGGTTGAACCTGTTGAAAGTGAAGTACTGTGGCAACTCAAAATAAACCCGAAAATAGCTGTTTCGGCTTTAATTTTGGCCAAATAGCAAAACTGGAAATTTTGGCAAAGCCGAATAGCTGATTTCCAAAAAGCCAAATAGGTATTTGGCTTTTTCAGCTTTCAGATATTCTACTTTTTTGAGATTCCCGGCTCTGTGCCTTATCCCATTTTTCTATCTTTTGCTGGGCTTTTTTTTTTTGTGGGGGGGAGTGGATGTTGTGGGTGTAAGATGGTGGGTGTGAGACCCTCTACAGTTGCATCTTCTTTCACCCTAGGCTGAACATCGTCACTGTCCATAAGCTGGGATTTCAAACCACGGTTTGAAATACAGAATCGCAACTTTTGGGGGGGAAACAAACTCTGAGTCAGTGAAGCACATTCATTCATATATCACGGAGAGCTGGAGTTTGTTTCAAACCAGGAGACTTTAATCATGTAATTTACAAAAGGGAAGGGATGAGGAAAGAGGGCTATGTACAAGCATGGTGACAAGTCATGCTGGTGGAGTTCGTTGTGACATCTCAATGTAGGCTTGGTGTCTGAGCCACTTGCCCTGCTGGAGGTCTTATCAATACTGCTATTCAGTGTGACATCACTAGACTTGGCTGATGATTCTCAGGGTTTTAGGGTGCTAGGGACCTGGCAATCCTAAAAGGGAATCACTGCCACTATTAAGAACATAAACATTATGTCATGAAAGCTGAATGGAAAGCTCTCCACACCTTCTTCACTAGTTAAAAAATGGCCCCACCTGGAGCTTAGTGGAAGCCTTGTCCTTTCTACTTCAGGGAAGAGCTGAAACTCCCAGTATCTATTATTGTTGTTGTTGTTTCTCAGAACATGTCAGATATATAATGAATCACTCTGTCATGGTCTACAGCTGTAAAATCTGAAGTCTTTGAGCTCATTTTTGCTAATGAACCATTGTCTATGAGAAAACGTTGAACCAACCTTAGGGCAAATTCTAGCTCTCTAACAGCTGGAGTGGGGCGTGGAGGTTCAGGGATCAAGCTAAAATCTTCTGCATAATTAGTGGTGTTTTCACACTGGTAATGTTTAGCAACATGTTTCCTTTTGTACTCCATCAGTTGTTCCCAGTTATTATCTAGGGGGTGGATGAACTAATCTCCTTCCTGGATTTTTATATAAATGACAATTCCAGAATTGCCCTCTCCTTGTTTCTGTGAAGGACGGGGCAGGGGAGAAAATGTACTAGATAGACAGATGGACAGATCGATAGATAGACATTAATGAGTGAATTAAAATGTAATTTTTTAATTGCCATTCATCTCTTTTTGGATTATATTTCTTTCTTTGCTGGCCAGGGACTAGAAATGTCAGGTTGAACCTGTTGAAAGTGAAGTACTATGGCAATTAGTGCTGTGCGTATCGGGTTTACCGAACTGAAAATACCCTAAAATAATCCAACCCAAATATAAACCCCAATATAGACCCAAATATAATCCAAAATGAGATGATGAATGATATTTCAATGGGTTTAAACTGGTGTAACTGCATAGGATTGCACAGTTAGCCTGCATGCAACCCATTCTCTTTCTGGGAGACGATCTGGACAATAACAAGAGAACTGCTTACAAATGAAGCGGTACCTTATAGAATTTTAGTTTTACTTGCCACTTGTCCCTAGAGATATGCTCACATTTGAGCAACTGGCTATTCTTCGCTATTCTTCATTCATGTGGAAATATCAATTTTATTGTTGTTGTTTTCAGTTCAGTTGTTTTTATCATTAGTCAGGATCCAGACAGCTTAGTGCATATTGAACCTCACACACTGGGTGCACACAGTTGATTTTTTTTTTTTTTACTTCTTGTCTTTTACACCTCTGTAGGCTTGGCATGCAGAGGTGTAAAAGACTGGATGTAAAAAAAATCAACTGCCTGGATGGCCCAGGCTAGCCTGATCTCGTCAGATCTCAGAAGCTAAGCAGGGTCAGCCCTGGTTAGTATTTGGATGGGAGACCACCAAGGAATACCAGGGTTGCTGTGCAGAGGAAGGCACTGGCAAACCAACTGTGTTAGTCTCTTGCGATGAAAACCCAAAAGGGGTCGCCATAAATCGGCTGTGACTTGAAGGCACTTTACACACACACAGGCTTGGCATCTGTGTGTGTGTGTGTGTGTGTGTGTGTGTGTGTGTGTGTGTGTGTGTGTGTGTAAGGGGTGCAGTCATTCAGGAAAGGGAAACAAGAGAAAGTATGTGCATGTACAGAAGATTTGAGAAACGTTTGGCTGAGATGTGGGATAAACATTTTTCATTGGAATTAAATAAATATGATGCATTCTCCACTATTATTATTTCATAGGGGAGAGGGAAGGAGGTATAGTGGGGGAGGCTGAATAGGCATATTGGCAAAAACAATGTGTGATGCTATCTATGATTTGTTTCAACTTTCTGTTTTTAAAAAATAGAATTTTAATATTTTAAAAGTACACAGAGGAGTTCGGATATCTGAGCTGAGAATTTAGGTGACACTTTTTAGACTTCATATAACACTTTAAGAATTGAGTTGGACCATCAATTCATGTAGAACAATTTAGGTAATGCTGCATTATTATTTATTCAAATTTCTGCATTTTTTCTGAACTAAACAGTTCTACATATATTTTATATCTGGAAAATTTCAGAGTCAAAATCCAAAGAGATCAATTGAGAACATTCTCAGATTAGACTGTGACTCCTTTCAAAAAATGGAGGAACAATTTAGCAAAACTTAGGCTGTACTGAAACATCTGTTAAAATCAATGGAACACAAACAGCTTTATTTTGTCTAGAATAAAGCAGGAATTTAGGTAAATAAAGACCTAAATCCCTTGAAAACTTAGTCATGAAATTTCAAGCAAAAACATTAGATATCTTCACTACTTTAAACGATCTTACATCTTTCCCCCCGAGTAGGCAATACTGATATTGATAGACCAATGGTCTGATTCAGTAGAAAGCAGCTTCATGAATGTTCCATTAGCAGAAATTTCCACAGGATCTCAGACCATATGAGGATAATGGCCCAGAGGAAGAGATTCATGTGAACAGGACCTCTGTGAGAGCTTCCCATATGTAATCCCAGGGCCAGTCCTGTATCATGTTCCCATAGTATGGGAGCTTCTATATATACAAAATGAGGCCCACAAGAAAACATTTACAGTGCATTCCTGAGTAGGGCTGTTAAAAAAAATTGGTTTAATTTGGTTTCCCGTTTAAATGGCCTTATTTATTCTGGAAAACCCAAATGCCGAATTCCCCTACACTGATATAGGCGGGAATCCGGCTTTAAATTTGGGATTCCCAAATAATTCGGCTATTTAAACACATTAAATGTATTTTGCGGCTTTTCACGGCTCTTGTGGGGGCATTTTTGCAGGTAGAGGTCCCACATTTTCAGGGTAGCTAGAAGGGACTCTCCTTGCAAGAACCCCCAAGTTTGGTAAAGATCAGAGGTATGGGTCTGGAGGGGGTTGCCCCCATCCTCCTCCATTCAAATGCATTGGCAAAGTGGGTGTGTTCAGATTCTTTAATATGATGTTTGCAATGTATCTGAGTGGAAAAGCTGAGCTTTAAACGGTGGGTAAGTTCACCCCACACCTCCATAGAGACAAAGTGTATCACATTGTATCTCTATGAAGGCACCGGGCGTACTTTCCCACCCACCGTTTAAAACCCAGCTTCTCCATTCAGATGCATTGGAAAGATCATATTAAAGAGTCTGCCAATGCATTTGAATGGAGGAGAATGGGGTGACCCCTTCCAGACCCCATAACTCTGGACCCCCTGATTCAATCTTTACCAAACGTGGGGGTTCTTGCAAGGAGAGTCCCTTCTAGCTACCCTGAAAATTTGGGGTCTCTACCTGCAAAAATGCCCTCGCAGGAGCCGCAGAAAGTTGGATATTCAGGAATGGCAAATTCGGTTTGCCAACCTCCCAGATTTTGTGGACTCGGTAAACCCGAACCAGAAATTTACCACATTTGCATTTATTCTGTATTTTTCTGGTTCATTTTTTACCAAATCAACAGCCCTATTCCTGAGTGGGGGGAGGTGAATTGTGGCAGTCAGGACAGCACAGTCAAGAAACCTCCTCAGAGGCTGCCTGGCCGCCATGGAGGGGAAAAAAGCCTTTTTGTCCAAAATAAAAAAGGTGAAAGCAGGCTTGCACCACTTCAAAAGGTGACGCAGCACCGCCACCATCCTTGGAGGCATTCCTGGGGTGAAAGAGGTTTGGAAGCTGCCCAAAGGCAGCTCTGCCCCCTGTAATGCCCTGGGAATGCCTCCTGCGACATCCGAGCGGGGACTTGCACTAGGAGAATGCTGGCGGGGGGGGGGGCTTGCCAGTGGCTGAGGACCATGCTGCCAGTGCCATCTGGGGGGCAGCATAAGTGGCACTATGTCGGCATTTGTGCCAGTTTGCATGGCACAAGTGGCATGGGTGCTGGCGTAGAGGTCACACTACCTCCTAAGCCAATTCCCCTCCCCCCAGGAATGCATCCTTAGTCCCTCTCCTGACTTCTAGCAAGCTAGCTGTTATAAGGCTTCCAGCTCTTACTTGGGAAATACCTGGATATTTGGGAGTGGAGCCTGGAGAGGGTGGAGTTTAGGGAGGGGAGGGACCTCTATAGAGTCCACCCGCCAAAACATCCATTTTCTCCAGAGAAACTGATCTCTGTAGTCTGGAGATCAGTAGTAACAGTGGGAGATCTCCAGACCCTACCCAGAGCCTGGCAACCCTATCCATGAACTAGAGTTGTGCTGTTATTTGGTGTGGGAACTGAGTTTTGATTATGGTGTTTCAGATCATTGAGGAAATGTTGCTTGCTCGAAACCAGGCCACCTCCACCCTGCCCATAGACAAATAATTCAGTAGAAGGAGGCATTCTTACATTTCTAAGAATCCTCTCCAGCATAGCTACATTTAGAATTCTCCAAAGGATAAAAAGAAAAAAGAAAAAAAAAGTATCAACAGCCATGCTGGTTCATTATTTACTTTGGCTCTAATTAATTCCTTGAACAGGTAAACAACTGAGAAGCTGAAATGATTTAAGCAGTTGCCAGTTCAGGATAAATAAGTCCTTCTTTTCAGTAGCATTGGATGTATATTTAAACTTCATCCTCTGTGGCCTGTAATAAGTTCTTAAAATGTATTGCCTTTATCCAAAAAATTTCTAATGTTGACATGCTTAATTTGTTTTCTTAGTGTTTTCCACCCTGGATCTACCCCCCTCCCCAGAAGTAATGGTTTCTAGTCCCTAAAACTCTTAGATATGTCCAGATAGTTACACCAAGCTATCTCCAGTGAAGCTATATATTGTTTTCAAATTGCAATTTCGCTATCATTTAGTTCTCTGCAAGGAGCAGAAGGTTTGGGAATTGATTCGGCTCCTCTGCAGCATCAGAGTAATAAACATTTGGAAAGCATTTCCATTTGTTTTAAAAGGACAATTTTGTTGGCTGTAACTTTCTTTAAAGTAATAGAAAGATAAACAAAGAAGAATTTGCTCTATCCCCTTTCCTTTCTTTCTTTCATTCCTTTGTATTTTTGTAGAAATGAATCCTTGTTTATAATGAACTTTTAAAATTTAAAATGCACATTTTTTTTTTTTTTTTTTGCTTTAAGGAGCAGAAAAGCTTCATATTTAAAAAGGCTCATCCTGTCTTTGGGGAAATATTTGTGGAACTAGTGAATGTAGGCTGACACTTTATGAAAAAAGGCTTACAATATGACCAAGACAGCTCACATTAAGGAGATTGCTCATCCACACAGGTGAGGGAGTCCTCTTTAGAAGGGCCATGAGCACCTGATGGAAACTAATGTATTTCGGACTGGGTGAGCCCCATCTTTTAAAGTGCAGATCAGGTCAGCTTACTGCTGTCAGTTGGTCAGACCAAGTTGGCTCCAATTACACGACCCCTATCTCAAAAGGGCCCCAACTATGGAGTCCTAACAAAACCAATCCAGAAAGAAAGAAAGAAAGAAAGAAAGAAAGAAAGAAAGAAAGAAAGAAAGAAAGAAAGAAAGAAAGAAAGAAAGAAAGAAAGAAAGAAAGAAAGAAAGAAAAGGGGGAGAAAACACAGAGCAAAGGCAAATAGCCTAACCCAAAAAGCTGAATACCTATTTGGCTTTTTTGGGAATTGCCTATTCGGCTTCGGCTTTATCCCCAGGTTTTGGTATCCGGTAAACCCAAAGCCTGAAAATTACTGAAATGGCTAATTTTGGGTTTATTTTCAGTTTGGGTTTATCTATATATTGATATGCACAACCCTAGTCCCGAGTCTCAGTCCCATTAATAATTTATCACATAAACAGTGTCATCAGTGGACTTAGATAATGGACTTAGAGCTTCCAGTCTGTACTGCAGAAGTGGTTGAAGACTAGAATTTCTAGACACTTCCTCCTCTCTAACTGTCAAATAGGCAAACTTCACAGAGCCTGCAGCTATTCTGTGCTTTAGCTGAGTTTTATCTGCCCTTCATTCAACCATCTGCTCCTATGCCTTTGTCCCCACACAAAATAAGCATAAAATGGCAAACATTTGCAAAATAAGTATTTATTTTCTTTCTACGTTGCCGGTTTTTAACATATAAAGTGTAATATAAATAGTCTGTTATGCTGGCCATTGGCCGTAACAAACAAACAATAATATGCAATCTCCTCCTCCTAGGAATACAATTCTGTTTATACTTATGAAGCATAAATTGTTGTGATAGAAGCTGATTTAATTTTCATAGCTGATGCAGGGTTTCCCCCCCCCCCCGCCTCAGTTGTGGCAAACATGCCAGAGATGCAGAGAGAAGTGTCTTTTATGCATAGCTGTTTCATTTGCATCATCCCTCTGATGACTTTGGGTCTTTTTTGGATAATGCATGCCATTTCTGACTCTCAGAGGTTGCCTCGCTCTCCCCATGTAATTCCCTGTGATTTGCCTTTGTTTTCAAATTCGAGATAAAACAGGTCACTCAAAATGTGGGCTAAATGAGGGGAAACATGGGGAACTAGAAGAAGAAGAAGAAGAAGAAGAAGAAGAAGAAGAAGAAGAAGAAGAAGAAGAAGAAGAAGAAGAAGAAGAAGAAGAAGAAGAAGAAGAAGGAGTTGGTTTTTATATGCCAACTTTCTCTACCACTTACGGAAGAATCAAACTGGCTTACAATCACCTTCCCTTTTCCTCCCCATAACAGACACCCTGTGAGGTAAGTGGGGCTAAGAAAGATCTAAGACAGCTGTGACTAGCTCAAGGTGACCCAGCTGGCTTCATCTGTAGGAGTGGGGAAATCAACCCGGTTCACCAGATTAGCATCCACAACTTATGTGGAGGAGTGGGGAATCAAACCCATTTCTCCCAGTCCACCACTCCAAACCACTGCTCTTAACCACTACACCAGAGAGTGAGGGGACCTCTGATGGTCACAAATGACATGCATAATTCAAACAAAGACCTGAAGTCATCAAAGAGGTGACACTGAGTTGAACAGCCATGCATAAAAGTCCAAAAATGCATAACTATCTACAACCAACAGCCAGCTGATTTTTCACTGAGTTCATGATGAAGCTGCTGAAAAACTCTTAGATTTGTCCTTTCCAGGGAATCAATTCTGTCCCTCTCTTTCCCTTGTTCATCATGAGCTACTGTCAAGGAGGTACAGCACTAACATGAGATATTCCTTAAAACTCAAGAAGAAAGCCCAATACAAACATTACAGGCTAGTTTACACAGGCAGCAGAATCAAAACCTCCCACTGGTGATGAAGAGGGACCTGGCAACTCTAATCCTGCCACTCTTATCCACGATACCACGCTAGCTCTCAGTTGCTGATACCTCCAGGAAAACTGATCTCAGGACTTTAGTTGTAATTTCCAGGAGAACTGCAGGCCCTATCTTGAGGTCAATAAAATAACTTTGTTTCCTGCATGCAAAACAGTACCCAGGAATACCAAGAACTTACCAGCCCACTTCAGTACTACTGGTAACTGCCAGTCAGAATACTTCACTCCCAACAAATAATGAACTGGCCAGACAAGGTGAATAGTGCATACCCTCCCCCAAGGAGGCACAGTTACTATTTTGTAGTGAGGTAGTCACCCCCAGTCTCAATTGCATAGTAATGTAACATACCTATCAAGCATTGCAAGGTTTCACACTGTGGCCCTCACATAATGCTTACCAACCTCCAGGTGGTAGCTGGAGATCTCCCAGGAGATCACCCTTTAGCTGGAGATCTCCCAGGAGATTACTCTTTAGCATCATACTGGGGGGACACTCCAGCACTTGCAAAAAAACCCTCTATGGAAACCACAGAGGTTTTTTGCAAGTGCTGGAGTGCTCCCCTAGTGCTATGCTAAAGGGTTAAATAAATCACCAGGGTCGGAAGACACAGCAAGGGCTCTCCTACCTCAGCAGCAAGCAGAACTAGGCATCTTTGTTTTGCTGCACATAAGCACCCAGTTTGAGGAAGGCATGGAGTTGGGTCTCCCTGGGAGAAAGACACAGGGCTGGCCTGGCTCCTCAGGCTTTCTGGGCAGCTGCTGCCACGGGTCATCTAGTTTCCTCCTCTCCAGTGACCCCCCCCCGCCCACTCCAGAACCTTGCCGCTGATCAGCTGTTTTTTCAGTCAGCTGTTTGGTGGGAAGGCAGGGAGGATGGAGCTACTTTTTTCTCCACCACCCCATTGGAGCTGCCCGAACAAACCCGACCTGACATCATCACGTAGATGACGCTGGTCATAGCCCCCAACCCTGCCTCCCTAAATCTCCCACCCACCAACTGAGAGTCAGCGGGCAACATGAATAATGGGCAGTAGATTTCCCGCCATAAGCAGGCACTTGGGAACCCTATTAGTTGTGCTATTGCTTGTTGAATTAGATTTGGATGAAGATAACCGGGAACTAACAAACTCAACCCCATTTTACGTTTACGTTATTCTTTTTCCATTTTGCTTATTTTTGGTAACTATAAATGACCAACATAACTACAATTACAAAAAGCAAAAAAGACATAAATACAAGAAAAAATAAGATATATCAACAGCTGTAATTCTATATGGGATAACTATCCAATGTCCACTGAACATAATCAGAAGACAACATGGACACTTCCCCTCCTTTTGAATCTGAATTCAGACCAATGCACAACAATAATAACTGTTTATGCTTCTATTAATATTCAAAGTTGCTTCTTTTCTCCATTGCTTCACAATTTCAGCTAATTTTGGCAGTTTGGCAATTTGCTATATTGTGTGTGTAAAGTGCCTTCAAGTTGCAGCTGACATATGGCAACCCCTTTTGGGTTTTTCATGGCAAGAGACTAACAGAAGTGGTTTGCCAGTGCCTTCCTCTGCACAGCAACCCTGGTATTCCTTGGTGGTCTCCCATCCAAATACTAACCAGGGCTGATCCTGCTTCGCTTCTGACGAGATCAGGCTAGCCTGGGCCATCCAGGTCAGGGCAATTTGCTATATTAGCCCATGTTTTAATGGGAATACTTTTAGGGCACTTTCACACAGCCCAAATAATGCACTTTCAATCCACTTTGGATTTTGCCAGTTCACACAGTAAAATCCACCTTCAAAGTGCATTGAAAGTGGGCTGAAAGTGCATTATTTGGGCTGTGTGAAAGTGCCCTTAGTATTATAGAATCATAGAGTTGGAAGGAACTGTGTGAAAAAGCTGACTGGACTCACCCCTTAGTGTCAGATCACCAAACTTCTATTAGTCTCAGATTTTAGAATTCTGGTGATCTGACAACCCTATGCTGGATTTTCTGGCCTCACTTTTTACTGTTTCCTCACTACCATCCTTCTTCTGCTTGTTCCCTAGGTATACCTTTCTGCCAGTTGAAGGAGTGGGCTCTGATTCTCCAAAGATCATGCCACAATGATCTTTGCCAACCTCTAGGAACCAGCTGGAGATCTCCCGGGATTACAACTGATCTCCAGCCGATAGGGATCAGTTCACCTGAGAAAATGGCTGCTTTGGCAATTGGACTCTATGGCATTGTAGCCCCTCCCCTCCCAAACCCCACCCTCCTCAGGCTCCACCCCAATAACCTCCCATGGGTGGCAGAGGGACCTGGCAACCCTAACAGTGAATGTGTTCGCCTTTTAACCTGCAACATGAATCCTTTTCGTTTTAACTATGACACACTAGCACAGCTCTTCCTCTGGAATGTATTAGTTGGGTTTCTGCTTGCATTTATAAAGATACGGCATTGGTACCCAAGGAAAACAATCCCAGCAACACCTTTATATAAGCTATGTTTGTCATGCTTCAAGCATGCAGGTTATTACTAACCTTAATCATCTTGAAAGCATTTCTTTTTTTGGAAAGCCATCCTCAGCCAACGTTTATTTTTTAATACATAAAAATAGAAATAGCCTTTGCTACAAGAACCTTGGATCAATCCTCATAACAAAAATGCACAGCGCCAACTTAAAAATAGTAAATATAGAAAGAATCAATGTAGGCTGACATGAGATACGAAGGTTACCAAAATGGCATAATCGTCCACATTCCATTTGTGACAAGGATAAAAGGATTTGAGAGAAGTTTCTTCCCTAGTCCACTTTATTAGAAGAGGAAAATAATTAAGATTCGAAACAGCCAGCATTTTTCTTTGCTTCAAAACACACACAACCTTTTCTTTGGAATTTCAAGTATCTTCTCCAAAGAACGGTAAAAGACTCACCACTTTCTGAAACATCTCAGACTTCATATTTAAGATGATGGGGTATGAGAGCTTGAAGTGGTTTATATTGGGAAAGGTTGTTGACATTAAATGCAGCCACCAAATTTCAGCTCATATGAAATGTAGGGCAAATTTGAAGTTTCCTGTTCTGGTGAAACCTTTAAAGAATGTCACAGGAACAAGAAAGTTCTGATAATACAAGAAAAGCTCCTCAGTTTGGAGAGAGGTCATTCATTCCTAGGTTTCCAACCAAAAATGCCAAAAAGAAATTGCCTTACTTGGACAAAATATCTGAAGAATTTTCACGTAAGCTTTTTTTTTGGGGGGGGGGGTAAAAAAAAGATTGGATATCCTGAGCTGATACTTGTGATCAAGCATAAGCACTGCTTTATCCAGTTTGTGTGTGTGTTAAGTGCTTTCAAATCGCTTCCAACTCATGGCGACCCTACAAATTAGTGACCTCCAAAATGTGCTATCATTAGCAGCCTTGCTCAGGTCCTTGGAAGCGGAGGGCCTTAGCTTCCTTTAACAAGTCTATCAATCTCTTGTTGGGTCTTCCTCTTTTCCTGCTGCCCTCAAGTTTTCCTAGCATGATTGTCTTTTTCAGCGACTCTTGTCTTCTCATAATGTGACCAAAGGACGATAGCCTCAGTTTAGTCAGTTTAGCTTCTAGGGAGAGTTCAGGCTTGGTTTGATCTAGAACCCACTTTATGGATCATTAATTTTCCATCCACATTCCAATTTAGTATTATTTAATTAAAGGTATGCAGTAACATACCTGCACTTCAGTACGCAGGAATGCTTCATGACCTAAGTTTCATGTCAGCTTCACCCCTCCCCCAAGTTGTGTGTGTGTGTTAAGTGCTATCAAGTCGCTTCCGACTCACGGCGACTCTATAAATCAATGTCCTCCAAAATGTCCTATCTTTGACAGCCTTGCTCAGGTCTTGCAAATTCAGGACTGTGGCTTCTAGGGCTGTCAAAAAAAAAATTCGGTACAGTTTGGATTCAGCCGAATTTGACCCTTGTGGGTTCGGTACGTGCCGAAGTCCGAACTCCCCCGCTTCGGATCCCCGGTAATTCGGGGGGATCCGGAGTTCGGGGGAAAATTCGGCCCCAGCGCGCCTTCAGAGGGATTCCCTGAAGGCGCGCGGGGGCCCTTTAAACTGATCTGCGCCTCCCAGTTGGGAGGCGCAGATCAGTTTAAAGGGCAGACAGCCCCCCTTCAGCGGGCTCCGCTGGAGAGGCTCGGGCTGCCCTTTAAACTGATCTGAGCCTCCCAGCTGGGAGGCGCAGGTCAGTTTAAATGACAGCCCTCGCCTCTCCAGCGGAGCCCGCTGAAGGGGGGCGGGCTGCCCTTTAAACTCATCTGCGCCTCCCGGCCGGGAGGCACAGGTCATTTTAAAGGGCAGCCCACGCCTCTCCAGCGGAGCCCGCTGAAGGGGGGCGGGCTGCCCTTTAAACTCATCTGAGCCTCCCAGCTGGGAGGCTCAGATCAGTTTAAAGGGCAGCCCGCCCCCCTTCAGCAGGCTCCGCTGGAGAGGCTCGGGCTGCCCTTTAAACTGATCTGAGCCCGCCGGGAGGCGCAGATCAGTTTAAAGGGCAGCCCGCGCCTCTGCAGCGGAGCCCGCTGAAGGGGGGCGGGCTGCCCTTTAAACTGATCTGAGCCTCCCAGCTGGGAGGCGCAGGTCAGTTTAAATGACAGCCCTCGCCTCTCCAGCGGAGCCCGCTGAAGGGGGGCGGGGTGCCCTTTAAACTCATCTGAGCCTCCCACAGGGTTTTCAAGGCAGGAGGTGGTTTGCCATTGGCTGCCTCTGCAACCCTAAACTTCCTTGCTTGTCAACACAACACACACACAACACAAGCCTTTACTGGCATATAAAAGGAAGAACATACATTTGGATAAAACCAAGTACAAATAAATAAAATTGGATAAAACCATCCCAAATCAGCCATTAAGGAAAGCTACACACCATTCACAATTCCTGATTGCTAGCTGTAAGAACTTTGCCACTGATTCAATTATTTTTGGGTTTTGTGTGGTCATAAGATACGATGTCCTTATTTCACCAGAGAGCCATTCCCTGTTTACGAACAGTGGGTCAATGAATTGGGATCGGCTACAAGCATAAAAGCAACAATTGAAAAGGACATGCACAAGAGATTCAATTTCACCATTCCCACAGGGGCAAACTCTGTTCACAAATGGGATTTTATTAAATCTTTCATATAGCAAGGCAGAGGGTAGTGTATTTAGCCTGGCAAGCATATATGCTCTACCCTGTTGCGGTGCAGTTAGTCACGTAAAGTATAGTGCTATATGTTGTCTATTTGGCCAAGGCTCCCAACTCAAGGGGGAACATCTACTACTTGCATGGCTTCTAAGTTCCTTGCTTGTCTCTCATCCTGCTTAGTTTCCAAGATTTGACAAGATCAAGGTCATCCAAGTCACAGTTATCTTTCACTGAAACCAGTGGCATTTAAACATTGTTGTAATGTCAGTTGTTCTTTGCAAACTCACTATATTCTCATACTTGGGGCCATCATAGAAGAGAATGCTTGAAAGGCTTTCAAACTAAAATGTAACCACTACATTTGCAGCCAAGAGCCCCATGGTGCAGAGTGGTAAGCTGCAGTACTGCAGTCCAAGCTCTGCTCATGACTTGAGTTCGATAACAACGGAAGTCGGTTTCAGGTAGCTGGCTCAAGGTTGACTCAGCCTTCCATCCTTCCGAAGTTGGCAAAATGAGTACCCAACTTGCTGGGGTGGGGGTGGGGGTAAAGTGTAGACGATAGGGTTGTCAACCTCCAGGTAATAGCTGGAGATCTCCTGCTATTACAACTGATCTTCAGCTGATAGAGAGTTCACCTGGAGAAAATGGCTACTTTGGCAATTGGACTCTATGACATTGAAGTCCCTCCCCTCCCCAAACCCCGCCCTCCTCAGGCTCCACCCCCAAAACCTCCCAGCAGTAGCAAAGAGGAATCTGGCAACCCTAGTAGACAACTGGGGAAGGCAGTGGCAAACCACCCCTTAAACATAGTCTGCATAGGAAACGTCTGGATGTGACATCACCCCATGGGTCAGGAATGTCCTGGTGCTTGCAGGGGACTACCTTTACATTTGCATAAAAGGGGAGAGAACTATATGCATCTGGAATTCCTTTGATATTTCCTACAGCTAAAGAGGCAAGCTGAAATTCTGTTTTAAGTCCATAAAATATAAAGGATAACTTGCCTTTTTGGGACTTTATTAAGTCCTTTGAGTCCTGCTGATCAGAAGAAAAGTGAGATATAAATACTCACCATCCAGTGAGGATTTCAAAACAAGTTATGTCTCCATTATTTATATTATTGTTTTCATTATGGCATCTGGGACCATCTTAAAATGCACTAAGGGTCTCCAGAGGACCACAGATCATAGTTTTAAATTCACTGACCTAAAGTGATCTGGAAACTGAGAGTATGGGAAAGAATTTACTAGCTTCTAAAGGCCCCAGGATACCTTGCTTTCTGAAAAGGTTTTCATCCTTTTAACTTTACACCACATACCATAGAAGTACACGCTGAGTGGTTCAGGCATTCTTTCAAACTATGCGCCATGAACTAATCAATTTCTATAGCCCAAGGGCTGTTAGAGACAGCACTACAAATCAGGAAGGCCTCCTTGTTTTATGGCAATGTTTTCTGCTTGTTCTTCTCATTATATTGCTTTTTTTTTTTTTTACAGGCAGCATATATTTGTTGTTCTGTTGTATATTGTGATTGTATAGGGATGGCGTCATTGCTAACTGAGGGCTGGGAAATTCCTGGAGATTCTGGGGCTGGAGTATGGTTGCCAACCTCCAGGTAGTAGCTGGATATCTCCTGCTATTACACCAGATCTCCAGCCGAGAGAGATCAGTTCACCTGGAGAAAATGGCCGCTTTGGCCATTGGACTCTATGGCATTGAAGTCCCTCTCCTCCCCAAACCCCGCCCTCCACAGGCTAACCCAATACCTCCTGCTGATGGTGAAGAGGGATCTGGCAACCCTAGGATGGAGCCTGAGGAAGGAGCTCAGTAGGATGTAATGCCATAAAGTGCACCTTAGAAGTAGCCATTTTCTCCAGGGGAACTAATCTCTATTGTCTGGAGATGACTTGCAATTCCAGGAGATCTCCAGGCCCCGCCTGGAGATTGGCAACTCTATCAGGTGTCAATATATCCTGCGAGAGGACAGCTTCTGGGGTCTGGGTTTTTGGTGGGACCTGTTGCTGCTGACCAGACCTGGGTAGAATAGGCTAGCTTGATTGATTGATTGATTGATTGATTGATTGATTGATTGATGCTGCTGCATATTAAATCACCACAGTTGCCATTTCAAAACCACATCTTTGACAAGGAGGCTGTCAAAATCTGGTTGTAATAAAATGTGGGGTAATAACAGAAGAATAAGACCTGAATCTTACCAGAATCTGTTGATAAGCCTGGCATGGTCAGGTGTATATAAAATCTGATTGTCAAAGTTAGGGTAGCCCTTCCAGAATCCAACAGATTCTAGAATTGGATCTGGCAGTTGGGCAGCATCAGACTGGTTTTAACAGATGACGGCATCACAAGAGTTCAAATATGCAAACAGAGGGAGAAGGCAGGCAAAAGGGATTGGTCTACTGGCCACTGATGTCACAATGGCCCCTATACCAGGTGTATACCAGGTGCACCAGGTGTACCAGGGTCTTCTTTGACCACCTAAAAAAGGCTATACAGTGGGTCATGGGACCTGCATAGACAAAGCCAGGTAGGATATATGCTATAATATTAGGGTTGACAACCTCCAGGTACTAGTTGGAGATCTGCTGTTGCAACTGATCTCCAGCAGATAGAGATCAGTTCACCTGGAGAAAATGACCACTCTGGCAATTGGACTCTATGGCATTGAAGTCCCTCCCTTCCCCAAATCCCACCCTCCCCAGGTTCTGCCCCAAAAATCTCCTACTGGTGGCGAAGAGCAACCTGGCAACCCTATATAATATGAAGGTGAACTTGGTGATATTGAGCCGAAAAAAATGGATGGATCCAGCCCTATGGCTCAGTTCCTTTGCTTGCACCAAATTGCCTTGCCGCTCACTTTATGTCTGCACAGCAGGGGGGAGGCACTTGATTTGTGAGTATAGTTTGGCTCCTATGAACTACACCATTTTTTTTGACATAACTTTGTGCCTCTGACGGGGAATTCCTAGGCTAAAAGGGCTTAGGGAGGTGACTAATTCTTGCCACACCCCCAGAACTGCCCACAACCATGCTGGCGCAGGGGCCTACACCTCAATCGGTGCCCTAGAGTGGCAGCGCAGTACTGGGGGCCTGTGCCAATGTCACTGACCCTTACACTGATGTATCTTGGAGATAAGGCGGCATAAAGGTCATTTGGCTCCCTGAGAACATTTGCTAGGGTTGCCAGGTCCCTCTTCACCACTGGCATGAGGTTTTTGGTGTGGAGCCTGAGGAGGGCAGGGTTTGGGGAAGGGAGGGACTTAAATGCCATAGAGTCTAATTGCCAAAGAGGCTATTTTCTCCAGGTGAACTGATCTCTATTAGCTGGAGATCAGTTGTCATAGTGGGAGATCTCCAGCTAGTACCTGGAGGTTGGCAACCCTAACATTCACCCTCCCCTTAGGATTGCACTGTTGGTATTCTTAAAACTAAAATCTTCCACACTGCCAAAACACACACACACACACACACACACACACACACACACACACACACACACACACAAACCCTTGTATATAGTACAAGGGCCTTGCTGCATGCTTATTAGCACCTATTATCTGGGGGCACAAAGTTCTTTATGAACTCATGAAAAATGGCCTACACCAACACAAATATATCATGTGCAAGAAAGAAAATAATTAGGAATATAATGTGAGATGAAGATGATCTCTCTCTGTGTGTGTGTGTGTGTGTGCATATGCAGAGAGTAGAAAAGGATCCCTCCTGTCTAATTGGTCTGAGTCTAGTAAGATGCCTTTAATCATCATCTGGTAAGGCCATTAGCCCAGAAGTTTATTTTGCTGTGGAAATGTGTTTTGACTAAGTGGCAATAATAGACTGCAAAAATGATAAGAATGCCCTTTAGGAAGTGCAAAAGAGCCCAAAGAAGAGTAATTGGAGGGGAAATTCCTCATGACAAAATTATGCCTTATAGTTCACTCCGGCTGCTATGCGGAATTATTTTTTAAGCTGCTTTATTCAGAAAGGGAAGAACAAAACCAATACACCATCTCGGGAATGAGCATCTTGGAGGCTCTGTAGCGCTGCGGGCACAAGTTGTGATTTTTTAAAAAAATGTATGTATCTATCGATCACAGTTCTCGGTCTTTCCTCAATGTCAGTTGTAGCTCCTGGGTTGTGGCACTAATGAGTTCCTCCCGGAAAATCAGGGATTTCTCAATCTTTGTGCAATTTGGAAATTAAAAGATTATCATCTGAGGAGTTTATCCTAGATATCCAGCCAACACCTGTGTGACTTTCAAAAAGTAACCTCCCCGATAGTGTTCCAGAACTTTGTTGGTAGTTCAGGTGGAAAATAAATGTTTTTCCTCGGTAATCCATCAGTAAATACACCATGCTTAGTAGTATTTGGCATTTATTTCCTCATTACTTCATTCTTACTGTCCCCCCCCCCCCTTTAGCATTGCCAACCTCCAGGCAATAGCAGAAGATCTCCTGCTATTACAACTGATCTCCAGCTGATAGAGATCAGTTTGGCTTGAGAAAATGGCTGCTTTGGGAATTGAACTCTATGGCATTGAAGTCCCTCCCCTCCCCAAACTCCACCCTCCTCAGGCTTCGCCCCAAAAATCTCCTGCCGGTGGCAAAGAGGGGCCTAGCAACCCTACCCCCCTTTAATATCTGAGAGGAAGATATCTGTCTACATTTCATAATCAGTTTAAAGGCTCAGAATGTAGTACTAACACTATTTTTAATAAAATATTTACTTCTTGCCAGGTCCCTCTTCGCCACTGATGGGAGGTTTTTGGAGCGGAGACTGAGGAGGGTGGGGTTTGAGAAGGGGAGGGATTTCAATGTCATAAATTGCCAAAATGGCCATTTTCTCCAGAGGAACTGAAATCTATTGGTTGGATATTAGTTGTAATAGCAGGAGATCTCCATCTAGTACCTGGAGGTTGGCAACCCTAATCCAGGTGGTATCTGGGGATCCCTGAGAATTACAGTTCATCTCCAGACTACGAAGATCAGTTCCTTTGGAGAAAATGGATACTTTGGAGGGTGGACTCTGTGGCATTGTACCCCATATAGGTCCCTGTCCTCCCCAAGCTCCATGTCCAAATCTCCAGGATTTTCCCAACCTGGACATGGCAATCCTTCCCCCCCCCCCATCTCCCACTGGTGGCCAAGGGGGACCTATCAACCCTACTGCCTAGGCCATAACCAGGGTTTGACAGGAGCAGTATGGGTTGCGACAGCATGGACAGGGCCAGGGATATTAGACTAACACTCCAAGACATTTAATGAGGAAGGGTGGTTTCCAAACCAATTATTAGTTGGGTGGATTGCTACAGGTCCCCTTAGTAAAACCTGGAGAAAATGGCCACTTTGGCAATTGGACTCTATGGCATTGAAGTCTCTCCCCTCCCCAAACCCCACCTTCCTCAGGGTCAACCCCCAAAACCTCCCACCAATGGTGAAAAGCGACCTGGCAACCCTACTTTATGATCTTTGGGCATGATAATTATATGCTTCATTGGTTCTATTCAAGAATCCATCTGCTTTCATTACCAATAATCAGAATAACATCAAGTCTGTTGGTTCTACGCTGCCAGCAAATCTCTTAATTTCGAGCAACTCAGTGCCTCCCATTTGGCAGTGAAGATATATACTATCAGCTGTAATAGCGGGAGATTTCCAGCCACCCCCTGGAGATTGGGCAACAAAGTTGGTCAGGGGTCTGGAGACCAAGTCCTATGAGGAAAGCTGGGGATGTTCAGCCTGAAGAGGAAAAGACTGAGAGGGGATATGATAACCATCTTCAAGTACTTGAAGGGCTGTCATATAGAGGAGGGTGCCAAGTTGTTTTCTGTTGCCCAAGAAGGTCGGACCAGAACCAACGGGTTGAAATTAAATCAAAAGAGTTTCCATTTAGATATTAGGAAGAAATTTGTAACAGAGTGGTTCCTCAGTGGAACAGGCTTCCTCGGGAGGTGGTAAGTGCTCCTTCCCTGGAGGTTTTTAAGCAGAGACTAGATGGCCATCTGTCAGAAATGCTGATTCTATGAACTTAGGCAGTTTATGAGAGGGAGGGCATCTTGGCCAACTTCTGGGCATGTAGTAGGGGTCACTGGTGTGTGTGTGTGGGGGAGGTAGTTGTGAAATTCCTGCATTGGGCAGGGGGTTGGACTAGACGACCATGGTGGTCCCTTCCAACTCTATGATTCTATGATTCTATGTCCCTCAGCCACATACTTTTGTATTTTGAGGTTTAATTACAGTGTTGGTGTGGCATAGCAACTGTTTTTCTAGGCCACCAAGGAATACCAGCGTCATTACACAGAGGAAGGCAATGACAAACCACCTCTGTTAGTCTCTTGCCTTAAGTTGGCTGTGACTTGATGGCACTTTACACACACATATCCGATGATGATGATGATGAAGAAAAAGTTCAAAAGTCGGGAGGAGGAGGGAGAAGAGGAAGAAGAGTTGGTTTTTATATGCTGACTTTCTCTACCACTTAAGGAAGAATCAAACCGGCTTACAATTGCCTTCCCTTCCCCAACCCATAACATACACCTTGTGAGGTAGGTGGGGCTGAGAGAGCTCTGAGAGAGCTGTGACTAGCCCAAGGCCACCCAGCTGGTTTCGTGTGTAGGAGCGGGTAAACAAATCTAGTTCAGCAGATTAGCCTTCGCCGCTTATGTGGAGGAGTGGGAAATCAAACCCAGCTCCAGATCAGAGTCCACCACTCCAAACCACTGTTCTTAAACACTACACCACGCTGATGATACTAAAATAATGATACTAAAATAAATTATTTTCAGCTGATCAAATCTCTCTTTTCTGTAAATGGCTTTGATAAATGGCTTCGATATGGAGGAGTGGGCATTGGACTAGGTGAGGATGCTTCATTCCATTCCTCCAGGCTATGCATTCTATCCTTTTGTCTCTCATAACAGATACCCCCCCCCATTACTAAAGGTGAGATTGACGGTGCCCTTCTTCGTTCATTTTGATGTGAATATAGATGTAAGAGTTCTTGTCTCTGGCAGCAGTACAGGAATGGATCATTGATTCTCTTTGATCTTCACAGATGTTGACGCTCCTTGAATGTGATATGAGGTGAACAAACAGTTTACGGGAGCTGGAATTTGCCTCTGCTGTCTCATTCATACAGCTCCCTCATAAGCAGTGAAACTCACACCCCAAACAAAATATATGTTTGCTATGGGGAAAGTCCCATTGATTTCATTGGATCTCACTTTATTTTATTGACTTCATTTATACTTCCCTTTTCTGCCCAATGGTGACTCAAAGTGGCTGACAACATTATCCCTTTCTCCATTTCATCCTCACATCCCTGTGGGTAGGGTTGCCAGGTCCCTCTTTGCCACCGGCAGGAGGTTTTTTTGGACGGAGCTTGAGGGGGGCAGGGTTTGGGGAGGGACTTCAGTGCCATAGAGTCCAATTGCCCAATTGGCCATTTTATCCAGGTGAACTGATCTTTATCGACAGGAGATCAGTTGTAATAGCAGGAGATCTTCAGCTAGTACCTGGAGGTTTATCAGTAGGAAAACCTGGGTACAGAAAGCAACGACTGTGCTGTTAAGAGTTGGCTCAACACATCAAATGTACAGCACAAGGCTCTATAAACACTCTATATTCATTATCTCAATTACAATATCAATTGTATAACATCAAAGACAGTAACCCGAAAAATAATATAAGAATATTGAAATATTTAGAAGGCACAGAAACACCTTTCTTACAAGGAAAACACCAATAATTGTCTGTCACCCTAAAAAATGTGGAGCGCCAAAGTCCGGAGGACACCAAAGCTGTCCCTAAAGTCCTGCACAAGATGGCAATGATGGCAGGCAGCCGGGTTGGGGCAGATTTTCTTGCCCCGGACGGACAGAAATCCCACTGGTGGGATGCAGACAAAAATCCAAGGGAACGTGCGTTCTAGACACTTTTCAACACCTTGGATTTTCGAAATGGGGGAGGGAATGTCACGTATGCAGCCAGCAGAAGGCTTTCACTTGATGTGTTACAAGACATACATCCAGGCTCAGTAGGAAAGCACTGACTAGTAGGTGGAAATCGATTTTAATTGGTGTGCATCAGAGTTCTGGGCATGGTTTGAGGCTATGGTTCAGACTTCCATTGCAATAGGAGAGCAGAAAATACTAAAGACAGTCTTATCTTCTTTGTTGATTAAAGTGTAAATTATCTCACATTCGCCGTCTCAGGAAACTACCTGGGTAGAGATTTGTGTAACATACACATTTTATTTAAATTTAATTAATCACATTTATATTTAAATAATCACTCTTCTAGGATGCAAAGAGATGACTGACTACATATTCTTTACAACAGTTGGCTCCATAATTCTAGTCCTTTGCTGCCCTCTTGCTGTCCACATGTTTTGCTGAGAAGCAGCTAATTGTCCCATAGCCTGTTCTATGTTAAACCAGAACATGAAAACCTACCCTCTCCTCCTACCAGCACCAGCTATTGGATTTTCAAGACCAGTGAGTTTTGTCTCATGTACTGTATCTGCTAGAGACCCATGGAAGCCCCTTCTTCACGTTGTTCTATAATGTATGTGTGAATGAACTATGCATAACTAAATAGCAGTCCCAGCTGAATAACATGGTTCTTTCAGAGGGAACTCAAACAAGACTCCTTTGTGAAACTCCTTAACCAGGAAGAGGCAGGACACACAAACCAGGACATTTTCTCTTGCTGTGTCTAATTTTCTTGGGTCGTCTGTTCAAAGGAAGACTGGTAGCAATGTTAGGGTATGGAGGGCCATTGGCAGTCATTGTCTTCTGAAACCAGTTTTGATTCCTTCACATGAATGTCCCACCTGTTTCCCTCATTTTTCCATTGCATGGACTAGCTGTCTCCTGCTATAGGCACCAAATCCTCCTCCTCCTGCTAAACTTCTTAATTACTGATCACATATCATTGTTTATTCAACCGTGGTATAGTGGTTAAGAGCAGTGGACTCTAATCTGGAGAACTGGGTTTGATTCCCCACCCCACCACATGAGTTGTGGACTCTAATTTGGTGAACCGGGTTGGTTTCGCCACTCCTCCACTTGAAGCCTGCAGGCTGACCTTGGGCTAGTCACAGTTCGCTCAGAAATATTTCAGCTCCACGTACCTCACAAGGTGTATGTTGTGGGGAGAGGAAGGGAAGGAGATTGTAAACCCGTTTGGTTCTCCTTGAACCGGAGAGAAAATCGACATATAAAAACCATCTTCTTTTTTTCTTCTTCTTCTTATTCATGGCCTTGGTGGTTAGGGTTTCCAGGTTCCTTTTCACCACCGGCGGGAGTTTTTTGAGGAGAAGCCTGAGGAGTGCGGGGTTTGGAGAGGGGAGGGCCTTCAATGCCATAGGGTCCAGTTGCCAAAGAGGCCATTTTCTCTGGGTGAACTGATCTCTTTATCGGCTGGAGATCAGTCGTAATAGCAGGAGATCTCCAGCTAGTACCTGGAGGTTAGCAACCTTATTGGTGCCTCTGGATTCCTCCACAGCTTGTGGCATCCCTTGCCAGCTTTTCCACTTCTAATTAGGGATGTACATTAGGAAATCAATCACAGTCTACACTGAATCCCCTCTATTCTTTAATATTTTAATATGCTTAATCCAATTGTGGGGAAAAATGACATTCAGTAATCTCTAGAAACATTCAGAAGTTATGATGATTCTGGCACTTCACGGCCTGGTTTTCATCATTACCCAAGGTGAGAGGAGGGTTGCGGGAAGGTCAGGGAGGGGACTGAATGACTCAGGAGATAATCTGAAAACAAGAGAAGTTGACGTGTGCTGGTAGGAAAAGTACTGAATTATAAATTCAATAAATAGTGAACTGAATACATAAACGTCCTTTAATAATTGTACGATATGTGTAACAAAACAATGATAGCATATAGCGTTTTCATGTCAGGAAGTAAAAGAACAAATGTGTCTGGCAAAATAGTCTTCATCAGTGGTCAATCATGCAAACTTGTTTTTTCTCCCCCCTGATACAGCTGATTTTTAAATCGAAAATACATATAAAGCCAAAAAAAAAAAACTCTTGTACACAATAAACCCATAATGAAAAGGTTTGTCCCGACATCCCCCCACCTAAATGATGACATCACTAGGGTTGCCAGGTCCCTCTTCGCCACCGGCAGGAGGTTTTTGGGGCGGGGCCTGAGGTGGGTGGGGTTTGGGGAGGGAATAAAGCCCATAAAGTCCAATTGCCAAAGCGGCCGTTTTCCCCAGGTGAGCTGATCTCTATTGGCGGTAATAGCAGGAGATCTCCAGCTAGTACCTGGAGGTTTTGGAAATTAGCACAGACACGAAGGATGTAACAAAGTGCAAATGTATATTAATATGCTACACAATTATGCAATGAAATAGACTATAATACTCTAATATACCGTAACAACTACATCTATCCTAAACTAAAGTGCAAAAAAATCACCACAATGGATATTAGGATAAATGTAGTTGTTATATTAGAGTATTATAGTCTATTTCATTGCATAATTGTGTAGCATATTAATATACTTTTTGCATTTTGTTATATCCTTCATGTCTGTGCTAATTTCCAAAACCTCGTGTTACTTGCACAGTGGTGTCTATTTTTCCAGCAGTACCTGGAGGTTGGCAGCCCTAGACATGAGAACAGAAAGTGGATTCAACTGTTTTTTTAAAAAAATCTAACATTATTTAAATTAATCAAATGGCTGAGCTACATTCCTGCTTATTTCAATAAGCTGATGATTTTGAGGGCAGGCTGGACAGATCCACCCTGGCTCCAAACTCAGCTGGTGCTTCTACCAGCCTCTTATTACTGCCTGCCCGGACATATCTGCAGAGATGTACCAAGCTTCATCCCTCTCCCCTGGTGTGCCACAAGGCTACTACCATGTTCAAAATATGTTGCTCAACACCAGGGGCTCTCCTTCAGAGCATACCCAGCAGCAAGGCATGGGATGACCTGTTCTGGACACCTCCCTCCCCCATCACACCGGATGTCTCAAGGTACTTGCTGATTAACCCTACCTATCCTGAGTAGGGTTTCCAACCTCCAGGAAGAATCAAACCGGCTTACAATCACTTTCCCTTCCCCACAAAAGACACCTTGTGAGGTAGGAGAGGCCGAGAGAGTTCTGAGAGAACTGTGACTAGCCCAAGGTCCCCCAGCTGGCTTCATAAGTAGGAGACGGGAAACAAATCCAGTTCACCAGATGAACATCCACTGCTCATATGGAGGAGCGGGGAAACAAACCCGGTTCTCCAGATCAGACTCCACCGATCCAAACCACCATTCTCAACCACTACACCACGCTGGATACCTGACCAGTAGTTTATTCCCTCTTTGCCCAAGATCAGAATGCCACACAAGCTCCTTAGAATAGCTGTTTTGTGTCCTTGCTGGAAAACCTTGATCATATCTGCTTGAAATTTTACACTGGTCACAACTTGAAGGAGGGGTACAGTTTCTGAACATTGCGTTCCAGTTGGGTGGAAAACAAAAAAGTTATGGTGGCAACGAGTTCCCCGCTGAAACCACTATGAACAAATAAAAAAAATAGGGAAAAATAACAGATGTTGTAAACACAATTAACCCACTCCAATAAAACTAGAGGAAAAAAATATATATATTAATAAAATTTCCGTAGACATCCTACAGCACTGATACCTCCATTGAAATCTCCATTGCTTGTGTTGTTCCAGATCAGGAAAACATACCTTGAGGTAGGGTTGCCAACCTCCAGGTATTAGCTGGAGGTCTCCAGCTATTATAACTGATCTCTAGCTGATAGAGATCAGTTCACCTGAAGAAAGTGCCTGCTTTGGCAATTGGGCTCTATGGCATTGAAGTCCCTCCCCTCCCCAAACCCCACACTCCTCAGGCTCCGCCCCAAAAACCTCCCACCGGTGGTGAAGAGGGACCTGGCAACCCTACCTCAAGGTGAAGCTTGGAAGCGACAGGACCTTCCATTTGTTGATACCACCTTGCTGTTTCAGACACCCTTCTGAAAACGTCACTTTTTTGTTTGTTTTGTTTCAGTTTTTGAATTGTGATTAGCTGGTGTACATGTACAACACCTATCCATCTGGTTCGGTAAGGCATTACTAGTAATGAGTGTGACGCCTTTCTAATGACTCTCCTTTAAGAAGTCCCCTGAAGGGCAATTATTTTTAGCAAGCTTCAAAAGCAAGCAATTTCATTGGCAGTCATGGGAGAAAAACATCAAAGTGGAAGGGATCCGTGAAGTAAGAACAGTTGTGGATGTCGTTACATGCGCCCCACTTCCCCGAGCAGTCAGAAGTTACAGGAGCGGTGTTTACCCAGGTTGGTTCCCATGGGGGGATACTTATAGTGTTTTTGTAATAAATTCTTAATGTCGAAATATAAAAATAGAGCACAGATGGTGAGAAGCGGGCACTCCCACGGGGCCTCAGATCCGCTACCCCACGTCAGATCCTAGAGAGACAGAGTTCCTGATCCCCCAAGGTGCTTCAGCCGGCAGTATCTCTTTCTCTCTCTATCTCTGTGTGTCTTCCAAAATCAAAACTCTGCTTTCTTTTAAACACAGATGCACATCTGTCTCCTCCATTTAGCTGGGGGAGAGGTCACCTCTTCCAATCCTGAGAGACAGTTGGCCAGAACTATTTCCTGATGCCATTTAGTAGATACTACCTACTCAAGCTAAAATTTTGTTCAATCCTCCCATCACCTAAATGATTAAACAGCAGTAGCCAAGAAGAAGAAGAAGAAGAAGAAGAAGAAGAAGAAGAAGAAGAAGAAGAAGAAGAGTTGGGTTTTATACCCTGCTTTTCTGTACCTTTGAGGAGCCTCAAAGCGGTTTACAATCACCTTCCCTTCCTCTCCCCACAACAGACACCTTGTGAGGCAGGTGGGGCTGAGAGAGTTCTGAGAGAACTGTGACTAGCCCAAGGTCACCCAGTGTCTTCATGTGTAGGAGTGGGGAAATAAACCTGGTTCACCAGATTAGAGTTCACTGTTCATGTGGAGGAGCGGGGAGTCTAATCTGGCAAACTGGGTTGGTTTCCTCACTCCTCCACATGAAGCCAGCTGGGTGACCATGGGCTAGTCACAGTTCTCTTAGAGCTCTTTCACCTCACAAGGTGTCTGTTGTGGGGAGAGGAAGGGAAGGAAATTGTAAACTGGTCTGATTCTCCTTTACAAGGTAGAGAAAGTCAGAATATAAAAACCATCTCTTCTTCTTCCTCCTCCTCCTCCTCCTTCTCTGCGTTCCTTGGGCCCTTGCTGTGTTTACATATCCCTTGCAAATTAAAATCCTACTTTCCTGCATACTTTTGAGATTCTTTGATTTATGATGCTAAAAGTTGAGCTGTGATTACAAAGGGCTTTAACAGTTTAATTAGATTTTTTTTCCAGGTAGAAAGGTAAATATGAGTGTTGGATATTAACACTCTCAGTGGTACAACAGCCCTGGTACAGAAGACTTTTCACTATGTGGTCATGGGATTGTTGTAATGTTTTCAAGGCTAGATGGAAGTGGTTGTATAAAAAGAGCATTTTTATAGAGTATTGGGCAAAACACAGTATGCTAAAAATGACAGTTTTCATAGACTATCAGAGATCATTTATTCCCCAAGGGAATGTAAAGTATTTTATTGACATTCTAGCTTTTTTAAAAAAACTTTAAAAACAAATCAATATGTAGATCTTCCTGGAAACAAACCTTTCAAAATGGAGTCTTTTCAAATAAAATAGTAATACATATTTTGTGATGTCTTAAAAAGAAGGCAGAAGAAGCAGAAGCAGAGGCAGAAGCAGAAGAGGAGGAGGAGTTGGTTTTTATATGCCGACTTTCTCTACCTTTTAAAGGAGAATCAAACCAGCTTACAATCTCCTTCCCTTCCTCTCCCCAAAACAAGCACCTTGTGAGGTAGGTGGGGCTGAAAGAGTTCTGAGAGAACTGTGATTAGCCCAAAGTCACCCAGCATGCTGCATGTGGAGGAGTGGGGAGTGAGCAGCTGCTTGCATACATGAAACTATACACACATGAAACTAAATATATTTTCCTTTCTGCTCATGCATTGCTGAATCCCACCCAATGTCTTTGCAATCCTCTCCCCATTATACAGTGAAACCTCTTAGATCTTCTTGCATCCTGGTTCAATTATTGTTATAGGAGCAATCCTGTACTATTGTAAAGACTAGTAGAATGATATGTGTGACATGACTCCATCAATGGTTGCTTCCCTACTCCTGTAAGAGTCATTCTGTGATGTAGGTCAGAGATGGGAAAACTCACAATGGGATGATGTCATGCTTTATTATATGAAACCAAACTAGAAAATATTGTCTCATTAACTTCTCTCCACTCAGGATCACCAAGCAGAATGGCTTATATCCCACCACTCCACTAAGTAAACTTTGAATTTTTCCTCCAACTTGTGGATTTTCCTCCAATGAAAGAGTGGAACTCCCTGCCCCAGGATATGGTGATGGATGCCAACATGAAAGGCTTTAAGAGGGGAGTGGACATATTCATGGGGGGGGAGGGAAATTCATGGCTACTAGTCGAAATGGCTCCTAGTAGGGCTGTCAAAAAAAAAATTCGGTACAGTTCGGATTCGGCCGAATTTGACCCTTGTGGGGTCGGTACGGTCCGAAGTCCGAACTCCCCCGCTTCGGATCCCCGGTAATTTGGGGGGATCCGGAGTTCGGGGGAAAATTCGGCCGAAGCGCGCCTTCAGGGATTCCCTGAAGGCGCGCGGGGGCCCTTTAAACTGATCTGAGCCTCCCAGCTGGGAGGCGCAGATCAGTTTAAAGGGCAGCCCGCCCCCCTTCAGCAGGCTCCGCTGGAGAGGCGCGGGCTGTCATTTAAACTCATCTGAGCCTCCCGGGCGGGAGGCGCAGATGACTTTAAATGACAGCCGTGCCTCTCCAGCGGAGCCCGCTGGAGAGGCGCGGCTGCCCTTTAAACTCATCTGCGCCTCCCGCCCGGATCAATTTAAAGGGCAGCCCGCACCTTTCAGCGGGCTGCCCTGAAGGGGGGGCCGAATTGGCCGAATTTATTCGCGAACTCCTGAACTCGCTGAATTCGGGCCCCCCGGTTGCCCGCCAGATTTGAGTTCGGATCCGTCCGAACTGAAAATCACCGAATCAGGGGAAATTCGGTTGATTTTCAGTTCGGACCGAACCGAATTGACAGCCCTAGCTCCTAGTCATGATGCATACTTATTCTCTCCAGGATCAGAGGAGCATGCCTATTATATTAGGTGCTTTGGAACACAGGCAGGATGGTGCTGCTGCAGTCGTCTTGCTTGTGGGCTTCCTAGAGGCACCTGGTTGGTCACTCTGTGAACAGACTGCTGGACTTGATGGACCTTGGTCTGATCCAGCATGGCTTTCCTTATGTTCTAAGAGCCACTTAAAGTGGAGAAAGGAATTTCCTCCAGCCTAGGGTACGATACTGCCCAACATTATGAAACAAACTTCCAAAAATGTCTACCACTTTTTTCCCCATTATAGTTTTAAATATCAAGTGAAAACTTGTCTATATATCCAAGCATTTCCTATGTGAATTTAGTACTTGTCCTTCTAGCTGGATTTTAACAAAACAAAACAAAATCCAGCCTTGGTTACTTTAGTAAATCATCTGCCAACGGGGGCAGCTTTTTCAACAAATTATCTGCAGTGACAGGACTGAATATACATTCACATCTCTTCAAGGGGACCTACATCTCTCCATCACTCTACATTTTATCTCGCAGCAAATGTTATCTTGGCTTGCAAAGAAGATCTGACCTTTGCCAGTGTCCTGCCGTCACTTCTAAGGGCGGTAACATTAACAGAGGCACTTCTGTTTAAGGGAACCCGGGAGAAGTGGCTACCTTCCACAACTTACAAGTGCTAGTGCTGAAAGGTCAAGAAGGTTTGGATCCTAATCTTAATTTGTACCTTGGGAATGAGGAAATCAAGTCTCCAGGACACCACTTGGGTGTCAGCAGGACATAAATCAGAGAGGACCACAACTGGACGCCAGAATACATTACAACTCTGTGGGTTCTTGTCGGTCAATAGCCATAGTATTTCATGGCACCTGCAGTTTAATTGTTCTGTGTGAAAGGAGATCGAAAATCAGGACATCACAAGGAGCTGAGTTCAAAGGAGAGGGGAGTTGAGCGAAAGCGCCATTAAACACAGAGGTTATACATATGGGCTAAATGCATTCAAGTTGGTGGGACTGATAGGGCCAGTGTGGTGAAGTGGTTAAGAGCGGTGGTTTGGAGCGATGAACTCTGATCTGGAGAACCGGGTTTGATTCCCCACTCCTCCACAAGAGCAGCGGAGGATAATCTGGTGAACTGGATTTGTTTTCCCCACTCCTACACACAAAGCCAGCTGGGTAACCTTGGGCAAGTCACTCTCTCTCAGCCTCACCCACCTCACAGGGTTTCTGTTGTGGGGAGGGGAAGGGAAGGTGATTGTGAGGCAGTTTGAGACTCCCTTAAGTGGTAGAGAAGTCAGCATATAAAAACCAACTCTTCTTCTTCTTCTTCTTCTTCTATCGTGCAGAGAATGACATGAGCAAGATGGGAAATGGAGGTGCAAGAACCAGCAGTACTGCAAAGTCGGACTTTTGAGGTACAAGTCATGCTAGCACCCCACCCTTCTTAAAGGCATGTTTCCTCGGTGCATGATTAGCAGATCCATACATTTTATGTCTGCATTTCCTTACTTCCCTGTCCTGGATAGCCCAGGCTAGCCTGATCTCCTCAGATTTCAAAAGCTATGGGATTGGCCCTAGGGTTGCCAGGTCCCCTCTGGCCACTGGCGGGAGCTTTCTGGGGCACTAGCTGTAAACTCTATGGGAACCCAAGGCAGGTTACATTAAAAAAAAAAAATCCATAGAAAGGGTATAATGTGTACAATAAACAGGGCAATTACAGTGGGTTACAAAACTAGAAAAAATGTCATGGATTTTAAGGAAGCTCTCCCCTCCTGGGCGAGAAATAGCCAGATCCCGAATAAACCGAATAAGCCGAATATCGGCTTATTCAAGAACTGGCTATTCCAGCTTGGCTTTTCCTCGCCTTTGTTTGTATTCGGTAAAAGCCGAACCGGAAAAAGCCGAAATGGCATTTTCTTGGCTTTTTTTCTGGTTTGAGTTTTACTGAATGCACAGCCCTAGTCTGATCACAGCTGGGATCTCTAAGAAATCCTGTGTACACTCACTTGGAAGAATTTATACAGATTCAAGTCTGCACTCTGTCTGCTAGAGCACATGGACCATTCTGCACCTGTACAAACTAAATTGACTGGGTAGCCATTGCTCCATTAGCTTCAACTCCACTGTAAATGACAATGGGATCGTGAAACTTTTATGAACAGATGCAAAATAGAACCTGAGATTCCATAGTCTGTATAACAGGGCAGTCACAAAGCCAGATGCACCCCAGTAGCCGCAAACAGTGACCTAGCCTTACGTGGGGTTGATGAAATTCCAGGCTTATTATGTGTGTATAAAGTGTTGTCAAGTCACAGCTGGCTTATGGTGACCTCAGCAAGGGTCTTTCAAAGCAAGAGAGATGCAGAGGTGATGTGCTGTGGCCTTCCACTGCAGAGCCTTCCTTGGTGGTTTCCCATTCAAGCACCAACCCTGTTTTGCTTCCCAGATCTGACAAGATCAGGCTATACCATGCTGCTTCCTTCCCAAGGATTATTATAAATATGTAAAAATAGGAGAGTGAAAATGGTGAGAACTGATCCCATTGAACCATATTCCTAGCATAAATATTCAGATCCAATCAAGTAAGTTGTGTACAAATTGGAAATATCAGATATTGAATGGGGAGAGGCATTTTTGTAGTTTAGGCAACGCTGACATTAGAATAGAAATGAGAGAAAATGAGGGAGCAAATTTTATCCAAGATCTTTCCTTGTGATGGAGGAAACTGCAGTGTGGGAATTGACTGACTTCGATTGTAGCTGGTGATGGGTTAATCAATCTTACATTTGATGGAAACTCACTCAATAGACGGTTCATTTTATCTCCTGGAGACAGAATCTGAAAGCTATATTGCTTTTTCTCAGTAACTAAATTTCTAGATTTTGGCCGCAACTCAAAAGCCACCAGGTACTAGGAGTGTGCACAGAAATCTTATCAAATGGGCACCTGTCTCGTTTTGCTCATTCAGAATTTTGTTCAGATTCTTTTAATATTGTCCTGTCTGTATTCGTTCTGGCATTGGTTTCTATGGGAAATGGAATTTCATGAATGAAATTTTGCCTACCCCCACAATTGGGATCAAAATAGGAGGTGGCTGTGGCTCAGTAACAGAGCATCTGCTTTGCAGGCAGGAAGTCCAAGGTTCAATCCCTGGCATCTCCACTGAAAAGCATCAGAGAGGAGTTGATATCAAAGACCTGCCTGAGAGTCTGTGGAATCACAGCCAGTCAGAAGAGACAATAATTATCTTGATGGACCAAGGGTGCCACTCAGTTTAAGGCAGCTTCATATGTTCATGTGATACCCTCACAGATTGTACCCCTCTAGGGTTGCCAATCTCCAGATTGGCTGGAGATCTCCTGCTATTATAACTGATCTCTAGGGGACACAGATCAGTTCACCTGGGTAAAATGGCCACTTTGGCAATTGAACTCTATGACATTAAAGCCCCTCCCCTTTCCAAATCCCACCCTCCTCAGGCTCCACCCCCAAAATCTCAAGGTATTTCCCAACCCAGAGCTGGCAACCCTACTCCACGTAGTCGCTGGAGATCTTCCGCTAGTACAACTGATCTCCAGATGATAGAGATCAATTCACCTGGAGAAAATGGCTGCTTTAGCAATTGGACTCTATGGCATTGAAGACCCTCCCATCCCCAAGCCCCACTCTCCTCAGGCTCCGCCACCAAAATCTCCAGGTGTTTCCCAACTCGAAGCTGGCAACCCTACTCATTTTACCCTCACAACAACCCTGTAAAAAAGAGAGAAGATGAATGCCTGAGGTCACTTAATGTCCCAGATCCTAGTCCAGAACTTCAGCCACTAAATTCCACCTACTCTATTGCTAACTTCAGCATTCTTTTCAACAAAAGCAAAAACAATAAGGGATTCCTTGCATTGTTTTGGGGATGTGAGAGATGAGTGCATGCAGCACATTGTAACAGGTTAAGGAAATATTCGGTTGATGCACCCCTGAGTGCAGTTGGTTTCATAAGCCATAAGACCACAATAAATAGTTACACTATACATTTTAGACCTAAAGAAACCTCTCTTACTCTTTGCCAGAGTTGAAAGTTCTCCTGAGGCTGGGGTATTTGAAAGACAATGGCTTCTAGGCATTCTTCCAGAGAACCTGAAAGCCAAACACTGTTTACTGTAATCTTTGCACTGCAGCCCATTCTTCCAAGAAGGTTTGAAACCTAAAAGAACATTGTGTATATGCAGCTAACCAGCAGCCATAATGAAAAATGAAACTGAATTGGTATAACTGTGTGCAAGACTGTTCTTCTGTTGACATGGCACAGTTAGGATCATGGAGTTGGATCCATCACACCACTAGTGGAATGAAGCAGATGAAATTGTAATTCCCTTCCTCTCCCTCCTGCTCCAACACACTGAAGCCCCCAAATTCTGCTCCTGGAGGGGAGTTAGGGTTGCCAGGTAGGGTTGCCAACCTCCAGGTAATAGAAGATCTCCTGCTATTACAACTGATCTCCAGCCGATAGAGATCAGTTCCCCTGGAGAAAATGGCACTTTTGGTAATTGAACTCTATGGCATTGAAGTCCTCCCCAAACCCTGCCCTCCTCAGGCTCTGCCCCAAAAACCTCCCACCAGTGGTGAAGAGGGACCTGGCAACCCTAGAGCAGGGATTGGGGAAGGGAGGGACTTCAACGGGGTATATCATAGAGTTCACCTTGTAAAACAGCCATTTTCTTCTGGTGAACTGATCTTTGTCACCTGCAGATCAGTGGTAATAGCTGGAGATCTCCAGCCATGACCTGGAAGTTGGTAACACTAAGAGGAGTGCTTGAGGGACCTGCATAAATAGTATGGATGATAAAGTGAGAGTCTGCAGCAGAAGGGCAGAACTGGTAAAAAAAAAAAAAAAATTATCTGCCAATTGATGTGCCATTCGCCTGTCAGAACAGCACCTTGAGATCCACCCCAAGAAGGTATTTCTTTTAAAATGTCTTGCATTTTAAAAATCAAGATTGATGACACCTTGATGAACGAAGGGAAAATGTGTACAGAAAATATCAAGAGCATCTGAGCTTATTGAAGAGAAACAAAAATAGTTTAAGCAACACTTGTGAATTTTTTTCAGGTTGGCCTAGCACTAGAGTTGCCAACTTTCACGTGGTGGCTGGAAACCTCCCACTAATACAACTGATCTCCAGGCATCAGGGATCAGTTCCCCTGGAGAAAATGGCTGCTTTGGCCATTGGACTCTATGGCATTGAAGTCCCTCCCCTCTCCAAACCCCTCTCGCCTCAGGCTCCACCCCAAAATCTCCAGGTATTTCCCAACCCCGAGCTGGCAACTCTAATGATGTCACCTCACCATGGTAGATCTACTGCTGGTTGCCATGCAACTCCAGTAGGCCATGCAATCTGAAAGTGCTCGAATCATCTCATTCAAGCAGGCTTCTATAGGAATCTGTTAGGTGAAGAAATTGACTTCCTTCCCCATATGTTCTGTCCTTCACCTTGTTAACATAAAAGGGAAAGAAGAAGGGGGGGAAGCCCAAATCTGTCTCTGGAGGAAACCTCCACATTTGTCCAACTAATGGTCCCTGACTACTTGCTTAAACTTTTTGGTACATTTTCAAATTTACCTGAACTTTATCAATATTAATTAACTGAATTATCTTGATTAAGAAGGCTTTATAATTGAATTTTATGTGAGGAACACAGTAATTGCTGTACACAATCAGCCAAAGCACTTTGTAATTTTTTTCTTCCTCTAAAACTTTGATTTTAGCATCCTAAGGACGTATGCCGGTTGAATTTAATAAAGATGTAATGATATTAAAGTCGCTCACGGCTGCATTGGGCTTCTGATATGCTTGTTAGAAGTGAGTGATGCCTTCATGTTGGACAAAAATCAATGAAGCGGTTACAAAGCGAGTTGCTAATCTACATTTGTTAGCCTGCCCCTTGGTGGCTGCGGGAAATTGTACTTGGAGAAACTTGTGGCACTTGATGCTAAAACTCTTTTGCACGCTGAAATATTGAGGACTAACTTTTCTTGAAAGCATGTGCTGGAGAATGTTCTTTCAGAACTCGCTCATTATTTGTCCAGCAAGAGCCAGCGTGGTGAAGTGGTTAAGAATGGTAGTTTGGAGTGGCGGACTCTGATCTGGAGAACCGGGTTTAATTCCCCACTCCTCCACATGAGTGGTGGACACCAATCTGGTGAACTGGGTTGGTTTCCCCACTCCTCCCCATGAAGCCAGCTGGGTGACCTTGGGCTAGTCACAGCTCTCTTGGAGCTCTCTCAGCCCCACCTACCTCACAGGGTGTCTGTCATGGGGAGAGGAAGGGAAGGTGATTGTAATCTGCTTTGAGACTCCTTTAGGGTAGAGAAAAAGCAGAATATAAAAAACAACACCTCTTCTATTGTAGATTTATTTTGTAAGTCGCCTTGAGTACTCTGAAAGTAGAAAGATAGGCTATAATGACTTTTTAAAAATAAATAAAATATTTTAAAAATATGTTTTTAAATGTAATTGTTACACTTTGTTTGATCATGTTCTGTCAGAACTGTATTTTCTATTCCTTTCCAGAAACAAGCTCTTTATTAAAAGTAAAGTACTGTGATCCCTGGATAAGACAATTCCAAAGAAAAGAACAGTGTGTGTATGTCTCTCTGTGTGAAAAAACAAAATACACACCATTAAAATTCTTCTCCTTAAAACCTTCTCCTTGCTTTAAATCCACTATAAATAAAACGGCTGCATCAGGACCTTGTTGTGAAACCTGGTCTTATAGTTAAACTCCTAAAGATTTATTTTATCCCCCTATGTGTAACTTTTTGGAAGGAGATTTTGGAAACCGTTAAATAAATGACCAGATATGATATTCCATATGATCTCAAAGAAGTAACTTGGGGCCACTATTGCAGACCTTGATCTTGAACAAATGGCTTGTGCGTTAACTGCAGCGAACCCTCTATTGGAAATCTGTAATACTGCAATTTCAATTGATGTATAGAGCAGGAGAGACTGTGGCATTGTTATCCAAAGTAAGATATTGGGGGAAGAAAAAAATGAAAACATTATTTATAGTGCATTAATGGCTTGGATTGTGTGATCAATGAAGATGTCATTGCCTTCCTCACAGCAGACACTAGATGCAATGAACAAATGAAGTTGGCTTTCACTGAGCCAGACTATTGGCCAATCAAGGTTATTACTGTCTTCTCTGATAGGGGCTGTAGCTCAGTGGTAGAGCCTCTGCTTGGCATGCAGAAGGTCCCAGGTTCAATCCCCGGCATCTCCAGTTAAAGAGACTAGGCAAGTAGGTGATGTGAAAGACTTATGCCTGAGATCCTGGAGAGCCGCTGCCGGTCTGAATTGACAATACTGACTTTGATGGACCAAAGGTCTGATTCAGTATAAGGCAGCTTCATGTGTTCCCAAAGCCTTTCACACCCCCTACTACCTGATCCTTTTGACTGTAGATGCAGGGGATTGAACCTGGAATTTCCTTAATGCAATGTAGATGCTCAGCACTGAGGACTCAACTAGAAGATATGAGTGACTACAGCACCTGCCACTTCACAATGGGGCAAATATGGCATGGAACAGTGCTGAAGGGAAGGCTGAAGCCTGCCTCCACCCTCTGCTCTATGCAGAATCTGCCCTGTGGCTCTTGGGACGATTAGGTTCCTGGTGTTAGTGTGGTATGAGTTAGGTCAGGGGACCTCCAACCCAACCCATATGGGCTGCCCAATCCTAACGGGGGGTACTTATGATGGGCTTGGGGACGGCATAGCAGCACCGCCTCCTAAGCGGCTTGCAGCAGTGCAAAAGCTAACGTAAAGTGAAATCCCCCCCAAGCCCTGTGAAACTCCTCCATAGAGTTTCATGGGGCTATGCCTGCCTTTTTTTAGGTGCAAAAAGGGGTGTTCCCAGGCCGAAAGGGCTTTGGGAGTGGACTAATGTCAGCTCTGCCCCCAGGAACGTCCACTTTGATGCCAGCGTGAGCCCTTGAACCAGGAAAATGCTGCTGGTGAGGCTGCGCTGGTGGCCGTGGCTTGTGCTGTTGTTGTTTTTTATATGCTGACTTTCTTAAGGAAGAATCAAACCAGTTTACAATCACCTTCCCTTCTCCCCACAACAGATACCTTCCCTTCCCCACCCCTGTGAGATAGGTAGAGCTGAGAGAGCTCTAAGAGAGCTGTGATTAGCCCAAGGTCACCAAGCTGGCTTCATGTGTAGGGGTGGGGAAACCAATCTGGTTCACCAGATTAGAGTTCACCAGATGGGCATTCATAGGACACATGCTTGAGGTACACTGATGTTTAAGGCCAATTTTTCCCTCCTGAGAAGTGCTTTTAAATTGTAAGGGGAGATATCGCTTAATAATTCAGAAGGATCATGGGTAAGGTTGCCAACCTCCAGGTGGTTATACAATTCAAAAATCGTCCCTCGTGCTATAATAACAGAGTTGAAGGAAAATAACAAGCACAGTAGCCATCAGTGCTTGTTATTTTCCTTCAACCTCCAGGTGGTGGCTGGAGATCTCCTGCTATTACAACTGATCTCCAGGTGATAGAAATCAGTTCCCCTGGAGAAAATGACTGTGTTGGCAATTGGACTCCATGGCACTGAAGTCCCTCCCCTCCCCAAACCCTGCCCTCCTCAGGCTCTGCCCCAAAAATCTCCAGGTATTGCCCAACCTGAAGCTGACAATCCTAGGGACAGGAGGTTGGAAGGGGAAGAGGGAGGGGAGAGGTGTCCATTTTTATGATCTTGCTTTGTTAAGGGCCCATAGGATGCAGGCCACTGTATATATTCCAAACTATACTTTAAGAAACAAGAGGAGGGGAAAAAAATTAAGAAAAGATTCACTCTTGAGTCCCTTCCATCTATCTTTTAGGGGCAAAAAAAGCTTTACATGGAACTTTAATATGATTTTATTATATTACCTGTACAAACAGTAAATAGTTCCAATCATATATTCTTTCAGTATCATTTATCTTCTTTTGTGGTCTTGGTCTATCTGAAACATTATCCTGAACCATCCCCCCCCCTTTCATTCTTAACTCACTGGCTCTGCAAGAGTTCATTGTAATTCAGAGTAGCAAAAAGGTAGTGTATTTATTGAATTGTAAATGGGAACTTGACCCTTGAGATTGGTTGTAGTGCTGGACGCAGCACTCTCCTACCTGCCATTGAAATGATATGCCTTAAGTATATTGACTCAAAGACCCCTGGACAAGCTACACTTTAACACTGCGTCAAATACTTTTAAACATTGGCTTCACCTGTCGCAGCAAATGATTTATTGAAATGTAAGGTCATAGCCAAATTTATCAGTAAATGAGATTTTGGTTGTGAAAACTCCTGATTCTTCCAAGATCCTTTAGGATGGCCTTATTTTACAGCGATAATCTCTTGGAAGAACTGATCCGTATAAGGATAAATGCTTCAAATGGGGAATAAGAAGGGGGTCTTACCTTTAGAAGTAAAGTAGCACTAGCAGGGGCCTGGACAGTGTGACTAAAGGCCGGGCCGCTGAGGGGATTAGGGGATAAAATTCCATGGGTCTTGGTCACCATGGGGACCTACGAAGCCAGGAAAGTAATACGATTTCTTTTCATATTATGTTTGAGTAGGGTTGCCAACCACCAGGTACTAGCTGGAGATCTGCTAATACAACTGATCTCCAGCCGATAGAGATCGGTTCACCTGGAGAAAATGGCTGCTTTGGCAATTGGACTCTATGGCATTAAAGTCCCTCCCCTCCCCAAACCCCGCCTTCTTCAGGCTCCACCCCAGTTGGAGTTGGTGTAAAGGGTGCTCGGAGGGAATCTTTGTCTTGTGATTCTTAGTGGCCTGATGAGGGAAGGAGAGAAGATAATCATGATAAAGGAGGGGACTGTCCTTATAAAGGAACACATCTGCTTGTGGACTTCAATATGTAAGTAAGTGGATTTAAAATAATAATAAAATGCTAATGGTGGAGGGGCAGGCAGGCACAAGATGAGGAATTTCACAGCATCACCAACTACATATTGAAATCAAGTGAGTAAAGTATGTTGTGATGGTTTCGCTACCAGACATTTTTTACCTACCCCACTGCACCAGGGTTCCCAGGGGGATTTTAAGAACATTTGAGGGGAAAACAGGTCATGCCAGGTAAAAATTGTCCTATTGGCAACCCAGTATTGGATTATACTGTACTTAGGCTGCTATCAGTTTTTATTGTTATCTGCCTTGAGAAGGTGGTGGGGAGGTAGGGTTGCCAGTTCCCTCTTCACCACCGGCGGAAGGTTTTGGGGGCAGAGCCTGAGGAGGGCAGGGTTTGGGGAGGGGAGGGACTTCAATGCCACAGAGACCAATTGCCAAAGCGCCCATTTTCTCCAGGGGAACTGCTCTCTATTGGCTGGAGATCAGTTGTAATAGGAGGAGATCTCCAGCTAGAACCTGGAGGTTGGCAAACCTATGGGGAGGCAATGTACAAGAATTTAAATACTGTACATGAACAACAAATAGGGTTGCCAGTTTTGGGTTGGGAAATACCTGGAGATTTTTGGGGCGGAGCCTGAGGGCAGGGTTTGGGGAGGGGAGGGAGTCCAATTGCCAAAGCAGCCATTTTCTTCAGGGGAACTGATCTCTGTCGCCTGGAGATCAGTTATAATGGCAGGAGATCTCCAGCTGCCAGCTGGAGGCTGTCAACCCTAACAAACAATATTGATAGTATATTAAAACAGAAAGAAAGCCTATTGGTGAAGCCCCATACTAATGAAAATCAGTAGGGTTGCCAGGTCCCTCTTCACCATCAGCGGGAGGTTTTGGGGGCAAAGCCTGAGAGGGTGGGGTTTGGGGAGGGGAGGGACCTCGATGCCATAGAGTTCAATGGCCAAAGCGGCCATTTTCTCCAGGGGAACTGATTGCTATCGGCTGGAGTTCAGTTGTAATAGCAGGAGATCCCCAGCCACCACCTGGAGGTTGGCAACCCTAAAAACCAGTCATTATTAATGCTGCTGTGGATACAGTTCCCCTCACCCCAAAGCTCAGAGAGAAAACATATCGATGGTAATTACTTACCAGAAAGGCCCTATTATGATGTCAGGATTCTTAGTAACAAGCAAGGTCAACAGGCAATTTGAAAGTGTGACATTATTTGCAAGAACCAGATGAATCCCTCAGGATTTGAATGGTGCAAATGTAGCACACAAGGGATAAGGAGAGTAGCTATCTGAGGCTGCGGTGTCATTTTCCCTGAGGCTTATTCCTCTTTCCGCATTCATTTCATTTTAACACTTTTTGATGATGCTTAAATTTAAAATCTATCCTCACCTGCCTCATCCTACACATATTATAGCGCTCCCGCGGCGTGCGTTTTCTCCTGAATTACCCTTTTAAGTTGTCTCTGTTGGAACATGCAAAACTGCTTTAAAACTAAAGCTTCAGAGCTCCCTTTACAAATTATATTCCCTGACCCCCACTAGCACACAGGTTCGCATGATCAATAAGATCCAAAGTGGCCCCTTGAGCTTCATTGAGTGTTATAAAAATGTCTGTTGATGATGAACAGTGTATTGGGTTGGATCCAGCCAGCTTTTTGACACAGTCTCACCTAGTTCTCCTACTCACTATGCCATCTGACGCATATGGTTTTATCTGGCATAGCCTTTTTGGGTGGTCAAAGGGGACCCTTTCCTCTGTTTCTCACCAGGGGAAAAGCTGGATGGATTCAACCCTTTCTTTTGGGTTCCCACTTGCCAGTTAATGGTGGCCACTTTCCTGCCAATTAACAGGCCTGCCCACCTGCCTTCTTTGTAACGTTCTCAATCATATTGAAGGACAGCATACTCCCACTGGGGTTCCACTGAGCATATTGGAGAATGGTACCCAGAAGAGCCACAGGTGGCATGTCAGAAAGCCACATGTGGTTCCCAAGCCACTGAGTAAATATCACTATGCAACAGCGGATTCAGTTTCATTTACTTCGGCCTTGCAGCCCAGTTTTGCATTTTGACAGTAGACGAGATCAGTTTCCTCTAAGGTTGCCAACCTCCGGTGGTGACTGGAGATCTCCTGGAGCTGGCAACCCTAGTTTCCCCCCAGGGACATGGGTAGGGATGCCAGCTCCAGGTTGGGTAATACCTGGAGAATTTGGGTGCGGAGCCTGAGGAGGGCAAGGTTTGGAGAGGGGAGGGACTTCAATGCCGTAGAGTCCAATTGCCAAAGCGGCCATTTTCTCCAAGGGACCTGATCCCTGTCATCTGGAGATCAGTTGTAATAGCAGGAGATCACCAGCCACCACCTGGAGATTGGCCACCCTAGTCAAGGATGGTCAGGTCAGGTAATTAAATTAATGGGGGGAGGGCTATCACTTCTCTCAGCCTGTGCAAAAATGTGCATGTGAGAAATATCCTTGATGATAACACAGACTTGAACACCAAACGGTAAGACTTTTGTAAAAAAAAATATTTGTAAGCACTGGCTGACCAATGAATTTTTCCGATGTTTGTTTATATGACTAGCTGCTGAGTAGCAAGCCACTACAAGTCTTTGGGGAAAACCAGAACTCCTGCTGGGATTTATGACAAGGCACCTGCATTAAATATTGGTGAATACATTGTACTGTTTTGATATTTAAAACGTAACATGACAAACAGTCAAGCTACTCATGAACAGCCCATCCCCCCAAAAAAATCAGCTCTCCCCTCACATCCAGTGAACAGAATATGAGCTGAACTGGCAGGAATTTCAGCATACATAGGGTGTCACTAAAATTTGGGTGAGCTGGGTTCAGATCCCCACTGAGATATGAAACTTTTTTAATGACTGTGTTCTCTCTCTCAACTTAAACTATTTCAGTGCTGTTCTGAGACTTAAATGGGGAAGGAAGAATCATATGCCACTATGGGCTACTTAGAAGAGGATGAGATAAAACTATGAGAAACTTAATATTCTCACTCAAAAGGATGGTATTCTTAGCTTTGAGCTTACAATTACCAGGAAAAAAAAAACCTCTCTGTTTTTCTGCTATTTCATCATAAGAACAGAAGAACTTAAGAAAAGCCATGCTGGATCAGACCAAGGCCCATCAAGTCCAGCAGTCTGTTCACACAGTGACCAACCAGGTGCCTCTAAGAAGCCCACAAAACAAGATAACTGCACTGCAGCAACATTGTCCTTCTTGTCTTCCAAAGCACCTAAGATAATTGACATGCTCTTCTGATCCAGGAGAGAATAGGTATGCATCATGACTAGTGTTAACAACTAGTATCCATTTTTACTAGTAGCCATAAATACCCGTCTCCTCCGTGAACATGTCCACTCCCCTCTTAAAGCCATCCAAGTTGGCAGCCATCACCACATCCTGGAGCAGGGAGTTCCACAATTTAACTATACATTGTGTGAAGAAATACTTCCTTTTATCTGTTTTGAATCTCTCACCCTCCAGCTTCAGCAGATGACCTCACTTTCTAGCATTATGAGAGGGGGAGAAAATCTTCATGAATTTCTCTACCTTCCCACCCTGATTGCAAACGTTTTAATGGTCCTTGGTTTTGGCTGAGATGAAAAAGGAACAGCAATTAAATAACCTTTTCACATTATTTGTAAATGCATAGTTGAGCGATGTTTTCATTTGGAATGGAAGAAATGAGATTCCAAATGTTCAGACAGGTGATGCCTTATGGGCGACGGGTCAGTCCTCATAAACCTACATGCCTGCCAATCATGACAGGGCATGCACGATATAGATCAATCATTGTACAAGGAAGGGAAAAACGGATGGAATCTGCCATCAGCTAAAAAGACAGGCACAACAATAGTATGACCTTGGATTTAATAAGAAAACGACTCTACAAGTTTAAACCATTTCAAAGTCCTTTGCAATTATAATGTTTATATTGCATTGAATACTGAAATGAAGCTTGGATCACAATATTTACATCTCCAGAAAGGATGCAATATAAATTACTTGCATCAAGGACAAGGAAATCAAAATGGGTGATTTATCTTCTGCAACAAGTTTTTTTTTTCTTCGTCTCCTTCTATAATGTCCACAGTGATTTATATTTCTTCTAGAGGAAATAAAATGTTGCAGCATCATCCCATATGGCCCAGATTTTTGCGCAAGAGCTCCTTCACATGATATCTGGCAATTGTGCCCCCAACTGCCCTTTTGTTTCCCACAGAAATATAATGAGGGGATGGCAGTTTTGCGGTTCTCACATGCTTGAGGACTAAGGTTGCCAGGTCCCTCTTCGCAACCGGTGGGAGATTTTTGGGGTGGAGCCTGAGGAGGGTGGGGTTTGGGGAGGGGAGGGATTTCAATGTCATAGAGTTCAATTGCCAAAGCGGCCATTTTTCTCCAGGTGATCTGATCTCTATCGGCTGGAGATCAGTTGAATTAGCAGGAGCTCTCCTGCTACTACCTAGCAGTTAAAGATAACAGAAGCACCCAAGCTCAATATCTAAGATTCATTTACTGATAATTGCATTCAAAAACCAAGAAAAATAAACATCAGTACAAACAATACAAATGAACCATGTCTTCAATGTTCAGACAACCAAGGTAAATAGAAAATAATCACTCCTCAAGGCACAGTGCCATGAAGAATTCCGTATCCAAATGCAATAGTCCAGTTTCAAGGAGAACAAAACGACACCTCTGGATCAGTGGTTACAATTTTGAGTTCTTCTCCAGAGCAAAGAACTCTTTCCCCATTGTCATCCCACCCAATACCCTAGCTCCATTTTCCTGTAGAAGTCACACATTAGAGTAGGTTGCCAGGTTCCTCTTCACTACTGGTGGGAAGTTTTTGGGGCGGAGTCTGAGAAGGGCGAGGTTTGGGGAGGGGAGGGACTTCACTACCATAGTTCAATTGCCAACCCTGCCATTTTCTCCAGGTGAACTGATCTCTATCGGCTGGAGATCAGTTGTAATAGCAGGAGATTTCCAGCTAGTACCTGGAGGTTGCCAACCCTACACTAGAAGCAGGCAGAAAGTTAAGTTCAGCCCTGACCTGGATAGCTCAGGCTAGGTGATCTTGTCAAATTTTGGAAGCTAAGCAGGGTCAGCCCTGGTCAGTATTTGGATGGGAGATCACCATGGAATACCAGGGTCCTGGAACAGAGGCAGGAATGGCAAACCACCTCTGAATGTCTCTTGCCTTGAAAATCCATTGGGGTCACCATAAGTTGGCTGTGAATTGATCGAAACAAAAAGCAGAAGTCATGTGGAAAGGCAGAAAGAAGGAAGTCTCTCTGCTGCCCCGTCTGTTTCCACTTCCTCTTCTAGGGTTTAGATATTTGGGCAGCTTCCATGGTGCAGAAAACTTCAAAAATATAATCTCTACAACATTTGTAATCACCTCACACTCGGACTGACAAGTCTGGATCTCCATTGTCATAAAAAAAACTGGGTTTTCTAGTTCGGGCCCAGAGGTTCACCCATCTCTGTTAAGTAGGGATGTCAGATAATGTGGGGCTTTTCTAGTTCAAGCCCAGAGGTTCACCTATCTCTGTTGAGTAGGGATGTCAGATAATGCGGGGCTTTTCTAGTTCAAGCCCAGAGGTTCACCTATCTCTGTTGAGTAGGGATGTCACATAATTTTGGGCCTCCATAGAGAAAGTCCCCGTAAATTATGCTTTCCTTTCAAATCCTGCCAAAGATAGGGGATATATACTTGAATGGGGGTGAGTGGGAAGCTGGTTGACGTCATAAGAAAATGATTATATATAAGCTGGACTGATGGGTCATCTCCATCTCTCTCCCCCCCCCCTTCCCAGTCAGTTTATAAGCTTGTGAAAGTGGCTGGAGAATTCCTAATAAAATCCATATTTCAATTATGCAATGTAAGGTAGAACATTTCACCAACATAAACTTCCTTCCTACCCCCGTGATAAAATCCTTTATCAACTATTTTCTATCATCATTATCCTTAGCATTACAATTACAATTAAGATCCGACTGCATTGTTATAAAACAGATACAGGATGGTTGATCCTGCAGGTAGGTATAAGGTTTGACAGAAATTACTTTGGCTGCTCCAGGTTAAAACCCACTGAGGATTTTTTGCCCTCAGTTTTAAAATTAGCCACCAGTCACAACGGCGCCTCAAATTATTAATGCTGGTGATACTTCCTGTTGAATATTTAATATTCATATGACTCAATGTGGGGAGATGTGGAAAAAAAGCGCAACGGGAAGACGTGAAGGCCAGCAAAACGGATTTTTCGTTTTGCCTTTTGCCCTTCTCCACTCTTTTTCCTGATCCGTTTAACATTTCTGTCCACAAACATGCTCACCATTCAACACTTGGTGATTCAGTAGCCATGGGCACTCCTAATAGCCAATCTGAGGGTAAGTATATGCATCTGGGGTACCATCCACTAAACACAATGAATGCAGTGAACAGATTGGCAACATTGGACACCTGCTTGAGGTACGCTGTTATTTAAGGCCGATTTTTCCCTCCTGAGAAGTGCTTTTAAATTGTAAGGGGAGATATCCCTTCACAATTCCAAAGGGTCACGGGTAGGGTTGTGCAACTCCAGGTGGTGGTTGGAGATCTCCTGCTATGAGAGACAGTGTGGTGTAGTGGTTAAGGGCAGTGGTTTGGAGCAGTGGACTCTGAGCTGGAGAACCAGGTTCAATTCCCCACTCCTTCACATGAGCAGCAGACTCTAATCTGGTGAACTGGATTTGTTTCCCCACTCCTATACAAGAAGCCAGCTGGGTGACCTTGGGCTAGTCACACTCTCTCAGCCCCACCTACCTCATAGGGTGTCTGTTGTAGGGAGGGGAAGAGAAGGTGATTGTAAGCTGGTTAGATTCTTCCTTGTGCTAGAGAAGGTTGACACATAAAAAACAACTCTTTTTCTTCTTCTTCTTCTTCTTCTTCTTCTTATTATTATTATTATTATTATTATTATTATTATTATTATTACAACTGATCTCCAGGTGACAGAAATCAATTGCCCTGGAGAAAATGCCCCCTTTGGCAATTGGTCTCTGTGGAATTGAAGTCCCTCCCCTCTCCAAAGCCCACCTTTCTCAGACTCCACCCCCAAAATCTCCAGGTATTTCCCAACCTGGAGCTGGCAACCCCAGTCACAAGATATATTTGGCCTGTAATTCTTTAAAGAATGGTGGGATAGATCATTTCATAGTTCAAAGCATCCTGTGGATGGATGGTAGCATGAGGGCAGTTGCACATGTAGCATTTTTTGGGTTTAAAAAATCAAGATTTCCCTACCCACCTAACAGCTCCTTGCTGAGCATGGGGACCACTCAGGTCATCTCTGCTCAGCACATCTCCACCTAGGTCACCCGCTCTACAAATGTGGGGTCTTCAGTTGACAAGGTTGGAAATGCAGAAACAATGCTGTTGCTGATCATTCAGCACTATGACCCTGACTCTAGAAATGGAAAAGATACCTGTGTTCTATATTTAGCTCACAAAGTCAGTATCACACAGGGCTATGCTTTGTGGTGCTAAGGCTGCGCCAAGCATTCTCATCTTTTTACATTCTCTTCGGAAGCAGACAAACAACTAAAAATTGCCCATCTCGCCCAAGAGTCATATTGTTTCAATGTAGTTCAGTTCCCTTTTGTTCCTCCAGTTGTGGCCTTGTGAGAGCCAGTGTGGTGTAGTGGTTAAGAACAGTGGTTAGGAGTGGTGGACTCTATTCTGGAGAACCGGGTTTGATTCCCCACTCCTACACATGAGTGGTGGACTCTGATCTGGTGAACCGGGTTGGTTCCCCACTCCTACACATGAAGCCAGCTGGGTGACCTTGGGCTAGTCACAGTTCTCTTAGAGTTCTCTCAGCTCTGCCTACCTCATGAAGTGTCTGTTGTGGGGAGGAGAAGGGAAGGTGATTGTTAGCCAGTTTGGTTCTTCCTTAAGTGGTAGAGAAAATTGGCATATAAAAACCAACTCCTCCTCCTCCTCCTCCTTCTTTTTCTGGCACCATATTCCTTTTCTTGGCTCCTGTTCTTCACTTCATTTACCCACAGTTCTGTTTAATCCATTGACTGTGGCAACCTAGACAGTTTGGTTTACAAGGATCCATGGCAGCACTGTGTCAGACACAGGCTTGTGACATCATTGACTGTATAAGTATTTGTGTTGCCATCCTCTCAGATGTACCATTGTGATGTCATCAACAACCTCCATAAGGTGCCACAGCCAATTAAGCTGCAGTTGTCTTGTTTGGGGGCTTCCTAGAGGCACCTGGTTGGCCACTGTGGGAGCAGACTGCTGGACTTGATGGGCCTTGGTTTGATCTAGCATGGCTTTTCTTGTGTTCTTATGTTAAGCAGCAGGTGTGAGAAAATGAATCTGAGGTTTCTCGGGGCCAAGAAGAATGGTGATTCAACAACACAAACATGTTCACAAATGCTGTGAGAATGGAAAACCTTTGTCAAGGTACATGAAAAAGAACAAAATAATTGAGGCAAGTAGCTTTGGCTTAGCCTTAGTGCTAACCAGACAATGTATGGGTTCTCAGGGCTTTGGTGAAATTTAAATAGAATGTATTTTTGGAAGTATTACTCCAGGTTGTTAACTTATGGTGGATTATGGCTTACAAATGCTCCGATTTGCTTTTTTCTAGTGCCGGCTCTTGTCAGGATAATGCAGAACAGGATTACACAGTGGGGTGCCTTAGGAAGCAGCTTATTTTAACAAGAGCTTTTCTCTTTCATGGCAGATTCTTTAACTGCATATATAGCAGCCACAGGGAGTCTGGACCACAAATCTGGAGTCCTGGCTAGAACTCCCAATGGCATTTTTCTGAATGGCAGGTCCTTTGATTCTGAGGAGTCACTAATACAATGCCAAAGACAAACAGGACAAAAACATGTTGGGCAGGGGCTGTGGCTCAGTGGTAGAGCATCTGTTTGGCATACAGAAGGTCCTAGGTTCAATCCCCGGCATCTCCAGTTAAAGGGACTAGGCAAGTAGGTGATGTGAAAGACCTCAGCCTGAGACCCCGGAGAACCACTGTCGGTCTGAGTAGACAGTACTGACTTTGATGGACCAAGGGTCTGATTCAGTATAAGGCAGCTTCATGTGTCCATGTGTTCAAAAAAACAACAGCTGATTTCTGGAGGAGAACAAGAAGTGCAAATGGTCCTTCCCTAAGTGGCAGCATAACATAAGAACATAAGAAAAGCCCTGCTGGATCAGACCAAGGCCTATCAAGTCCAGCAGTCTGTTCACACAGTATCCAACCAGGTGCCTCTAGGAAGCCCACAGACAAGATGACTGCAGCAGCATCCTGCCTGTGTTTCACAGCATCTTTAGTAGCACAGTTTACCTTCACTGGGCTGACAAAATCCTCTCTGTTCTATCTCTTCGCACTGGCATTGGCTTTGGACAAGATGCCAAAATAGGAAATATGTAAATACTGCCAGTTCGCACTTGTCTTGCCTCTGTGATGAGATGAGCGTGAGTATCTCACCCGGGAGATTAGAAAGAACTGTGATATTGTGAACCATAAGGAAAGGGAAGTATTAGACATCATCTCATCCTGTTGCATCTCTATCATATCGGAAGCCAGTCCTGGAGAACAAACACCAGAGAGAAGGTGTTCTTCCCAGACAAGGTTGTTGAAGTTGATGGCTTGAACAGTGATAGCCTTTGGAAGCTCACTACCTGACTCAGATAAGATTTAGAAATAGGGATGCCAACCTCCAGGTGGTGGCTGGAGATCTCCCGCCACTACAACTGATCTCTAGGCGACAGGGATCAGTTCCCCTGGAGAAAATGGCTGCTTTGGCAATTGGACTCTATGGCATTGAAATCCTTCCCCTCTCCAAACCCCACCCTCCTCAGGCTCCACCCCCAAAATCTCCAGGCATTTCCCAACCCAGAGCTGGCAACCCTACTCAGAAAACCAACAATATGCGAGTCAGTATTGCGTCACTGGGTAACATTCAGGTTCCCCCACCACCACCACTGTTCCATCTTGTCCCATCTTATGGACTGTGGTGGGGCTAGGGTTGCCAGGTCCCTCTTCACCACTGGTGGGAGGTCTTTGGGGCAGACCCTGAGAAGGGTGGGGTTTGGGGGAGGGGAGGGATTTCAATGCCATAGAGTCCAATTGCCAAAGTGGCCATTTTCTCCAGGTGAACTGATCTCTATCAGCTGGAGATCAGTTGTAATAGCGGGAGATCTCCAGCTAGTACCTGGAGTTTGGCAACCTAAGGTGGGGCCCTGGTTGCCTTCCCTTGACCCATATTAGCCTAATGTCTTGTTACTGTGTACCAATTGGTGAAGCTAGGTTTTAACAGGTTTTGTTAAATTGTTGTATTGTGTTGGAGTGAATTTTATGGACTGCTTTAATAATGATTATTAGCTGCTCTGAACTCGGCCTGGCTGGGAAGAGAGCGGGATATGAATTCAATAATGTAAAATAAAAAATAAAGGTCAAGCCGGTATCATAAAGGGTGCACAGAAACTGCCAGGTCAGGTGTCACCATGATGTTTGAACATTTAGGCTCAAATAGATTTGCCGAGTTGCTTAGATTGGGGGGGAAATTGCCTGCCAATCCAGTGCCCGGCTTGGAAGCGGGGATCACAGGAGTGCGTGGCCGCGCCAACGCAATTGCATCACTTTCAGTTTGCACCCAGAAGCGCTGCATGTCAACGGGCCTTTTACCACTCAGACTCTCAGGGCCATTGCGATGTGGTGCTTCTGGGTGCAAACTGGAAGGGACAAGATCACATCAGCGCGGCCGCGTGATCGCAATCCTTGTGTCAGTTCCGCCCCAAAAACCACCCACCGGAGCCAAGGGGGCCTGGCAACCCTCGACACAAAAGAAGCAGTGGTCTTCAGCTTTACTGAACTTGTTGAATATCCGCTCAAATGCTGCAGAGAAGAAACTTGAAGTCCAGCTTTTTTTTCACCTGAGTTTCGATGCTGCACATAGATGACTCCCCCCCAACCCTCAAGCAACTTGACAGCATTGAGCATTAAAATAATAACAGTGGAATAATAAAAAAAGTTTTCCTCCCGCCTAGCAGCAGCTGATATTGACTAATTTGATATATTTACACCTCACAGGTGACATTTGCAGCCTAGTTAAATTTCTTATGAATGATTATTTAATAGGAAAATACCAGCTGCCCAGAGGGGGGGAAAGTTGCACTGGTTGGAAAGCAACAGAGATTGCTTATTGACCAAAATGAATGGCACCAATGGATGTATTTACATTAATTTTGTTTCATTTTTGCAGTAGAGCAGACATTTGGAAGGCAATTTTTGCTAATAATTCAGCGAGTATGAGGATATTATTTGGGTCTCAATGTAAAGACAAATGGATATGTGCAAAACCATGGTTCTTATGATCCATCTAGTAGGAATATGGTAATTCCCACACACACACACACACACACACACACTTGAGGATTTTGTTAGGCATGTGAAAACTTTTTTCCGGTTGTCCTTGAAAGATGGTTCTCCAAACTTACCTAAAATTTTGCTCCAGGCATTAAACCACAACTAAGCAATGTGAACAGCCCCCACACCTGAAGAAAAATTACCAGTCCTATCAAAATCCAGTCGACTTCCCTTGAAATACCACAGCTGCTTTACCGAAGGTAGACCTGTCCACCCCAAACATTGATTTGCATTTCATTTTATACGGAGAAAGTTTAGTATTGTGATCTTGTTTGCTTAAATATCTGAAATAAATGTTATGTTGACATTATCAGACAAATTATAGCCTATTGTATAGCCTATAGAGCCAGTGTGGTGTAGTGGTTAAGAGTGGTGGTTTGGAGCGGTGGAGTCTGATCTGGAGAACTGGGTTGGAGTCCCCTCTCCTCCACATGAGCGGCAGATGCTAATCTGGTGAACTGGATTTGTTTCCCCACTCATACACACAAAGCCAGCTGGGTGACCTTCGGCAAGTCACAGTTCTCTTAGAGCTCTCTCAGCCCCACCTACCTCACAGGGTGTCTGTTGTGGGGAATGGAAGGTGATTGTAATGTAAGCCAGTTTCATTCTTCCTTGTCGTAGACAAAACTGACATATGAAAACCAGCTCCTCCTCCTCCTCCTTCTCTTCTTCTTCTGGCACCATATTCCTTCTTTTCTTGGCCTCCTGTTCTTCCACTTCATTTACCCACATTTCTGTTTAATTCATTGACTGTGGCAACCTAGACAGTTTCGTTTACAAGGATCCATGGCAGCAGTGTGTCAGACCCAGGCTTGTGACATCATTGACTGTATAAGTATTTGTGTTGTCATCCTCTCAGATATACCATTGTGATGTTATCAACAACCTCCATAAGGTGCCACAGCCAATTAAGCTGCAGTTGTCTTGTTTGTGGGCTTCCCAGAGGCACTTGGTTGGCCACTGTGGGAGCAGACGGCTTAAGCGGCGGAGGCTAATCTGATGAACTGGATTGGTTTCCCCACTCCTACACACGAAGCCAGCTGGGTGACCTTGGGCCAGACACAGCTCTGTTAGAGCGCTCTCAGCTCCATCTACTCACAGGGTGTCTGTTGCGGGGAGGGGAAGGGAAGGTGATTGTAAGCCAGTTTGAGTCTCCCTTAAGTGGTAGAGAAAGTCGGCATATACAAACCAACTCTTTTTCTTCTTAAATACACTCATAAATGAGTGCTATACTGATTGCTAAGAGTTGCCAGTGGAATTCAGATAAATAAAGTGGGATCCTGTATGCATCTAACGAAGCTAGCTCTGACTCATGGAAGCTTACGCTGGAATAAACATTGTTAGTTTTTAAAGTGTGACCGGATTCCCATTTAATTTTGGTTCAGAAATACATACTATAATTCTGTAAGTCTCGATTCAAATAACATCCCTTGCTAAGACCATAGACCTGCATACACATACACGCAAGGAGAAAAAATACAATTCTGCAACCACTGTTATTTGCACTTACCACATATTCACATACTAAATCTAATAAAGACCATTGAAATTGAGAATTTGTTCCAGTGCCATATGATGTATTTGCTAATTGCTAACCCAAGAGGAACGCTGTTTTTAAAAGCAGTGTTTGAGGAACTTTGTGAATATTCACTCTTGGATGTTAATGTAATGAGAGCAAGGCACTGTATCAAGGTAGCATTGTTAATATCATTACCGGACTGAATGGCACCTTCTTTCGCAAGTGGCCCCATTATCTTGAGTAGCACAATCTACAAAGTACAATGTGTGCACCGCATAATGCACGCAATTTATGCCATTCATAATAATTATTGCGTGCACCCATTCCATTAGCTAAATAAAATACTCGGAACTGGTGGCCAAACACACATCGAAATGAGCCCACTTTTTGTCCTGCAAAAATTATACGAGGGGAGGCGGGGGGGGGGGGAATTAAGCTTTGATAATAAAGCTGGCAGGTTCAAAAATACGTAACAAATGACAGTCGAGAACTGGGCAAACAAACCATGGAGTTTCAAAAGCATTTTGTGATGGATGAGGGACCTTAGCTAAAAAGAAAGGAGTCAAAAAACCCAACAGACAATTTGTATGCCTTAACCCGCTCTTTTTTCTCTTAACCATTAATGTGGGTGATGGGGTCTCCCTTTGATGTAGTTTATTAACTGTTTTTGCAGTTGCATGGGATTAGAGAATCACCTTCAACTCTCCCTCTCTCTTGTCTTTTTTCTAGGTTTAGCTAACACTTCCCAACACAGACAGCTACAGGATGTTGTGAATACAGTGTGCTTCCTACAAACAGATGGAGAGGGATTGCAAAAGATGCCTCCCCTGCCTCTTCTCTAAGCACTCAATTGGAAATGCCTGATCAGCTGCCATAATGGGCCTAACTATTATATCAGAGCCAGCGTGGTGTAGTGGTTAAGAGCAGTGGACTCCGCTCTGGTGAACCGGGTTGGTTTCCCCACCCCTCCACATGAAGCCCACTGGGTGACCTTGGGCAACTCAGTTCTCTTAGAGCTCTCTCAGCCTCACCTACCTCACAGGGTGTCTATTGTGGGGAGGGGAAGTGAAGGAGATTGTAAACCAGTTTGATTCTCCTTAAAAGGGAGAGAAAGATGGCATAGAAAACCAACTCCTTCTTCTTCCTTATCTTCTTCTCCACCTCCTCCTCTTTTGAACCCACCTCTTCCCTAAGAGAGCAGAAGGTGGCCTATGTGGATTTACCCTTCCAACAAACCTGTGCCAGAAATTAGACTGACAGGCCAGTGAGTTTAATTGCTAAAATGGGATTTGAATACAGGTTTTTCAAAGAGGTTCAACATATATATCCCCTCTACCAGTGGTACTCACTCCATGGTTTGTGGAGAGCCACATTTGCAATTACCATCAACCTACAAGCCTCATGACTAATGTGTGCCCTGTGTACCAGGGAGCCAGCATGGTGTAGTGGTTAAGAGTGGTGGTTTGGAGTGGTGAACTTTGATCTGGAGAACTGGGTTCGATTTCCCACTCCTCCACATGAGCGGTGGAGGCTAATCTGGTGAACTGGATTTGTTTCCCCACTCCTACACATGAAGCCAGCTGGGTGACCTTGGGCTAGTCACTCACTCTAAGCCCCACCTACCTCACAGTGTGTCTGTTGTGGGGAAGGGAATGTAGGTGATTGTAAGCAGTTTGATTCTTAAGTCGTAGACAAAACCGGCATATAAAAATCTCCTCCTCCTCCTTCTTCTTCTTCTTCCACGCCAATAAACACACATACACACAATAATATAAGTTGGTTTCACTTCCATCCCTGGCATGAGGCCTGCAAGTCAGGGAGGCTCACAGCTTATCCATTCTGCTATTACAACTGATGAGGAGGTGGGGCTGAGAGAGCTCTAAGAGAACTGTGAGTAGTGCCAGGTCACCCAACTGCTTCATGTGGAGGAGTGGGGAAACAAATCCAGTTCACCAGATTAGTCTTCGCCAGTCATGTGGAGGAGTGGGGAATCAAACCCAGTTCTCCAGATCAGAGTCCACCACTCCAGACCACTATATCATGCTGGCTCATTAATGGACAAATTTGTCTGAACATCTTTTAATGCCATATGCTTGTGGCCATCACTACACCCAATAGCAGTGAATTCCACAGCACAGTTGAACACCCTAGTTTACGTACATAGACTGAGAATTGAATTAATCTCACACTGCTGCAGTTTGCATCTAACCAGTTAAGGAAAGCTTCAGCTAAAATTAGGTAAATTAACTCAGCAACACGCAATATGTATTACGCTTAATAGCAGGGAAGAGAGAGGCTTACAAAAGCCAGAAATAAGCCAGTTTCATATGGAAAGTTGCATAAGTCACTCAGGGAACAAGACATGTGGTGTGTTTGAATTTACCAGGGTCCCTGATTCTGAGGGAACATCTGCTTCACAAACCTATAGCAAAATAGAGTAAATTTGTCATTTCACGTAGAAAGTTTATATTTTTATTTCATGCTTTCTTTCTTTTTGCGGGGGAGGGATCATGGCAGAATAAAACTTGAAACAAATGTTTGGGTAATGCTGTACATTGTAGTTCACAGGGATTGGGTTCGTAATTATATTGAGCCAAATTGAGCCAAATTGATCCATTCTTAATGGCTCATTTTTCGCCTGCCTCCTAACAATCTTTGCTTGTGTTTCAAATAGCAGTTCCTCTTACCTATTGTTTTCTAATCACCCCCCACCCCCCAAAAAAACTCAGAAATTCATGTGGCAAGAGACTCTCATAGTCACTTTCCCTTGTTCGCCCACAAATGATTTACCTTATCTCTGGCTTCCAGATATTTTACAAAGAGTGCCTTCCAATAATAGACTTTGTTCATTGTAACCACAGTGTATAAAACCTCTTGTTAGCACCTAGGCCTCCTTTTACAGCTGGAAACCTTCCATCTCAGCTGTGACCTCTGAGCCTTTGCTTCCTTAGCTGAGTTCTGACTTGATTCTCAGGTGTGGTTTCTTGCTGCCCTTACTGCTAGGTTCTTGGATAACTCCAGAAACCAGAGTCTATTTTCAAGTTATCTTGTACCTGCATGGGCTATATTATAATCAATTTCAGCACTGCAATATTTTTTTTTGTTTCTAAGAAGCCTGAGTAATCTAGCAATTATGGATGAAATGGGTTAGAAATGTAGCTAGTAATGGATGCTCTAATGCCATTGCTTATTCTTTTCTCTTTACATTTTCCCTGCACAAAAGTTAGTATAGAAGCATCATTATGTTACAACTCTGATTTGTTTGGCATCACATATAAGAAAGCATATTAATAACAGCCTGTCCATGAATAACTCTCCTTTGCGGCAGACTAAATCCAATTGATTTGATTGCAGACCTGTTTTAAAAACTGAATTTACATAAAATATTGCTCTTTTTCTTGCTTATGAATCTTTCATTACAGCTGATTTCATATATTCAGTTGTCTCCCTGGACATGAAAATTATCTCTGAGCCTTAATTGCATTTACAGCACAATTCTAAGCAGTTTTGAACCCTTCTAAGTGCTATTCGTGGTTAGTTCAAGTTCAGGTTTATTTGTATAGCCATAGGCCATTACAAAGTATCCTAAAATATTAACAAAATCCAAAAAAGACTGATTAAAAGTTTGTTACAGGATAAAAAGTGAAACAATAATTATCACAAAATCACAAATCTATTATCATACAGTAAAAGAAAAAAAATCAGTTAAAACTAAAAGTGCTCTCACTGGCTCTAGCTAAACAGTTTCCTTTTTTTGCGGCCTCGAGAGCTTGTATCTTCTTAGAAGCCAGGGCAAATTAAGACATTCTGTAAGTCACGTGAGCAACAGAGTCTGAGAGTAGGAAAATCTTTTTTTTTCCACATTCTGAACAGAAGTTTACTCTTCAATATCTCATCCAGAAATTTAGCCTATTATGCCTATACATCAGGCATAATAAGACATAATGAAATATGTCCTCCAGAGACAGGGTTCCACAGATGCATATATAGGGTTGCCAACCTCCCAGTACTAGCTGGAGATCTCCTGCTATTACAACTGATCTCCAGCCAATAGAGATCAGTTCTCCTGGAGAAAATGACCACAAGCAATTGGACTCTGTCGTATTGAAGTCCCTCCCCAAACCCCACTCTCCTCAGGCTCTGCCCCATATCTCCTGGCAGTGGCAAAAAGGGACCTGGCAACCCTATGCATATACATTGTTCCTTTGGCATTGGCTAAACCGACCTAACAGTAAGGCAGAAAGGCAAGGTCTGAAATCGTAAAGCAGTGAAGGCTGCTCTGAGACTATTAGTGCTATTAGTAGTGTAATTTTTAGGTCACCACACCTAAAAAAGGATATTACAGAGCTTGAGAAGGTGCAGAAAAGAGCAACCAAAATGATTAGGGGACTAGAGCAACTGTCCTATGGGGAGCAGTTAAGACGCTTAGGGCTGTTTAGCTTGGAAAGAAGGTGACTGAGGGGAGACATGATAGAGGTCTATAAAATCATGCATGGTTTGGAGAGAGTGGACAGGGAGAAGTTTCTCCCTCTCCCATAATACTAGAACACGGGGTCATCTGCTAAAGCTGGAGGGTGAGAGATTCAAAACAGATAAAAGGAAGTATTTGTTCACACAATGCATAGTTAAATTGTGGAACTCCCTGCTCCGGGATGTAGTGATGGCTGCCAGCTTGGAGGGCTTTAAAAGGGGAGTGAATATATTCATAGAGGAGAGGGGTATTCATGGTGTTAGTTAGAATGGATACTAGTCATGCTGCATACCTATTCTCTCTAGTATCAGAGGAGCATGCCTATTATTTTGGGTGCGGTGGAACACAGGCAGTATGGTGCTGCTGCAGTCATCTTGTTTGTGGCTTCCTAGAGGGACAGATTCATTTAGATATCAAAAAGGTCATGGTGCTTCCTGTTGATAATTCTGTTTGCCTTTACTCAGTGTCATAAACAGAAACAATTTCTCCATGAATTCTTTTGTGTTGCCCCCCCCCCCCCAACTAAATCAATGTTTTGTGATACTGTTTGGGTTAATCCCATGCACTTTCCAGCTTTTTTTCCTCCATGGGTCGATGCTTCTTGACATGTTTCAATCACGGTTGCACTGCACCAAGTGTTGTAGTCCTCGTGATCAGTTACGAATAAACAGCTATGCTTGATGTCACAAAAGTATAGAGCCTTTCCTGGCTGAAGGAGCATGAGAGCATTGCTGATTTTGGTGAGTTTCCTTGCTATTGTGGGTTATAACTTTGCCTTAACAGAATGCAAATGTCACCCTCATAGTCCCCTTTAAGTTGGGATTCAGTAGCTGCCAAAGTAGCACTTTCATCTGCTAAAAATTGTCCTACAGCAATGAATCATTGTGATGAAAATTTCACACAGCATTTGTGGTCCTTGGCATATGATGTATTCAGCTGAATTTGTCAAGGCTGAAATTTGAATTTCTGGAGATGCTCAAAGAGAAGCCAAAGGAGCTGGCAGCAGAATAACTGAAAGTAAAAGCACTGAGAAGATAACAATGAGCAGCAGCAGAAGAATATGAAGTGTTTCCAAGTATTCGTTCTTCAAAGCAATATCCTATTTGCATTGTGATGCATTATTTATTGTGAACCAAATCCAGTGTAATTTTTTCTCCCTATATAAGTAACTGTAGAAGTAGCCTTCTACCACAATCCTAATCACATTTACTTGGAAATAAGTGTCGTTGATCTCAACAGAATTGGCTTCTTAGAAGGGATGCTTAGGATTGTAGCCATTGTCCATTACGAAATTCTCTCAGCAATTTGAATAACATTTACGGTCAGCAATCTAATTCCCATGACTGTACAAATACATTTTCCTGATTTCCATATTGCCTCTGAATTACAAAACTCAGGCTCCAAATTCTGCATATGATGTGTGTGTTGTTTTGAAGAGTTTCACACACATTAACTTGCAATTCTTATAACATGGCATTATTGACCTGTATCCTACCACTCCACTAAGCCAAGTTTGAAACATTCTTGTTGCTCACACTGCTTTCCTCCAAGAAGAAGAGTTGGTTTTTATATGCCAACTTTCTCTACCACTTAAGGCAGAATCAAGCCGGCTTAAAATCACCTTCCCTTCCCCTCCCCACAACAGACACCCTGTGAGGTAAGTGAGGCTGAGAGAGCATGACTTGCCCAACGCCACCCAGCTGGCTTCGTGTATAGGAGTGGGGAAACAAATCCAGTTCACTAGATTAGCCTGTGCTGCCCATGTGGAGGAGTGGGGAATCAAACCCGGTTCTCCAGATCAGAATCCACCACTCCAAACCACTGCTCTTAACCACTACACCACTGCTCTTAATTTAAATATCTCTTCCTTCAATGGAAGGGGAGGGACCATGGCTCAGTGGTAGAGCATCTGCTTGGCATGCAGAAGGTAACAGGTTCAATCCCCAGCATCTCCAGTTAAAAGGACTAGGCAAGTAGGTGATGTGAAAGAACTCTGCCTGAGACCCTGGAGAGCTGCTGCTGGTCTGAGTAGACAATACTGACTTTGATGGACCGAGGGTCTGATTCAATATAAGGCAGCTTCATGAGTTCATATGAAAAGCCATTGAAGTTGGAGACATTCCGGTAGGCTTGAGTAAGTTCCTCCAGCCTAAGGTAGGATACCACCCATTAGCTTTATCATTGTGCCCATAGTTCAAAAATGAAGATCAATGTGTAGAGTGGATTGCCAAAGTGACTTTCAATATTTGAACTAGGGTCTTGATTTGTAGATTGGGAAGCCAGTAAAGGAGATGCAAAAGATCAATGAGTAGGAACTCCCACTTTTTGAAAAAGTTAAACACAATGATGGAGTGGTGAATCAGATTGGTGCTGTGGTGCTGGGGGAGAAGAGGTTTAAAATATCTTGCATGACTTTCAAGATCTAAATCACCCTCTCCAAACCTATTTGCTTGCATGTTTTCCCCTACAGTGGAAATGGTTACAGGTAAACAGAAAGAGGACACAGAAGATTGTGGATTTCTGTATCATGTTGAATGTGACCCAAGAAACTCTTGCCAATAGGATAAATGAGGGATCCTATAGCCTTTGATACCATTTATATTCCACCACTAATCCTTGGAATCAACTTCTACTGAGATTAATTACACATCTAAGTATATATGTGATTAGACCCTACCTTACTTGCCTCTGGTCTCCTTCTGTGCTATGTATCTGGATAACTGCACAATTGCTTATTGGTAATTCTGTGATACATATTGAACAATTAGTTATAGATTTTGAACATTAGTTGTAAGATTCTCTGGTGAACATTTTAGAACTGCATGTTGAAGACGGATTTTTTCCACAATGTTCTATTTCAGTTTTGGCTTGGGAAAAGCAAATGGGGAGGAGACCCATGATTAAATGTCTTCCCCTTCACAAACCCTTCAGGTTCTACTTTTAGGAGCCAAGTCCTGACACATTCTTCAAATTTCTCCAAACTCCATTTAGGATTTTTGTCTTTGAACATTGGAACAATATAGCAGAGCTGATATCTATTATCAGTTCATTGGAGAGTTGCTGTCCTCCAGGTGTAGAAATGTCAACATAGCAAAGCTTCTTTCTTGAAGAGGGAGAGATAAATTGTAATTATCTACTCTCAGAACACTTCTGTCAAGGTCAGCAAAGCTGGGAGCAAAAAACTACGATAAACTCTAACAAAAGAACCTGTCTTTTCACAATGAATTACCCTTGGCATCTCTTGTAGGACATTTGGCAGAAGTGTAGCACATGACCATGAAAGGAAAATTATGGTTATTTACTTGTTGTGAGGGGAAAGCACCATGAAGTCAACTGCAGTCCAATACCCCACTGTCTTACGTGCTGGGCAAACACATTGTCAGAATCCAAACAATTCATCATGGAGAACTGTAAGGTCTTGGGTCATAATCAAGGGAAACTTTATCATGAGTGTACTGGGCTAATATAGTGGTTTAGTCCGAGGTATATTCTTTCTACTAAGTAAACCTCAGTATTATACTCATTCTTTAGAACGTATATTAGTTCTTCATTGACTTCCAAAATGATAAGCTTGTTCCCAAGAAGAGCACACAGTCCGTGACAGACAGCCTAATTTAATGTTCAGCATCTCGATTTGAAGGATCTCAGCAAAGATACCTTCCGACTATATTTACCAGGAAATATCCTGACGGCCTTTCAGAAGGGCATATAAGATGATACAGATGACCTTTTTATTGTTATTTACCCAATGCAGATAAGTCATAGATTTTTGTGGTGAAATAGAAATTTGACCTCCATATGGCCAAAGGGATATATGGAAGTATATGGTCTATATATTTACAGTCTGAGGGGTTTTACTATGTGTTTCTTAAAAATCTAGCAACAATAAAGAGAAGTTCTAGGACCAGTGTTAAACCGAAATCCATGCAGTTATTTAGATACATCACCCTGGTTTCCAGCTGAAGATCACCCCCCCCCCCAATCTTTCTTTGGGGGGAAGGTATGGGTATGAAGATGATCATGAGATGATTTGCACATTAACAATGCAATTGTAGGTGGAGATACATTCTTCTAAGCCCATTGACTTCAATGGACTTAGAAGGTGAAACTTTTGTTTAGGATTGCACTGTTTGTGTTCTGGGCATTAAGACAAATAATACATTTACCTCAACTTTACCTCATCGCTGTCAGGAAGGGCTCTATGTTAGGCTTGCAATCTCGCACACTGGCATTGGTGTTGCATTTCCAGTTGAACAACAACAATAGATCCATATCCTAGAATATCTTTGCACGCTTGAAATTAAAAGGCATCCCTAGACACAGTGATCATGTTATTTAGGACAGTAGAGGGCAAATGGGTTCAAAAGTCCTTGGCAGTCTTATGTATCCCTTTGCAGTCATTTATATAGAATCATTGCAGCATCTGCATGACTTATGACTGATAAGAGGCCCCTTGGAAGGCATGCTTGGTGCCAACGACAGGCTGGGCACAGATGCCTGGAACTAATATTTAAATTATGTATAATAATGTTGGTTTCTAAACTGCTAGATTGGATGCTTCGAGCTTTTGGCTCGTTTGATTTTTGTTGTGATCCCCCTCCACCTTGCCCCCCAAGAGTTGGTAGGGGGATCATTAGAAACCTTTGCTTGCTCTTGGCAATAAAGGATCTGATTTAAGTTTGTCTTCAGGATTTAATATGGGGGAGAAAATCCCGCTAATCAACATTTACAGAAACATACAGATGTGGTCTACTTTTGACACAGGGAAATGATTTCCTAGACAAGTGAGAAACAGCATGGTGTTGTTAAGAGCAGTGGTTTGGAAAACTGGGTTTGATTCCCCACTCCTCCACATGAGCGGCAGAGGCTAATCTGGTGAACTGGATTTGTTTCCCCACTCCTACACATGAAGCCAGCTGGGTGACCTTAGGCTAGTAACAACTCTCTCAGCCCCACCTACTTCACTGGGTGTCTGTTATGAGGAAGGAAAGGTGATTGTAAGCTAGTTTGATTCTTCCTTAAGTGGTAGAGAAAATCGGCATATAAAAGCCAACTCTTCTTAACTGAATGTGAGGTTTGTGTAGGCTGTGAATACGGACTCAGACTTGAAAAATGTCACACCACAAAATTAGCAAGGAACGATGCAGTGTGCAGAGCTGCAAAAAAATCCTGGAACTGTTAAACATGCTGAAATTAATGATTGCAGGAAGAGACACACATATTTAGAAACATTCTCAGTTCAGTGATCTGTTAACTAATTGTGCAGAGGCAAAAGAGTAGATTATTTCAGAGCATCTATGCTCCTGTCTTGCCTCACATTGGAAAGAGAAGCGGGAGAAAACACCCTGAAGTATGTTGGCAAGGCATGCTGCGGCAGGGGCTGTTGTTTTAAGGAACTGAGCTGAGAAGATTAGTCACTGGATGTTCTCCCAGAATCAATCAGAAAGTCACAATATCACTACCAAAGCTGGAATAGGAAGATATTCACATGACAAAGATTCAAAGACTCTGAAGAGACCATGAAAGCAATAGCATACCATAGAAAAAACCTAGCAGTACCAGTGCATCAAAGTAAGATCATGGGGAAGACAGGAACATTGGGAGTTTGATGTTTGCAGGGCTGGCACTGAGACAGGGAACAAAAGTCATATTGATATGGATGGGAGTTAGAGAAGGGACTTGTTGCCAGGACAGCAGAGGATACTGGGTGGGACTATATGATCTATCAGGGGAAGGTATTGATGGTTGTTGTCATTCCCAGCGTCCCTCTACCACCCCGTAGTCTCACCTGCTTCCAAGAAAGCTGAGTCCTGGAGTTGCAGGACCCACACAGAGTGCAGCCATGTGGGTTCAGGAACTAGGGTTGCCAACCTCCAGATAATTAAACCCACATAAAAATGCAATCGTGCTGTATTAGCAAGTAAAACTGAAAAAACAGCACTATGACCTTAACTAGAAAAATGTGTCTCTCAAATGTAAAAAAAGTCTCAAGGTACTGGGTGCTAAACATTTACTTGTGAAGGTGACAACAACGTGAAAGACCTATCTATCTAGCTACACATATACCACATATACCACAAATACAATATTTACAATACATAGAAAATATACACTTCCAATGTACAATTTCGGACCAACGTGTACTATAACTGGAGCACCAGAAATGGAAATGCTTTTTATCACATGCATTATATACCATTAAATACTTGTTTAAGTTATATTCCCATTGGGAAGATTGTAACGTAAATGTTTAGCATCCAGTACTTTGAGTCTTTTTTATATTTGATAGACACATTTTTCTAGTTAAGGTCATAGTGCTGTTTTTTTCAGTTTAACCTCCAGGTACTAGCTGGAGATCTCCTGCTATTACAACTGATCTCCAGCTGATAGAGATCAGTTCAGATGGAGAAAATGGCCGCTTCGGCAATTGGACTCTATGGCATTGAAGTCCCTTCCCTTCCCTCCCCAACCCTTGCCCTCCTCAGGCTCCGCCCCCAAAACCTCCCGCCGGTGGCGAAGAGGCAACCCTAAACAGAAGTGCTGGAATTCAGTTGAGGTTTATACGAGGTAGCCAAGTTCAGTGCAAATTTGAGGTTCGGTTTTCGAGGACGCTCAGCGATCTGAACTCTTTTGGTTCACTGAAGTCTTTTGAGCCCAGCTAGAGTCCCTCTTCCATCCCAATGGCAGCAACTCTGAAAAGGAATATTTTAGTTTTGCCTTTCACAAGCATCGCACAGACAGGCTGGAATCCAGGGCTTCGGTCCCGCAATAGCCTCTCAAACCTCCTCGACTGAAGTGTTTGGCATTCAGTGCCTTGTTTCAGCACATCCCCCCCTTTTTTGTTCGTTGGCTAGTCCACAATGAAACTTCTGGTTTAATCACAGGTTTGGGGTAGATGAGTCTTTTGCACACACACACACACACACACACACACACACACAAAAGCCCACCAAAAAACCTCTAAACTTTTTTATTCTCTCTTGTGATATTCAGGGCCTACAAATGATGATAAAGCACTGCCCTATAGCTGAATAGGAACAGATGCACGTGGTAAAAAATAACTAGAAACAGACACAGATGGCGTGTCACATGTACAACTTCTTAATTTCTCCCGTTTTGTGCAATATAATTATCCTTGCCAGTAGGCTGCATTCATCCCTTTTCCATTTCCTGAGGGAACCCTGTTTTCTAAAGTTCTTGTATATAGCCACAGCAATGCAGATGCCCCCTTCTCTCTATTCACGATCCGCTTTTCTCTTCCTGTTAAAAAAAATAAAAATTAAAAGCCAGATTTCTCCCTTTTATTCATGAGCCATACGTTCCTTTGGAATTGTGAGGCAGTCTCTTGCTGATATGGATTTTTGTAAAAATACTATTTTGCAGGAACTCACTTTTAACTTGACATTCGGAGTGCGTACCTGACCCATGAAACTGATATAAAGTCAGCTTAATCTACATGGTTTTGATTTTTTTACGTCGCCTGTGAGGAATATTAAAATACAACTGGTATGCTTGCTTCATAATAGTGAATCGCACTATACTGGCCCGTGAACTTTCCAAATGACAGGGTTGTGTGCGCACAGACTACAAAACCTTAAACTAAATTCAAACAAGAGTAACTGAACAGGCACAGTTGAGGCCAACTTTACCGTACTTTTGCATATGCAGTGCATCAAATACATTTTTCAATGTGAAAATAAATTATAGCGGAAGGGGAAATGCTCTGTTTAAAGTTTGGAGGGGTCCTCATCCCCTAACTAAATAAAAACAGTTTATCCATATATAACATGGTTTGAATGGCCTCCATTGATTATCTTCTTTCTTGAGAGGCACTTTTATGTGAGCTACACAGAGCAAAAAAGAAAAAAGAAAGATGGAACATCTGATGTCTCCTTGTCCCACCACAACTGTTTTTTTGTAGAACCTTGAAGACTAACAATTTCTTAATTCTAGCATAAGCTTTTGTGGACTAGAGTTACTTTGTCAAATACAAGTAGTAAGGTTTCTTTAGCCAGCTTTGTTTATTTATTGATTTAAATGAATCAGTAGATTCAAGATGGACAAAAGGAAGTACTTCTTTGCTCAATGAGTAATTAAATTGTGGAATTTATATACTGATGGTCATGAAGATAAATAGTTTTTAAAAGGAGATTAGACAGGTTTGGTTCGGGGGAATGGGGTGGTTCTGATATCCTGTGCTCTGTTATATCACTTCTGGAGAAAACCCAGAAATAATACAAGGTAGCTCTAGAGATCGCCAGAAACTATTTTCTGGTGATTCCTAGAGCTAACCTACATCATAGAATCATAGAGTTGGAAGGGACAACCAGGGTCATCTAGTCCAATCTCCTGCACAATGCAGGACATTCACAACTACCCAAATGTTCTCTGGAAGTGATCTAACAGCACACACAATGGCAACATTTCTTTTTTTAAAAAAAAATCTGCTACTTGAAAAGGTGATGGGAAAAGATGGTGGCCGGAGGCCTCTCACCATAGTGGGAGATCTGGCAGCCTTCTTCATGGGGGATGGGTCTGTCGGTAGCAACTAGCCATAGTGACTAAGGGAACCTCAACATTCAGAAGCAATACATCTCTGAACACCAGTGCTAGGAGGCAGCATTAGGGGAACACTTCGGCCTCTATGCCATGTTTGTTGTATCTCCAGGCTGCTGTGTGAAACAGGAAGGGATGTCCAGGGAAAGCAGCACCGAGGAGGAAAATGACCAGCGTTTCCAGGAGCAAAAGGGAGAGCCCACACGCAAGTGGGTGTGTGTGCATGGATCCCAGACACATACACACTATGAATGGTCAAAGGACCAATATTTATATCCCCAAATGGGCCCTGTGGCAGTATGAGGTAATCCTGCAGGAAAGCCAGAGACAAAGAATTGATTGTTTTTCTGGAGTTCCAACAAAATGATATAAGAGGCTTGATGAGTCATCAGAATCCAAGAGAAAGCCTGGGCTATTCTCTTGAATACTGCTTGATTGCTGGGATGGGTGAAGATATGGTAAGCCATGGTCTGCTTGGAGCACTGATTAAATCACCTTAGGATGACACAATGAACATAAGAACAACCATGCTAGATCAGACCAATGTCTATCAAGTCCAGAAGTCTGTTCACACAGTGGCCAACCAGGTGCCTCTAGGAAGCCCACAAACAAGACGACTGCAGCAGCCGGCACAAGCTTTCCCTTCCTGGAAAGCCCCACAAGCATGGCTGTGCTGGCAGCGGGGGCTGGCAACCCCCAGACACCAGCATGTTTGCCCCCACACTGGCATAGGTGTGGTTGTTAAATGAATTCTGAATATTTCCGAATCTGAATGGCGTATCCCTAGGAACAACACTGTAAAATAGCTTATTTCAAAAATCCATGCATTTCTTCTAGACGACAAGCTGTGATATAATGCAAGGTAACCTTGTCAGAAATAATCCATAATCAAGCACCTCTTACAAGGGCAGAAGCCCTTCATCTTTTAAACCAGGCCCACAACCACATACTTTGAAAATGCTTCTGTTATACCAGAACAAAGGACCGACTAATTAATATTTCTCCTTATCTATTTGGGCCACATAACCAGATTTCTAAGATCAAATGCAAGAATAAATGGGATTAGAGGATTCATTACAATAATGCAGTTCAGTGCTAACTTTACATATATTTCTTGTCTGGAAGTCGAATGTTATACTGTCACAAGCACTGTCTTCAGATTTTAGGAAACGAGAATTGCTCTGGATCAGGTAAGGGGTGCACCTGATCCAGAATCCTGTTCTTACCATTTCCCCTTTCCATGTTTGCAGGCACTGTGCTAAAGTCGTAGCGTAAAATCCTTTCTTGATAGCCATAAAGCCTAGTTCCACATGAAGTTCTATTCCCTTTTCCTCGCAGGATTTATCATATCTATTTTTCGTTTCGGTGGAACTCATGACAGCACAGTTGGGGATATTCCACTGTTTTATCATATTTATACTCCTTTATAAGGAGCTCATGACACCACGAATAGGATTATCCAGCTTTTTTGTCACAACCATCTTTCTGTCTCATACAAGCCAAATAGGGTTGCCAATAGGGTTGCCAACCTCCATGTAACGAAGGAGAAAAAAGACACCTCTGTACTATTATCAGGAGGATGAGAAAACCAGTACAGGAGCAATGATGCTAACAATGCCAATATATTATAGCTACATATACACTTTACAGTATGTGGTAATGAAACCACCAACAACACATACATTCAGTACAACAGTGGATGTACACAATTTTCACAGCTCATTTGAATTCCATCTGGTAAGTATCAAATAAGTCCTTTAAAGTAATTATCTTAGTCTTTTCACAAAACAGATGCTGCAAGATGAAGCAGCATTGCTCCTGTACTGGTTTTCTCAACCTCCATGTAACAGCAGAAGATCTCCTGCTATTACAACTGATCTCCAGCCGATGGAGATCAGTTCCCCTGGAGAAAATGGCCGCTTTGGCAATGGGACTCTATGGCATTGAAGTCCCTCCCCTCCCAAACCCCACCCTCCTTAGGTTCCACCTTAAAAACCTCCTACTGGTGGTGACCTGGGAACCTAGTTGCCAACCTCCAGGTGGTAGCTGGAGATCTCCTGGAGTTATAGCTGATCCTCAGGAAACAGATGAGTTGCGACTGGAGGAAAGGGCAGCTGTGGAGGGTAGACTCTATGGAATCATATCCCCTTTGAGCTCCCTCCCTTCCCCAAATTCTGTCTTTCCCAAGCTCCACCCCCAAATCTCCAGGGATTTCCCAAGCCAGAGCTAGCAACCCTAGTGAAAATTTGACACCAGACAGTATACATTCTGGATCAGCCAGTTATCCTGCTTTCTGTGAATGGAAGTTTTTTGCTGTGTTATTTTTTTTTTTTTAAATCACGCATGAATAAACTGACTACCCATGGAAATGCAAACACTTTTACTAACACTTCACTACGATTTGGGTATTCTACACTTTACTCACTTCACCTCACTAGGGTCCTCAGGCTAATGTTCTCTCTTTTCCAATTTAATGAGCCTCTGAGTCATACAAATTCAAAGTGGCAAATAATTAAAAAGTTCTCATTGCGTCCAAGTCTGTTTGTGTTAAGTGCATAAGGAGAAAGTGGGTCATAGAGTACATTACCAAATGAATGTTTAATGAAAGTAACACAACAAGTTAAGTGTGCTGCAAAGTTTCTACCCTTCGGCCTTCCAAGAAGAGGAGGAACCCTCTCCTTCAGGTAGCATGTCTACATACTTTGCTTTCGAAGGCAAGGGTTTAGAAATGTGAGGCAAGAAATATGAATGTGGAATGAATACTGAAGTTAGTGGTGTACTACAAAACTTTGTGCTACACAGTATGTCAAAAAGAAATAAAAAGGAGTTAGTGTCCATGCCTACAGACTCAGCTATAACCAAAGAGAGATGTCTGACATTTGAGGCAAGCTTTGGACGGAGAGTGTGGGAATGAGCATGGAATATAACAACAACAAGAACAGTTGTTGCTATAGTCTAGAAAATGCTGCTTCTCCAGAGTCTTGCTTCAAGTAGGGTTGCCAACTTCCAGGTAGCACCTGGAGACCTCCCCTTATTACAATTGATCTCCAGATGACCAAGATGTGTTTCCCTGGAGAAAATGGCTGCTTTGGAGGGCGGACTCTATGGCATTATACCCTGCCGAGGTCCCTCCTCTCCCTATACCCTGCCATACCCAGGCTCCACCCCCCAAATATCCAGGTATTTCCCAACCCAGAGCTGGCAACCCTAGCTCAAAGTGGCTTGCAAAATCAAAACAATAATAGTAATAATAACATAACATGAGTAATTAATAATAAAACAGGAGACAAAAGACATCCAGCAGCTGAAAATGATTGTCATAAAATGGTCCTTGTGAGTGTGTGTAAAGTGCCTTCAAGTTGCAGCTGACTTATGGCAATGCCTTTTGGGGTTTTCATGGCAAGAGACTAACAGAGGTGGTTTGCCAGTGCCTTCCTCTGCACAGCAACCCTGGTATTCCTTGGTGGTCTCCCATCCAAATACTAACCAGAGCTAACTTTGCTGAGCTTCTGACGAAGTCAGGCTAGCCTGGGCCATCCAGGTCAGGGCAAAATAGTCCTTAGGTAATTGTAGAATGCCATTCCATTTTTATTTACTGCTCAAAGACAAACAGGTCACAAGCAAAAGAAAAATAATATATAAAGTAAGAACTAAATAATTAAAATCATAAGTAACATTTCATTTCAAATTCTTATTTTAACTATATAAGAATACATGTTAGAATTTAAAAAGCAATACCATTTAATGCCATAGACAAGAACTTTGCAACCGCCAAGGACACATTTGCATCAACATCTCCTAGCAACTTGCCTATAAGCACTAGCTTTGTATTGGGACTCCATTTTTTTAATATACCTATAGATCCATTTCTGGCGGGCTACTTTGTATTTCTTACAATTGATGGAAAAGTGCCAAATTGTATCGAGGTCCCCTTAGTTACATACGCAAAATGGGCTTGAGAAGTAGGGTTGCCAACCTCCAGGTACTAGCTGGAGATCTCCCGCTATTACGACTGATCTCCAGCCGATAGAGAGCAGTTCCCCTGGAGGAAATGGCCGCTTTGGCAATAGGACTCTATGACATTGAAGTCCCTCCCCTCCCCAAACCCCGCCCTCCTCAGGCTCCATTCCAAAAATCTCCAGGTATTTCCCAACCCGGAGCAGGCAACCCCATCCCTTGAAGTCTACCTGATAGTTCTCCTAATGGCAAAGCGTAATTGTAGGATAACACACGGCCGTTAATTTCTGGTTTGATCTGAGGAATCGCAGCAGTAAAAGAAGACAACAAAGGTGACACAATATGGCCAGGGAACAGCCATGACTGGCATTGGATTCTGTAAACTTTGTAGCACAAAGGCACTGCTGTGCACCATTGATGATACTGCTGTGATAAACAATATTGGGCACTTGTAGATGTGCTCTTGATCTGCCTGCGTTTTGATGAGGTATTTTCCATGATAAGCTGCAGGCTTCCCTTCTTTAAGACTGCGTGCTAAAACCGAAGCTAAAAAAAAAACAAAGAGAAATTTACGGCGTCTGAAAGTGGATTTATGAGTAACATTGTGAGTTCTAAGGAGGGGGTTATAATTTTTTTATAATACCTATGGACATTTTTAGATGCTTTCTTAACAGAAATATTGTGTTCGGTTCTCAGCACATTTCTAGCAACACCTTGGAGGCATTCTCTATGCCATGTGGCATGGCAGGACATCATGAATACGACATGACATGGATTCATAAAGCATGGTGTGATGCAAAAAGCATTGATTTGCCAGCCTTAGGCACAGATCCTTTAACCCAGAAGGGTTGACTCAAAGCCTTCAGAAGAGTAAGCCATCCCATTCAGACATTTTGAGAAGTTCCTTCAATAATTGACAGCTTTCTAAATGAGATTACAGTCACAATTTGATTTATGGTGTTCAAGTTTAAAGAGCTCCATATAGGATTCCTACAGTAATATTTGCTTCCAGCAGTTATGGAAAATTATGGAGCAGAACTGTAGGTTCAGTGTGCAATTGAGTCTATCTATGCCTAATGATGTTATTCTTCCATACCATCGGATGACAATCCCAGTACCGCCATCCCTTGATACCCACAGCGGGACCACTGTGGGTAGGTTGTGTACATTGCATTGGGCTCGGCTGACGTACCTGATCCAGCCTTCATGCTGCGCCAAGGCTGCTGCAGCTGTTGCCAATAAAAGTTGTGGCTGCAAAATTTTCCAAATAAACGAGTTAAGTGTGTTTTGTTGTACTATGGGTTCCTTATAGTTATAGTACTGACAGAACAGTTCCTCCGCAGTTGGCCCTGGGTCAGCAAACAGCCTCTTCCGCTAGAGGAAGTTTCTTTAGGATAGAAGAAGGCCCCACAGTTAGCTAAGCAGAATGCTAGGCTGTGACCCCAAAATGCTTTAGAAGGACCATCTCTCCCTTTTGTTCTGCATGGTGTCCAGCAGCCACCATAGGAATGATCAAAGTGTAAATTAAAGGAAAACTAAAATGATGTTATTCCAGTTTGTCATGGAAGAAAAATTACCAGTGACTTGCACATTTGAAGTCTGCAGTCCATTACTGCCCCATGTGAATGGAAACAACTATTTTGCTGACCCAGCTGTTATTTTCTTCCCGTTGCCTGTTTATTCAATTATCTCTCGCTTTATGAAGAAGTTGTTCAGGGTCATTCAATAAATGGCTAAAAACCGTGTGAATATTTTAGAATAGTATCACCATAAATCATTCTGCGCTAACGTCTGGAAGCATCAGATAGCTGGCTTGCTGAATATGATTTGGAAAACGGTTCTATGATTAAGTTCATTCTTGGCAAACAGTTATTAGAAAATGTATTCCTCGCCACCAGCACTTCCAAGGGAAGTGCAAAAGAAATGCATTAAAGGGGGAATAAAGGACACTATTATGGGAAACGGAGGAAAGATCCCAGTACTAACATCATTAAAGGTCCTGAAAAGTAAAAGATGCTTGATGATACAAGTGGATATAATTGGACTAAAATAAGCATGGCTTTGAATTGCTCATGCCTGCGGTTATGACCCCAAGTTTCCTATACTGATTTTACTTTTCCCTTGGGCAAATTGAATTGATGATTCTGTCTTCTTCCACCATTCTGTTTCCACCAATATCTTAAGCCACCAATATCTTAAATCACAACATAGACATATTTTCAATGCTTTTTGGTGCCAATGAATCTGCATTATATGCATACAAGGGGGGGGGACCTGCAAGAACTTGGGAAGGGGCATCTCATTTTCCCCTTTGGATTTTCCCTTCCTTGAAAGCCCCATAGCTTCCCCCCCTTTCCTGCCTTTTTCTCCCCTTCCCACTCACCAGCTAACATAGGTTTATCCTCCTCCCGTTTTCAGTTTTTCTCTTCTTTCCTACCCCTAGTGGGCTCTCCCTGGAAAAAAAAAGTCTGGCTGTTATGCAGCTCTGGACACTGTTCCTAGTTGCACAGTGAGAAACCCACAAGCATTTGTGTAGGGAACCTCATTTCCCCCCATATGCCCCTCTCTCCAGATACTGTTTCTTGTTTCCTTCCTCTTGGCGCCACCCCCCAACATTCTCACCTTTTCCTGCTTCCTTTTCTTCTCACTCACCAACCACCCTACATTTTATGTGCCCCCTGTCTATATTTATTATTTATTAACTTAATTTATATCCCACCTTTCTCCACAATTGCTTTATTGGGGTGCTGTTGAATGGTAGCAAGCAGTCAGGCCTGGGTGATTCATGCAAGTCAGGTGGCGGCAAGTTGCTTGGATGTTGCTGCCAGGCCTGCCCTGGATGAGTGTCAAAGGCCAAAACAGCCCTGGAAAGAGCCCTGCCACCTCCCTTGCTTTTACTGACAGAAGTCAAACCTGGAATTGCTGGTAAAACTATTGTGGTTACCTAGCAATGGCCACTGAGGGCATACATTTCTTAAAGCTAGAGGCACTCTTTTAATCATTTTGGAGGGTTTTAACTTCCCATATACTCAGGGTCACCAATGGTCAGAATTTGGATGGGAGACGAGCAAGGAATACTAAGGTCACTATGCAGAGGCAGGCAATGGCAAACCACCTCTTAATGTCTCTTGCCTTGATAACCCTGTGGAATCACCATAAATCAACTATGACTGGACAGCAAGCGTGTGCCTGTTGTTGTGTGTGTATAAGATTTCGGATTTTTCTGCAAACTTTTTTTTTTTAAGTTTCCAGAATAATCTTTCATGTCTGTTCATGGAGCCAGTCTCCAGATTTAAGTATCGTCAGATTTGGTTAGTTGCAGATTAGATGCACTGATGATACTTTCTATAAACAATAGACACTATGGGTGTAAATAACATATACACTGCATACAAAAACTGTACAACATGCACAAAGAACACAAACTACATCTACAAAAGAACCAGTAATAAGCAATTAAGCAAAATCATTGACAAAAAATATAAATATTGTCGAAGGCTGTCCTTCAGTGTTACTCCTCTGAAGATGCCTGCCACAGCTGCTGGCGAAACGTCAGGAAAGAAAATACCAAGACCATGGTCACACAGCCTGGATAACCTACAAGAACTGAAAAAATATAAATGGTTAGAAATAGAACTGAAATAGAGGAAATTGGTTCATTCCTAGACTAAAGTTTATGATTTCAGATCTGTGGTTAGATGAACCAATGGTATGACAGTATAAGGTTGCTTCATGTGTTCATGCATTAGCTTCCCTTTGATAGCCACCACAATCAGCTTGAACTAAATGCAGACTTGGTGCCACCTCTCTTCTGTCTATTGTGTCCTTTCAGTGAGTGATCTCAATGTGGTACCAGTAGGAGTGATGGGAATGTGTTTTCTGGCACTAAACTCCTCCTTCCCCAATGCAAACAGCAATCCTAGCTTCCCCCCTCGGTGAAGGAGATGATCCAGAAGGTCCTAGGAGGCATGACCTTTATGTCTCCAGAGAGCACCCATTCAGAAAAAGCTGCCTCAATCATAGGATAATGTTTGGGTTAGAATTTATCAATATTTTATGGTTAGCTGTATCCCATGACAGCCATTTTGAGGTTGGCTGTACCCACTATGGCAGCTCTTTTGTGATGCTATCCATTACTTGTTCCAGATGTGAACAGAGGTTGAGGTGTCTTCCACTAAGTATCCACTTATCCCTCTAGCCCAACTTGTTATCACCTTTTTCCATGACTTGCCCTACCCAAGATTTCAGCATCAGTGTCACCACTTCTTGCAACACTGGGCCTAACAGCTGCATGGGCTTTGTCCAAGCTTCTAGTGCCTTTCCATTTTGTCTACTTGCACCATGTAAAGATAACAGGAATTGGGTCTTTGAAGGTGATGGTAAGCCGGTTTGATTCTCCCTTAAGTGGCAGAGAAAGTCAGCATATAAAAACCAACTCTTCTTCTTCTTCTTCTTCTTCTTGCTACTATCCATGGTGAATAAAGGGAACCTCCATATACAATGACAGTAAATCTTTAAATCTTCTTATATATTTTTATACTGTGCTTGTCTCCCTAATGGGGACTCAGCATGGCTTCGTGTCTCATTCTCCCCTCCTCTGCTTTAATTATACTTACCAGCCTCCAGGTGAGTCCTGGAGTTCTCCCAGAATTATCCCTGATTTCCAGAGATCAGTTCGCCTGGCAAAAAGGGCAGCTCCGCAGGGAAAAATCTATGGCATAACAGTCCTGCTCAGCTCCTCCCCTCCCCAAGCTCCACCCCTATCAGGCACTGCCTCCCAAATCTCCCCACGCTGAACTTGGCAACCCTACACTTTATTCTCACAACAACAACCACACAAAGTAGGTAAGGCCAAGAGAGTGTGACAAGCCCCATGTCACACAGGAATTTGAACCTGATGGCACAAGGTCAAAGTCCAACACTCTAACCATGACAGTATACCATCTTTTGATTACTTGGGTTGAAATCTTGTGTGAAGATCCGTCTTAAATCCCAGAATCAAAAGACCTACTGGCTTCCTTGCTATTAAATTCCTTTTGTTCCACACCGTACTATTTCCATTGACAGTATGAAAAGAATAAAGCATTTGCTTTGTGTTTGATGACATTAATAATGATAAAATTGTCACAAGTGACACTGCAGCCTTCCTAACACTGCTGTGGATACAAGACATTAACTTACAAATGTAAGAGAATCTCTCCTGAAAGTGAGCACAAGCCAAGTAATGACCTGTCAATTTCGAACTGTTTTGCTGAAATGTACGGAGAGAAGGGAAATGGCAAATCTGCCACAGGAAAATCTCTTTGCTTTTTTTTTTTTTTTAAGTTGAGATAAGTATGAAAAACATACCGCTGAATTATGCATAGTGATTTGTCGAGATTATTCCAGCTCTAGGGAATTACTTCACTTCAAAGACCTTATAGCAATATGACAGTGAAAACCTTAAACACTCAATGAGCAAACACATGAGAGGTTGCAAGCTTCAGACACATGTTCTTTATTTCACTGATGCTGTTGTCAGAATCTAATAATGTTGTAAGTGTCCTTTTCATGTTCCACATTCTATCTAGGGCCTCTTGAGCCACTTTGGCTTTCAGCCGTGCAGTTCAGTTCAGTTCATCGAAATGAACAGTGTCATTCAGCTTTGTGCTGCATGGTGCTCTGAAGCTCTTCAGACCTTTCACAATGGCCTTTTATGCAGGAACGTTTCGCCGTGGTCACTCTGCCAACTGCTTAGGGGATTCCTTTTGATTAATCATACATTTTCAAGTCCAGTGGTGCAGAGTGGTAAGCTGCAGTATTGCAATCAAAAGCTCTGCTCACGACCTGAGTTCGATCTTGACGGAAGTTGGTTTCAGGTAGCCGGCTCGAGGTTGACTCAGCCTTCCATCCTTCCAAGGTTGGCAAAATGAGTACCCAGCTTGCTGGGGGTAAAGGGAAGATGACTTGGGAAGGCACTGGCAAACCACCCAGTAAACACAGTCTGCCTAGTAAACGTCGGGATGTGACATCACCCCATGGGTCAGGAATGACTCGGTGCTTGCATAGGGGACCTTTACCTTTTTTTTAATTTATTTTTTGCCCCTCAGAGGTTGCCTTGCTCTCCCCATGTGTTTTGCCTATGTTTTCCAGATTCTGGCTAAAACAGCATCCGGCAAACATGGACAAAACACGCGGGAAGAGTGAGGCAACCTCTGACAGGCAGAAAATGCATGCATAATCAAAAGGAAGCCCCAAAGCAGTTGGCGGGGTGACCGCGGGGAAACGTCCCAGCATAAAAGGCCTATCACAATAGCCATAAGTGACCAGAAAGGCATAGGGATACATACATGAGCTGAGGAATTATATTCCTGAATGAATGGGACTGGTAGTGGCATGAAAACTTTGAAAACTGGGAATCAGAGTTTGGGAATCTACCCCCATAATCCTTTTTCATTTCCTCTGGAGTTTGGGGTTGGTTCAAGGCTTCTGCAATCCAAATCCTATTGCATTGTTTATTGGATATCTCATCCTGCTGATTGCATCTTGACTTATTCCGTGTAATCCCTCTTGAGTCCCAGGGAGAAAGGTGTACTGTAAACAAACAAACAAATAAATAAATAGCAGGACAATCCATTTCAGGGCTTCTGGGGGATGGCTGAGTGTGTGTCAAGTGTCATCGAGTTGCAGTCTATTTATGGCAACCCCAGCAAGGGGCTTTCAAGACAAGTGAGAAGCAGAGGTGGCTTGCCATTGCCTTCCTTTGCAAAGTCTTCCTTGGTGGTAACCCTTTCAAGTACCAACCTTCCTTAGCTTCCAAGATCTGATGAGATCGGGCTACACCATGCTGCCTTCCCTCCTGTGGGTGGGGTACAGGTACAAAATTCTGGGGTCCCTGGACTCCCTGAGAATTGGGAACATCGAGTGATTTATTTTATATGACACTGGGTTGTATGTGGGTGGTGAGAGCAGGGGGCAGATGGAATCTTTGCCTGGAAGTCTGTGATGGCCCTAAGAAGCTCTGCACAGCAAATCCCAGGGCCCTTCCCATCACCCAATGTCAGCACACTTGGGAAAACAGAGCTGTTTATAGGTGTCGAATACTGAGAAAAACCCCTAGACCTTACTGCACCTAGACTGATATCACAGCAAGCCCAAGAGTTACTGCACGTCTTGCCATTCCACAACAGATCTAACTGGGGGGGGGGGGGATTCATTACAGATGCACGATAAATATTCTCCCAATTAATCTGTTATATTAAAAAGATCCATTCAGAATTAGATGCAGGGGATCTGCCAAGCACTTATATGCACCCTGATAACTCCTGCTGGATCTGGACGTCGTTGTCAAATAGCCAAATATTGTCCATGATTTCTATCCAAGTTATCAGGTTTAATTTCTAATAGCATAGTTTCTGGGTTCAGAGGAAATTTGATTCCTAAAACTTTCTGCATTTCTTGATGAATTTGTATCCAAAATTTCTTAACTTTTTTACATATCCACCACAAATGAAAATATGTTCCATCTTTATCTCTACATTTCCAACACTGACTGTCATAAGATTCATTCATTTTTTTAATGTGCACTGGTGTGATATACCATGTGAAAAATTTTCAGGTAGATTATTACTTGCCGTGAATTTAATTGACTTTGTCCAAAGTCTTTCCCATTGCTGCAAAGTTATCTCCTTTTTAAAGTTTTCCATCCATTTTATCATGCATGTCTTAATTTGTTCTAGTACAAGACAGCTTTGTGTCTTTAAGATAAGTCCACTGTGTAGGCATGACATAAAGGGCAATCTAGGAAAAATAAAACCCTGGCAAATAGTCAAAGATGAAGGAAAGAATACTCCGTGGTTAATCTATCATCGAATGGTATCAACACTGAGAGAACACATAGCCAAAGAAAAAGGCCAATTAAGCAGGAAACAACTTTTGAAGAATTAATCACTGGAGACTCAAGACATTTATTAGGAAAAATTTATAAAATGTTATTGCAATATGATATTGAAACAGAACAAGTAAAAGATTAATGATAAAATGGACTCAAAATTTTGGAGAAAACATGCACATGAGTCAATGGGAAAATCTTTGGTCTAAAGCAATTAAGTTTACAGAATTTAGAGAATTGATATAAAATGTTCAGATGGTATATCACACCTAAAGATACAGCAAAAGCTAAAAAAAAAAAGATTATAATGGGTAGTGCTGGAAATGTCAGGACACAGATGCAACATTTTATCATATGTGGTGGAGATGCACAAAAGCAAGAAAATATTGGATAGAGATAAATGATGAAATGCAAAAGATATTAAAACTTAAGTTTTAGATTAATCAAAAAAAATGCTACTAAATATCTTACCAAGTAATATTCCAAAAATATTTAGCAAATTATTCAAGTACATGGTGACGGCAGCAAGGGTAACATATGCAGCAAAATGGAACACAGAGAAATACCCACATTTGAATGCATGGATGAATAAATAAGCTGGATATGTGATTATGGAAAAACTGACATTCTTTATACATAACAAACCAATTCAGAATTTCAAGAAAAATGGAACATCTTTTTTAAATCATATAGTTGGAAATTAAGAATAAAGTTAAATCAAAACAGAAAAAAAAGATTTAGGTAATACATGCTTCACAATAAATGTTATTAGGTATGAAGATATATTGAAAAAAAGAGTTGTGTAACTCCAAAAAATGTAAATTTAAATAGTAAGCTACATACAAATTGTATGAATATGAATGTTTATGTTTGTTTTGTTTATTGAAACAAAACTTTTAAAACTTAAAAAAAAGACACAAAGGACCTTACAATAATGCAGACTAGAGCAGGCAAAAGCTGTTAATTTTTCAGGGCATTCCTGAGATGTGCCGGCGACCAGGACCAAAGCCTTCAGGAGGCCGGTGAAGGCCTGGGCCAGTCAAGGGCCTACAGCACTGGCGTCAGGGCGGCATCCGCTGGTGTTTGTGGCCCCCAGAGCTGGCATGCAGAGCTGAACGCCCGTCGCTGGACACTGCCGCGGCAGCACCAGGCCTGGACACCGATGGAGCCTTCCGCTGGCGTCCGGACGCCTGCAAAGGCCATGGTGGCATCCCAGAAGGCGTTCCCAGGGCATCCCGGCACCGGCTGGGGGGCGGGGATGCCATTAGGCCGCCTCCTGAGCCGTTACGGCTCAGGAACACCCCATTTTTTTGGTTGAGATACGCCACCTTTTAGATTTTTTGTGCTGGACGGAGGTTTCGGTGGTGCCTCCTAAGCCCGGCGCAGGCATTCCGCTCAGGAATGCACGGGTAGGGAGGCACTGGAAAACTCCCATGAAATATTATTATTCATTCAGAATGAGTGAAATGTGCTAAGATAGCATAGGGTACAGAAATTTGCAGCTCTCGACTGCAGAACACAAAAGTATTTATACTTTTTAATTCCATAAATATGCCAACACAATTTTACATAACTTTGCGTATTCACTATCTCTTAGTTTATCCTACCTCACAAGATTGTGATTATAAAATTGAGGAGGAAGAACACATGGGTGGGATCCAGCCAGTATTTTTATTGACTCTCACATACTTCTCTTCCTTACTACAGCTCTGTCCCCACCTGGCTTTTGTCCATGCATGTCCCATGATCTCCAGCAAAGCCTTTTAGGTTGGTCAAAGCTGACCCCTCCTCTCTTTTCCATCAGGACCAAAAATGGGTTGGATCCAACTCCATACATGCCAATCTAAGGTCTTTGGAGGAAACACAGACTTTAAAAATGGATAGAAATTTTCCCAAACGACAATATCAGTACCTACTCATGTTTCTTTTATCAGCAGCTGCATTTGCATAGATAGCTCATTAGCTAATCACCCTATTGTTGTATGTTGACACAAACAACTCATCACAAACTCCATCAAACTGAATGTAACTAAAATTAAATGGCACTTTTGCAAAAAAATAAATAAATCTCCATTTAAACTCTACAGGCAGAAAGAAATGATTATGATTACTACCTTGCCTGACTCCACTGTGTCGGAGGCTAGAGTAGGTCAATTAGGATTTCTGCACCAATTACCTAATTTCTTTGTCCTATTGTACTCAGAAGAAATATATATACAATAATACTGAGCAATACTTTGCATTAACACTACAGTAATATTTTAAAAAGATGTGAAAGAAAACGAGCTAACATGGAAATTTGCCATGGTTGGGGAGACAAATGGTGAAAACGCATGGTCGCTTTATCCTCCTTTAATCCCTGTTTCAGCCAGGATTCAGCCAGGATCGAACACATGCGTTTCGCCTAATGTGCATTCGATCCTGGCTAAAACAGGGATTGTGTGTGTGTGTGTTAAGTGCCGTCAAGTCACTTCCGACTCATGGCGACCCTATGAATGAAAGTCCTCCAAAATGTCCTGTCTTTGACAGCCTTGCTCAGATCAAAACAGGGATTAAAGGAGGATGAAGCGACCATGCGTTTTCACCCAAAGGGGATTAACACCCAAAGGGGATTAACAGAATGTTCTTGGTTTGCTCCTCCCTTATCTCACAATATTTTAATCCGAGACTGGATAGTCAAACGCATGACGCTAGTCCATCCCACTATAAGTCCGAAGCAAGTAGCTGCTGGAGGCTCCCCATGCATTTGAGCCACCCATATAATGTGGAATAGTAGGAGAGTTACTGCCGTGTCATTGCCCAAGGACTGGCTGGGGGGTTATCCAATCAAAGGCCGATTCTCCCCCTTTTTTTTTTTCTTGGGACACCAGCGTTCCGGTATACCATCGTGTCGGCGTGAAACACCCCTCGCTACAGGGCTGGTGGGGGGGTCTGTCTGGCCTGGATAGGGTCGGGGCTTGAGGCACCTCTTCAGCCTCAGACTAGTCCGAGGGAGAGTCTGAGCTTTCCTCTCCCTCGGAGGCTACCCAGGTGGCTCTATGCTCAGCCAGCCTAGGTCACCGCCTACTTCCTCCCTGGCTACAGCTCTCCTCTGGCCTTTTATACTCTTCAGGCCAGAGAAGCTCCACCCCTTCCACTTTCTGCCCTCCCCCTGGAAGTCCATAAAAGGAGCTCTCCTTCCCAGTTGCGTCACTTCCCTTCCTAGCCAGCAGCGCGGCTCGCACCTGTCCCGCCCTTGCTCACCCGCAGCTCAGCAGTTTGTCAGGGCTGGGAGCTTTCCCTCCGTCGGCTCCTGCAGGGAGAGAGGGGAGATGGGCTTTGATTGGTCAGGGGCTGCTGGTGCCCTGCCTGCCATGCCCCACAGACTCCTGCATGCAGGTAGGTGCCTCTGCTTGTGAGAGTCCCGCTGAACCCCTCAGCGTGGGACAGACAGAATGTGGGGAATGACGGGAAATGGTGGGAAATGTGGCAATTGCTCGCTCAGAAAAGGGGGCGGGACGGGGGAGACCAGTAAGAGGCGTGTCCTTGAAGGAAAGGAGGTTAGTAGCTGGCTAGTCGTGTGATTACACGCACGCCGGCGTTCCGGTAATGTAGCGAAATAAAGAAAAGTAGTGGTTTAGCACTGAAAATATCGCTATAAACCAAGGATTGCTTAACCCGTTTGAAATTCTTGCCTAAGGTGGGTCTGATGCGCAGCCCACGGACGGTCATGCGTTTAGACCACGGGAATTCACTACTTTTGGGGCACAAAAGCTGGTGGCATATGGGGATGGTGGGGAAGAGGCGCAGCGGTGCCTCTTCCTAAGCTGATTACCGTACGCCACAAAACAAAACACAACAAAAGCTGTTTTGTGGCTTTTTTGTGTTTTACCGGGGCATTTCGCCCCATAGGAAACAGCTGTTCACCGGCGCCGGTGTAACCAGCCGAACTGGGATAGGGACCCGCCTAACCGGCGGCTCCTCCCCCCGCCCCCAGAATGCCCCCCTGCACCAGCGTGGCCTCTCTACACCATGGCCTTTGCGGTTTTACACACACTTACACTGGTGGCGGGGTCACGCCGCCTCCTAAGAGGTTTCACCCAGAAACCTCAGGAATGGGCTGTTAAAGAATGGTTTCCACCCAAATACCAAATAGTAAGTGACTCAAAAGAAACTTGGTTAATTTTAGTTAGGATTCTTGATGGGAGTGGTTTCTTTTCTCTTAATTATCAGTATAATTAAGGGGCAATACTTATTGGATAAAAAAATAGGAGAAACTAAAAAGCAAAGTACCACTGTTACATGGTTTACAACTTCTCCATTCTCTTCTGGGGTACAGAAGAAACACTTCTAACAAACAGAAACCAAATCTATTTCCTGCTGTATAAGGCTTGAAAAAGATCTTTTAGGGTTTGTTTCATTACATAAAGGTTAGGGTAGTCCCCTGTGCAAGCACCAGGTGACATCACATCACAACGTTTACTAGGCCGACTATGTCTATGGGGTGGTTTGCCCCAGTCATCTAAACTTTACCGCCAGGAAGCTGGATCCTCATTTTACCAACCACGGAAAGGTAGAAGGCTGAGTCAACCTTGAGCCGGATACTTGAAACTGACTTCCGTCAGGATCGAACTCCTGAAACACGCAATTAATGTGATTGTCTCCAGGCCTTGTGAGCCTATGCTTATACTTAGATATTTGCATGTCATTTTCTCCTCAATGGGTACCCAAAGTAGCTTAAAAAATTACCCCCCTTCCTCTACTTTATCCTCACAGCAATACTGAGAGTGTGTGACTGGCCTAAGGTTACCTCATGCACTACCATGGCAATGAGGGACTTGAACACTGAGTTCCCAGATCCTAATTCACCACTCGAACCACTATACTATGCTGTGACTAGCACCAATAGCTCAAGTCTTCATTATTATTATTATTATTATTATTATTATTATTATTATTATTGATAAATTAATGGTATACCCCTAGTTTGAGATGGACTGGCATAGGAGTTCTGAACTGGAGAAGTGGTTTCCAAAAGGAAAGTTTGCACAAAATCTCATAACCGTTTGCCCTTGTTCTGTCATATGAGAATAGGAATTGAAGAGCCTGAGCAAGGCAGTTGTTTAAAAATGTAGCAAGCTACAGGAAACCCATCAAGATCTGCACAGCAAGAAGAAATGATGAGAGAGTGCGCCGGACATATTGACCCACCAGTCAACATGACCAACGTTAAACTGAGTAGTGCTTCACCAATTAATCTCCAGGCAACCCAACTGCGACGACTTTTGTTGCTATGCCTCTTCTGTCCTCTGCCTTACAGAAATGTTATGAGATGTGAGTGAAGCTAGTGACAATGAAATGCTTAACCCAAACACAGCGTTGCTCTCTGTTTCCATGAGAGACCAGGGAAAGAGTTTTGTCGTCACCACTCAACTGTAGTTTGGCTGATGGAATGAAACATAGCCATTTTAACTGTCTGTCTTGAAGAAGGAACTGAGCATTGTGCATCAGAGTTTACACTATGTTTTAAACATAGAAGGAGTTGTCTTATCAAAAGTTACAACAGTGGGCTTCAACCTATAGGTGTAGGACCCTCAGATGACCACCAAACCTATCTGCTGGATCATTTACAAAGCCTGTTTTTTTTTTGGGGGGGGTTGGGTTTTTTGCTGTCTTATGGGTTCTTCTTGTGCATACAGAGAGTGCAAGGGTGCCAGTATGCTGCTTCTCTTTCCATGCAAGGTGAGGTCACTCAGCGGTTGACTATAGCTCTTGCACTTGGCTTCTCTCTCGTTATGGTATACTGCTGGGTGCCCAGTTTGGACTTTTCTTTGTTTCCGACTCTCTTGGTCTGCTGTTCCCAATTCTAACATTGACATTAGTGAGGTCATAACTCTGTCACTCCCTCTTCCTGTCACATGACTGTGCTTGAAGCTCCATAAATCCCATCTTTAGTGGGTTCCTGGCCCGAAACTGTCAGTGATCACTGACCTAGGCTTTTATACCACTTTGCCCAAATACTGGCAGATGTTTTCCCAGGCCTCAATCAGTGACAGATTTGTGCCACTGCAGTGAAATTGTGGCTTTTTTCTTTGAGCCCCAGCCATATCACAAACTTCTTTTCTAATTCCTTACATTTTCCAAAGCAGTTTGTTATGAAGCATAAAGAATGGATGTTCAAAGGGGGAGGGAGGCCACAGATCTAAAGACCCTTTGGCTCAAAAAGTATTTCCAACTTCCTTCCCTAGGTCTGAATGCACCAGAGGATTTCAGTGGACGAAAGGGGGGCAATCATTGTCAATTCTCTCTCCCACTCCTTTTCCCAAGGAGCAATTTAGGAAGCAATCTGGGCAGCAATGGGAGAGGTGAGGTGAGGAAGTGATGCTCCATAGATGGAAATCCCTTTCCCATTCTTGGTGGATCCTAGCCCAAGTCTGCAATCAGAAAGGCCAGAGTACAAACTGTTCTATCGATAGTATGTAACACCAAAAGACATTAACAAGATGAATAAGAGTGCTAATGGCCGCTGCTGAAAGTGCAAAGAGGTAGATGTAACTTTTTTCTCACCTGGCGGTCCTGTAAAAAAATTAAAGAATTTCTGGACGGAAGTACAAGGGGAAATACAAAAAAATTATGAAAGTTATTTTTCCCCTGGACCCTAAGACAACATTATTAGGAATTCTACTGCCTGTAATAGATACAAGCAGGGAAGAGTTATTCAGGTATATAATAACTGCAGCAAGAATCTTGGTTGTCATCAAATGGAAACAGGAAGAAACACGGGGCTTAGAAGACTGGTTAGACAAGCTGTGATTGTCAAGCTAACAAACCTCGTTAATAAGAGACCTATGGAAGAGTGGGAGAACAATTGGAGATTGTATTATGACTCTGTGTTAATCTTGTTTAATAATACTTATATTTAGATTAAGTAATATTGCTGAATATGTTAATATTAGTTAAAAGAAATACATAATAGACAGACTGAAAAATTAATACTTTATTCATAGTTGATAACTTACGCAGTCATACACAATAACGGTTACATTAATGACGAAGATGATCTAACCACATAATAAGGGTGAATTATTAATCCATCTTAATGGCACATAATAAAAATTCATTTTAAAAAAAAGGAAGGCCAGAATTTAGATTGTGAATCCGGAGCATTCAAATATTACGAAACTTCACCGAACTATGGCTTTTCCTTTACATTAGTGCATATTGGAAGTCTTTTTGAATGAAATCATGTATTATGTCTCTACATTCTGGTTATGGACCAGGAAACCCCAGAACATATCTACTGCCTGATCTGTGTTGGAGAGTGTGGAGGGGACGGGGTTATGGGGTGGAAGGTTGAAGTGCCAATTGGAGACAGGGGAGGAGGGAGAAACGTTCAAGGGGTGGGCTGGATGAATCATAGGGAAGGAAAGATTGTGACTTGGGGGTGATGTGAGCCCTGGAGTTGCCTAAGGGCAGGGAGTCTTTTCCAAAAAGGGTCTCTGCCACCACGGAGACTCCCAGGGAGGGTCTGTGGCTCAGTGGTAGAGCATCTGCTTGACTTGAAGGTCCCAGGTTCAATCCCCGACATCTCCAGTTAAAAGGACCAGGCAAGTAGGTGATGTGAAAGGACCTCTGCCTGAGACCCTGGAGAGTCACTGCCAGTCTGAGTAGGCAATACTGACTTTGATGGACCGAGGATCTGATTCAGTAGAAGGCAGCTTCATGTGTTCATGTGTACCCTAATGCATATTACAACTGCTATACAATCTAAATTGTTGGTGTTGGAATTCTAAGTCATTTCATCTCTGGTACGGTGCATAGAGAGCAATATTGTTCAGTAGCATTTGTAGGAATATATCATTTGTTAATAATTAAGTGCAGTACCATTTGCTGGCTTACAACGGATGCGTTCAGCAAACATCTGATGATATCTGATGTCCTCAGGCTCACTGTATATTTCTGATAAGATGCACCTTTTCAAAGAAAAATGCAGTGATAGGATCTAGAACAGAATGACAAACCACTGACATTTCAGATCTGCCTTTGCTGGTAACAAACAGATGTTGAATTTCATCAACAACTTCTCCCCCTGCATGCAGATCATTTTAAGAGAGCATTAACCATCTTAATTTATGTTCTGAGCATTTTCTAGTTAAATTAATGGCATTGTTAACATGTAATATTATTTTTGCTTCATAATATGTCATATGCACATCTCTACCATTTAGAAATATGCTGATCCTGCAGTGGCTGGAATAACAACAAGGTTTTATTCTTTCTGCATGCAAATTTTGTTGCAGCTATGATTTAACAAACAAACCCACTGCACATTGACTTAGAGGCAATCCTTTTTACCACTAAGTAACTCCCACTGATTTCAGTGTAACACTTCCAAGAAAGCATGCTTCAGAAGAGAACCAAACAGCCTGAATCTAAACACGTTTCCTTTGGGACAATGCCCTAAATAAATAAATAAAAAGAATAGGCATTGCTAATTTGCTTTTGGACATAGCTTTTGGGCATAGCACAGCCTTTATTAATTGACAGTGCCATTGTATGGAGAGCTGCCTCCAAAGGAGGTTTTGGCCCCGCCGAAACCTCCTCCCGGAGCAAAAAAATCATAAGGTTGCACCTTTTAGATGGCGTATCTCGGCGAAAATAAAAAGGGGTGTTCCCAGCCCGAAAGGGCTTTGGAGGCTGCCTAAAGGTGGCCACGCTCCCAGGCCGGTGCTGGAACACCCCGGGAATGCCTCCCGGGATGCCATTACGCCCGGGAACACCTCCCAGAACACCAGCACAGCCTTTGCCGGCGTTCAGATGCCACCGGAAGGCCCCGTCAGCATCCCGGGGTGACGCTGCTGCAGCAGCGGACAGCAGTCAGTGTATGGGCCTTCCCGCCAGCATACGGGCTACTAACGCTGGCGTACGTTGCCCGTACGCGGGTGGGGGGCCCAGACACAGGTGTGGGCCCTGCCCGGCCTCGTAAAGAGCTTTTGCCCTGGACACCGGTGTGGCTCAAGAATGGGCTTCAAGTCCACCTTCAGGGGCAGTGAACCTCAGAATGTAGGGTTGCCAGATCCCCACTTACCACCAGTGGGAGCTTCCTTGTAGTGGAGGCCCTTTTCCCTAGGGGGAAAGCTGTTTGGATCCAACTCCTGGTTAGTTTAATTAAACCATAAGTTTGTGTGCCATGTAAATTGAGGCATGGAGCTTTTGACATTTCCAGGTTGTGTATGAATGTGCGCACGCGTGCATAAGAGCAGGGTTCTTTAATAAGAGCTGGAAGTAGTAGGTGTATGCTTTTGGGGGGTATCTACACCTTGATCATACACATTTACATCAGTCATTGCTAATAATAATGAAAAACCATTACCATTACCAAATTAACCTGCAGGTTCCTCAGTATAACTCCACGTCTGCCTTAGGCATTTAAATTACTTAGGCTGTTTCTTTGAGGACGGGGAAAAAAGGTCCTGAAAGGCTTCTTTGCCAGGTATTAGGAGACTCTGAACTCTGAGTGAACTTAGGAATAGTGTTTCATGTGAAATTTACCTCAGGGAAACTGCAGGGCAGATCTATCTGTGATAAACTGCCTCAGGTACTTGTTTTTATGTTCAGCTAACAGTCTTTTAGAACACTTTAAACTCAAACATGCCTGAACATGGAGATGAGAATAGTTGGGGAAACAAATAACGTCCTAAGCAGGGGGGGAAATCTGATCTATTCTTTCCCATTGCTTTAAAACAAATTTACAATTGGCATACATACTGTTGTAGAAGAATTCTACAATAAAATATGTAAGTTGTCATGTTAATTACCGGAAATCAAATTTTGTAGGCAAATCAAGACTACATGGCCTAGATTTTCACATATGCATAAGGAATTTTAGGTAGGAACGAGCAAATGATGAGTATTTGCTTTCTTTTTATGTTTCTTTATATTTTAGTCGGTGGTTTTGGTTCTCTGCTTTTCAATGTTGGTTTTATAGATTCAGTTTATTGCTAACACCTGTCTTGTAATCGTGTTATGCTAGAAGTGGGGAACTGAATTTGATGGAAGGAGTAATTCTGTGAGGTTAGTAAGAGAGCCAGTGTGGTGTGGCGGTTAAGAGCGGCGGACTCTAATCTGGAGGACCGGGTTCGATTCCTCACTCCTCCACATGAAGCCTGCTGGGTGACCTTGGGCCAATCACAGTTCTCTCAGAACTCTCTCAGCCCATGTGGAGGCAGGCAATGGCCAACCACCTCCAGACGCCTCTTGCCCTGAAAACCATATGAGGTTGCCCTAAGTCAGCTGTGACTTAACAGTACTTTCCACCACCACATGTGAGTAGTATTACCACCTCAGGTTTGAGCCATGCTCTTTCGCCAACTCCATGAACAGGATGAAGGCCACTGCAAAGTTGTATCAACTATTCAGTATCCACAGGCTCCCACAAATTCTTATTTGGACATTGCTTCTATATTCACCGGTGAGGAGGTTCCACACCCCCAGTAGGATCGAATGGATCACTTAGGCACCACACCATCTGTCCACAAATGAGGTGGTAGAACAAGCAGTGCAAACTGAGCAAACTGAACTAACCTTACAAACAAAAATCTCCCACTTCCTTGCAAACTATTGCACAGCACCACATAATGTTATTGAAAGGTCAGCAGATGAAACAATGTTTGATAGACCTACTCAGATCTGATGGGGCTTCTTGAAAACAAATGTAAACTGCTTATCAAATAGAAATTCATGGGGGGGAAATTATGACAGCAACCATGCCCGTGTGGCTTAAGGGCACCCTATGTAGTTCAGACCATTTTTGGAAGATCCAATGGTTTCCAGAGTTCATATTATCCAATCCAAAAGATAGCATGGTAATGAGATGTCGTGTGGACCACCCACTGTTATGAGCAGAGAATCCAAAAGTTTCAGATGCTCCTGAAATACTACCAAGTCAGCCTTAACATCCAAAGATCAAGACGCTGGGGGCGGGGGGGGGGGGGAGGAGAGATGGTGCACCAGAGGTGGCTTTTCCCACAGCCATCATAGTCCCCAACTGGATCAGAATCCCTTAATGGGACTGTCAATTCTCCAAGTGAGGGTCTTGCATTTGTTGGCATGTCAGAAGAAGAAGAAGAAGAAGAGGAGTTGGTTTTTATATGCCAACCTTCTCTACCACTTAAGGGAGACTCAAACCAGCTTGCAATTGCCTTCCCTTCCCCTCCCAATAACAGACATCCTGTGAGGTAGGTGGGGCTGAGAAAGTGTGACTAGCCCAAGGTCACCCAGCTGGCTTCATGTGGAGGAGTGGGGAAACCAACCCGGTTCACCAGATTAGCGTCTGCCGCTCATGTGGAGTTGTGGGGAATCAAACCTGGTTCTCCAGATTACAGTCCACCGCTCCAAACTACCACTCCTAACCACTACACCATGCTGGTTCCCCATACAGAGTGTTTCGTATATCACACATCTAAACACGTGATCACACACATTATCCCAGAGAAAGGAACAGAGCAATGGGTGGGAGATAGCTTTCATGTTCCTGTTGCTTGTCAGCATTGTTTGTTAATCAAGGCAGGGCTATCCCCCAACAGTCACCCCCACCTGTTTACCTAGATGGCCCAAAGTCATGATAAGCAGTATTAATTAATCTTATTTTTAAGCAATGCTTTTTAAGCAAGCAGCATGATTTCAAAGTTCTATAACATGGGGAATAAAGGACATATTTTACAAGAAAAGAGTTAGCTAACAAGCTAGCCTTTGTGGCCATTTAAACAATGTTTAGGAATTTAATTACAAACTGTCATTTCATTGATCTCCAGTACAGCATGTAGTTGAGATTAAATATTTTTTTAAAAGAATTGACAACGTATAGATTGGCAGGCTGGCAAACCATAAATAAGACCAAAACCGAAAGTTTCTAAATGGTGCCACTGTACTTAGTACATGCTTTCCGCGGTTGCCAAAGCGAGAGCAAAAGATGAAAAATAAGGGCACTCTGGCCTTGCCCTGTCTAAAATAAGGGACATCCATTATGTTCTGAGAAAGTGTGAAGTGTGGAAATAGGGACATCGATTATATTCCACGAGACTGTGATAGCATGGAATGAGAGGAGAGTCTGCAGTATAAGGAACCGCTCCTTCAAATAAGTGACGTCTGGCAACCCTATGATGAGATCCTTTGGTGAACTACAAATACTAAATAACAGTGCTATAGTTGTAATTCATTCCTGTGGGGAAAAATAAAGTGTTCCACTTCTGCACAGTGCAGTTGAGGCAAGTCCTGTATTGTCAAACATACTTTCCTCTATGTCTGATCTGAGGCATACTGTGAAATTGTGGTTTTATTTATTTACTCCATTAATAGGATTGGATCCAGCTCGCTGGAGAGCCAGCATGGTGTAGTGGTTAAGAGCGGTGGACTCTAATCTGGAGAACCAGGTTTAATTCCCCACTCCCCCACATGAAGAGGCGAAGACTAAGAGGTGATATGATAACCATCTTCAAGTACTTGAACGGCTGTCACATAGAGGATAGTGCCGAGTTGTTTTCTGTTGCCCCACAAGGTTGAACCAAAACCAACGGGTTGAAATTAAATCAAAAGAGTTTCCGTCTAGACATTAGGAAGAATTTTCTAACAGCTAGAGCGGTTCCTCAGTGGAACAGGCTTCCTCGGGAGGCGGTTAGCTCTCCTTCCCAGGAGGTTTTTAAGCAGAGGCTAGATGGCCATGTGTCAGCAATGCTGATTCTATTACCTTAGGCAGATCATGAGAGAGAGGGCATATTCCGGGCATAGAGTAGGGGTGGGGTGGGGAGGTAGTTTGGAATTCCCTGCATTGTGAATCTATATTTTTATTCTATGAGTGGTGGACTCAAATCTGATGAACTGGGTTGGTTTCCCCACTCCTCCACATGAAGCCAGCTTGGTTACCTTGGACTAGTCACAGTTCTGTTAGAGCTCTCTCAGCCTCACCTACCTCACAAGGTGTCTGTTGTGGAGAGAGGAAGGGAAGGAGATGTAAGCCAGTTTGAATCTCCTTTAAAAAGGTAGAGAAAATCAGCATATAAAAACCAACTCCAACTCCTCCTGCTCCTACTTTCCAGACTATCCTCCTTAGTATAACCCCACCCCACATGGCTTTTGGCCTTACAGGTCCCAGGATCGCCACTGTGATGGATAGCTGCATAATGATGAGTTGTCCTGGTCATGGAACCTTGAGTGACACGAGGTTTAAAGAGGAAAAAAACCCCTGAGAATTCTACAGTTGGCTGTTGAGGGAAACCATTAGAAACTGACAGTTGATAACTGACTGTTGAAGCTGACAGTTGAGGCTGGCAGGTGGAGTCAGAGGAACACAGTTGGTTAGGATCAAGAAGGATCCAGTATATGAGGGAAGTGATTTGAGTGTCCTTCCCTAAAGGAAATAGCTCCTAAGTGAAGGGGGTGATCCCTAACCAGTTTTAAGGAAGAAAACTAGAAAATTGTGTTTGGTTCCTGATTCCAGCAATATTTGAAATATTGTTTCAAGCAGCTTAAGTCTGTTTGACTGACTGCCAAATGGACTCTATTTCAATCTATATAAAAAATATCAACAGCTACCAGTGCAATTTGGCTTGGGAATTGTTCTTTATCCTTAGACCCACTGTGATGTTTCCTGCTGAAGTGAATGGCCAATCTTCCCAGGTGTGCCATGATGACACAGAGAAGGAAGAAAATGAACAGTAGAAACTGACAACTGTAGCAAATTGCATGATCCAATTCTAAAATTGATTTTAGAACTTTTCTTTTAAACCAGGATTAAGGAAAAGTGAAACTCAGTGCAGAGAGAAATTCAGACACGGAAAAGAATGGAACAAGCAAAAGCTGAATATCCCTAGTTGGAGAAGAGACTTTTTTGCATGGGAAGTACACACCCAAAAAAAAAAAAAAAACCAAAGGAAAGGAATATGTGCCATTAAGATGCAGGCAAATGGATGAACAGCTATTTGCTATTGATTTCATCCTAATGGAAAAAAGAGGGAACATTCTGCCTTTAACTCCCTATTTCAACTGGATCAACAAGGAAGGCATTGCTGCTCTTTTGGGAGAAATATCAGGTAGACCAGAGAGGGAAACAAATAAGGGCAAATCTATGCTGAGCCATTCGAATCTTGCAGTAAATAACACATTCTCAATCCGCCAGCTACAGAGTAACTCTACTATGGCCAGCTAAATTACTAAGAAAGAGAGAGAGGAAAAGAGAGAGACAGAAGAAAAGAAAAATATGAGAAAAAGATCCATGAGAAAATGACATATGTCTGCCAATAGAAAAAAAAAGAGAAGATGCATTTTTCATATTTTTTCCCTACTAAGTACAAATTTGCCTGCACATTTAGAAGGAACAAATAACTGTGTCTTTCTTTGGGACACCATATACTTTCAGTGGTATAATGCAGATCCTTCCCTCAGCGTACAACTTTAATCATGTTCACAAAAAGGACACCATCGTTCAGAATGTGCAACAACTTTGCATAGTGATATTAGTTAATGAATATTAATGAGTCAGCAATGCATTTGACTCATACTCGTGAGTCATGGTCAAATTATATAATGCCTTCCCCTTTCCTCCAAACCATTAGCCAGTTACAGAATTCTCATTATCTATGCTAAAATGTACTTTACTAAATCACACTTCTACAGTTTTGTGTTCAATAAAAGAGCTTACATACTCAAGAAGTTAAATCAAGTATTTATATAATTACACCCACCCACTCAAACACACTGATTTGATGTATATATAAAATAGACTCCACACTACTGCTTTAGAACTTTCTCCTAGAGAGCTCACCCAGGGAGGATCCTAGGTACGGGGACCAGTAGGGTTGTCAGGTCGGTCCTCGCAACTGGCGGGAGGTTTAGGGAGGTGGGTATGGGGGCGGCAATCAGGGTCATCTACACAATGATGTCACATTTGGTTTGTCCGGGGCGACCCCAATGGGGGCACCGGAGGAAGAAGCAGCCCCGGTAGACCACTCCAATGCGGGGAGTTCCGGCATTTGCATCAGGCTGGCTGGTGACCCGTCCTCCTGCCTCGCCACCAAACAGCTGACTGGGAAAAACAGCTAATCAGTGGTGAGGCTCTGGGATGAGCAGGAAGAGTCACTGGAGGGGGGAAACAAGGTGACTCTATGGCATTGAAGTCCCTCCCCTCTCCAAACCCCACCCTCCTCAGGCTCCGCCTCCAAAACCTGCAGGTATTTTCCAATCTGGAGCTGGCAACCCCATCAATGGGTTTAGAAAAGTGTAACTCTGGTTAGGATTGTGCTGTATTTCATTCGCAGGCATTCATCAGAAGAGTATGTCAACTCAGTTTTATTCCAGGTAATTTAACTGTTTTGCTTTTTTTAAAAAAAAAAAGCTCGATATTTTGTTTGCTGTGCAGTGGTTGGTATTGTGAATAATATCTTATTGTGTACCTTGCATACTCATTCCCCACTTAAAATAAACTTTTTTTTATGATGCAATCCTATATTGAGTTGTGTGTGCGTGTCAGTGTGCCGTCAAGCCACAGCTGACTTATGGAGACTCTGTAGGGTTTTCAAGACAGGAGACATTCAGAGGCCTGCCTCCACATGGCTGAGAGTGGGGTTGCCAGCTCAAGGTTGGGAAATACCTGGAGATTTGGGGGGTGGAATCTGAGGAAGGCAGGATTGGGAGAGGGGAGAGGCTTTGATTTCATAGAGTCCAATTGCCAAAGTGGCCATTCTCTTCAGGGAAACTGATTTCTATCACCTGGACATCATTTGTAATAGTGGGAGATCTCCAGCCACCACCTGGAGGTTGGAAACCCTAGCTGAGAGAGTTCTGATAGAACTGTGACTGGGCCAAGGTCACCCAGCAGGCTTCACGTGGAGGAGTGGGGAACTAAACCCGGTTCTCCAGATAAGAGTCCCACGGCTCTTAACCACTACACCATGCTGGCTCTGAATTACTCCTCTCCAAATCCATTTGAAGTCCATGAGCTTAAAACTGTAGAACTCTGATAAGTGACTGTTAGATACATACTAAGTCAATAGTGCACTGTTCAGAAAGCCATTGCCACCTGATAATTTAGTATACACACAATTTGTTGCTGCTAAATAGCAATCAAATCATTGAATTTTGTAACAAATTGGTAAATTGGTGTCATCTGTGAGTTCACTGGGTTTCCATGAGAGATTAGGGTGGCCCTGTCTTGGAGCCAGGAAATATATTGATTAAATAATGACAGTAATAGATTGGGAAATCGAGTTAAGTTGTCATTACTGTGAGATCAAAAACCGAAACCAAACAAACTCTCAAAAAGGAAAAGAAAGAAAGAACAGCAAGCTGGTCTCTTCTGACAACTAAAGATTTTAATGCCAATTGGATTTGCCATCTGGGAAGAAAATGCAAAAACAAATAAAAAGGGATAATGTTTAAATTAAGTGCCTCTAAATACGGATTTCATTTAGATTTCATAATGGAGTGAAATCTAGAAACAAAAGAATAAATGCATAACATTGAAGATCTAATCAGTCCGATTTCATTCTAAGATGGAAGAGTAAACAGAGAAAGGAGAAAAAAATAACATCTGTTCACATCTTAATCTGTTTTATGCATTCTTCACGAGGAAGGGTCTCCAAATGTTTAAAAAGGAGTGCTGGCCAACTCATTCATCAGCAACCAAGCACACACACAATGGAAAACCTGTAATTAATGGTTGTAATTATAGAACTAATCAGATGTAAATAAATGCTCTTGGCCTGACCTCCCTAGAATTGGGTAGGAAGAGACTGGCAGGTAAAAACCCAAAGGGCAAATCTTATTAAAAATTCAAATATCAGCAGCATGGTGGCTCATCTCTCTCTCTTCCCACCCCCACCAAAAAAAAAAAAAAATGAAAATTCATAAAGTGATATTAATTTAAGCAGGAAGACTGTAGAACACAAACTTTCCTGCAATCATTAGTCCTTTGGTTTGGAGGAGTTGTTGTTGGTGCTTTTGTTCTGTTCTGAAAGAGCCATGCTGGGTGTCAGCAGCCTGGTAAGTGTATGTGTATAGCTATAGATATATTCTTTAGAAATAAAAGCACATGAACACATGAACTTGCCTTATACTTAATCAGACCTTTGGTCCACCGAGGTCAATGTTGTCTACTGAGACTGACAGCAGCTGTTTGGGGTTTTAGGCAGAGGTTGTCATGGGGCAGCCTGCTGAGGCTTCCTCAGCCGAGAAGGACCTTGAAGCAGCAGGCAGTGGAAGGGAGGAACAGCAGCAGGCTAAGCGGTCACAGACAGATGAGTTTCCCCATGCCTACAACTGCCCAGAGCAGGGGACTCACCTGTGTCAGAGGGCCAGCCGCAGGCAGTGTCACCAGAGAGGCACCAAAGGCTCAGAGCACTCCTATACAAGCATACAAGGAGTGCTAGACTGCAAGCCCAGCGAGGAGAACTCCCTGCTGACGGTGATGAGGCTAATGAACTCCACCCAGCAGGGAATGCAGAGTCAGAGTAACAAGCAATAGCTTGTTCACCCTAGGCCTATTTAAGCAGGCACTTTCAACTTGACCATTGTGGTAACAACTTGTTACTACCACCCTGAGTTCTCTTTTATCTCTGCTGATACTCTTGTGGCCTTGACCTTGGAACGGACTTTGACTTGGAATTTGGGTTACACTTCTGACACTAACAGCCCATTCCTGAGAATGGGCTGAAAGTTCTTTGGAGGTGGTATGACCTGGCCGCCAGCGTAAATGCGTGTAATCATGTGATTATATGCATTCACGCTGGCGGCAAGGCCAGTCCCAGTGGTGGCTGAGCGCTGCGGGACTGTGCCTCCCCCCTCCGCCAGCGCGGCCTCTCTGTGGCGCCAGCAATGGCTTGGAGAGGCCGCACTGGCACAGGGGGGCATTCCGGGGGAGGGCCAAGGGGAGGAGCCACCAGTTAGGAGTCTCCCTATCCCCTTTCGGACACTTCCACCAGTGCCAGGAATGGCGGTGCTGCACCTGCTTTTTAGCAGGCGCAGCCTCACTGTTCCCTATGGGGCGAAAGGCCCCAGTTAAACAAAAAAAGCTGTGAAACAGCTTTTTTTTTGTTTGTTTAACGGCATGGTGCCACTTCGCCTCTTCCCCGCCGTCCCCGTATGCCTCAGCTCAGGAATGGGCTCTAAGACTCACGTGGCTTGGACCTTGGAACAGGCTTTGACTTTGCATTTGGAATTCACTTCTGAAACTGACTTTGGACCCAAACTTGGAACTGCCCAGTATTGACCTTCAGACCAATAATTTACTATGGCTACTCACCTCTGGCTGTCAGGTCTGCCAGCATTCAGGACAGAAGTCTTCTACATCACCTCCTACCTGGTCCTTTTGACTGGAGGTGCTGGGGATTGAACCTGGGACTTTATGCATGCCAAGCAGAGGCTCTTCCACTGAGACACAGTTTCTCCCCTTCAGATATTAGATGTAAAAAAAAACAAATAAAAGTGGTGCCATTCTGGATCAGACTGGTGGCCCATTAGTCTGGCATCCTGCTTCATACACTGGGCAAGCCGTTGCCTTAAAGGGCTAACAAACAGGGTTCAGAAATCAAGGCTTACTCCTGAGTTTGCCTCCCAGCTTTGGCATTCAGAGCTTTGGTGCCTCTGAATATGTAAGTTCCATTTAGTCACCATGGCTAGTAGCCATTGATGGATATCTCATCTCTGAATCTATCTAAGTCCCTTTTAAAACCATCCATTCTGGTGGCCACCACTATATCCTGTGGTGGTGAATCCCACGATTTAACTACCTGTTGAATAAAGAAGTATTTCCTTTTGTGTATCCTGAATCAACTATCATTCAACTTCATTGGGTGCCTCCAAGTTCTAGTACTGCGAGACAGAGAAAGTTCACTCTGCCCATTTTTTCTACGCCATGCTGAATTCTATAGACCGCTGTCAAATCTCCCCTTATGACTTCTCTTGGGAAAATGCTTTAACCTGTTAATCATCTTGGCTGCCCTCTTCTGCATGTAGCCAGATTACCAAAGAACTTTTACCGATGATTCATTTTTATGCTGTTATGTGGCATCATTTTCTTCCCCAGCAGCTGCTATATCTTAGTGCCAACTTCCTTTTGTCCATGCCCTCACTGCCCTTGACCTCATTTGCCCTCATTGCTCTTTCTTCTGATTGACTTTAACAACCCACTGAATTTTGTCCTCACACGAGCCGTTGCATTGCGAAGTAACCAAATAGCACGATTTGCCACAGGCTTGAGAATATTAAGTCACTTACTCTAGGACAGATCATTGATTTTAAAGGGGCCAATATAGTGTGAATGGTTTGCAGAGTACAATCGTATTTTCATTTCCTGAGTTGTGTTCAGGGTCTCAGCCTCAGGCTGTGACCATAAGCACACCTGACTGGAAGCAGAGGCCATTGAAATCAATGAGACATATATTGTCGAGTAAATGTGTTATGGTCTCAGGTAGGTTGTAATCTTCACACCAGTTACTTGGAGATTCTTTCATTGACTTCGATGAGAGCATGCTGAAATAAGTGGGGTGAGGAATATTGGCATTGCTGGTTAAATGCAAATGCACTAGCAAGTCTGGTGGGCTATGATCTTCATAGGCACACCACTATAGAATGATTTCGTTTCTTCACAAAACTGGGAGAGAAAAAAGCAAACAAGGTCAGTTTTTTAGTGTGAGGCAGCCACATGGTTCAATAATAAAAGAAAACATATATGTGTGTGTGTGTAAAGTGCCTTCAAGTTGCAGCCGACTTATGGCGACCCCTTTTGGGGTTTTCATGGCAAGAGACTAACAGAGGTGGTTTGCCAGTGCCTTCCTCTGCACAGCAACCCTGGTCTTCCTTGGTGGTTTCCCATCCAAATACTAACCAGGGCTGACTGCTTAGCTTCTGAGATTTGACGAGATCAGGCTAGCCTGGGCCGTCCAGGTCAGGAGATTGCTGCCATATAAACTATTATTCCAAAATACTATAATCGCTGCTATGCATACAATTATACTTGCCTGTTCAACTAGATATCTACCTCCCCCCATCTGTGATTTCTAATAATCCTAGGTTATAACTTTATGCTATGTACTTTTTGAAAAACCAATGCCTTAAATATATAATCCTCTATATTTCTCCTATCGTTTCTATATATGATTCTTTCCATCCTACTGCCTTAATTATTTTTAATGTGTGTGTGTGTGTGTGTGTGTGTGTGTGTGTTTTAAAGAAGGAATCGGCTCTTTTTTGACTGTTCAAAGAGAAATTTAAGTCATGGTCTGTAAGATACTTTCATGAAAGGAAGATGATCCTGAAAGATAAGTCCTCTCCCACACCCCAGAATATACACAAAGATAGATTTGATTAGATTACTGTATGTATTTGTAATTTAGATGCAAATGTAAAACGATCCCCTGGGAAAGAAAAGGGGAAAAAAGTCTTCCTTTTGGGTAAATACACTATTTTTTGCTTGATTGTGCAAACTAATGGGATACAGTCCAACTGCATTTTAATATGGAAAAAGAAACATATACTTACATTTCTCCAATTGAAAAAAAGCATGAACTTTAACATGGCTGGCTTTGGCACATCATGCACCAAATCAGAACAATTATATGTTTGCTTATTGCTCTCTCGGAAGGCCTTGTATTTGTAGTGTTGGTTTGCTTGTTTGTTTTGCTTGTGGTCAAGCAAGCTTCTCCTTTGTAACAAAACAGTATGTAAAAGAGCATTTAAATGAAATCGCATCACAATGATGTCAATTATACTTATTAAAAGTCACAGATTATATACCCTCTAATTTTTTTTGGAACTGCTGTTTCATCGAGACAATTGGTCATGCAGATTCAAGAACGACAAGTGAATTATGATCACTCCACTCAAGGCTGCTATTTCCATTCCCGTTACCATGGAAACAGATTTTGAATCCCCCCCCAAAAAAAAACGTGATAAAGAGCATAAAGGCTACTAGTGTTTCAGCTGAGATATTATCAAGAATATCATTATCCAGCAATCTATGTTCTTTTGGCACCAACCGGCCACTTTTCCCCTCCATGCAGTCCTTCCTTACTGTCCCGATGGACTGAATCAGATGAGGAAATTGGCAGCGTGAACTCAGAGGATGTGTGGGGATGGGGCCAACCATGATTCCCATAATTATGGCAACTGAGGAGGGGGAAAAACTGTTTCAGCAATTGCAAAAATTGCTGCAAGCCATTGCTGGCTGCTATTATTTCAATTATTTCCTTTAAAAAAAAATATTTATAGAACACCAGCATGCATGGCATCTTATAGAGTCACAGAGAGATAGTAAGGCTTGGAATTTATGGACAAATTTTGTGTGTGCTGATATTCTCTGCCATTCCTGGGCCTGCCCCTAAATCTTCAGGAATTTCCCAGTCCAGAGTTGGACACCATATATCCAAGGCATAGATATCCCATGTCCCTAAAGAGATTGTAATCTAAACTGTTCAATGGGAAAAAAGAATAGCAGGATGAGAGTTTAGGGTAGCAAGGTATTAAGGCCAGCAGTTACAGATATTTAAAACATTGGTATTGTTAAAAGAATGTTGTTAAGCCAAAGTCCTTGAAGGAAGAGAGGATTCTGAAGGTAGTGGCACATTACACTACATCAGGAAAAGAAGATCATCATGGTAATTTGCATCCCACCTCTCAGCCCAGCGGCCTGGGGTGGCTGGCATAGCTCAGCCATGCAATAGATCTCCAAAGCCTTTCCCACGCCCTGAGTAAGTCAGTCTAAAATATCATGTCCATTTTGTAACAGGAGAGGGGAATGGTTTGGGAACCTGTCTGCCAGTGGAACAAGACCTGAGCTGAGCTTCTGTTTCCCTTCCTGTTACATGTATTTAAGCCTGGACTGGGCCAGAAGCATGAGCCAAAGGGCTAAGGGCTAGAGCCAAAGGGTTTGTGGCCCTTGGCATTTAACCCATGGCTTTTAGCCTGAGCAAAGCAGCTCAGTGGATTTAGGGCCAGCTCAGGAAATGTTGTAGTATGTTCTTTGCTGTTGCTGTCTATCTTTCTTTCTTTGTAAGCTGCTTGGAGTCTCTAGTGGAGGGGGGGGGGAAGGAAGGACAAATATTTAAATAAAATAAATGAAGCTAAACGGTTTAAAAAGAGCCCCTACCTGTCATTTACAGGGTTAATGACATAAGTACAAGCAGAAACACGCACACCTGAGAGCCAACTAAAAACAGAGCAACCAAGTAAATACAAAGAATACTAAATCCAAGCATGAGCAGAAACAGAAGGCAGGGAAAACATTCAAAAACCTGAATATGAGTTCAATTTTGTTTTAATTAAAAAGGCACTCCAGGCATAGAGGGAAACAAAAGAGAGGGTTACCATTTACAGAACCAGAGCACATCTCTCACTGACATTTCTCTGTACTTCTGACTGTAAGGGTGCTCAGGAGCAATTGTGAACTGATCCTCAGACCAAGATCTTGAGACAAATCAGGATACTTACACGGGTCTACTGAGAAAGGCTAAAGCCTTGTGGCAGAGTGCATGCTTTTAACCACAGCATCTTCTAAGCTGGATACAAAGGATTCCACTTGAATCCAGCTTAGAAGATGCTGTGGTAAAACCAGGAAGGGTCTGTGTCGTTCTTTGACAAAATGCATTCTGGAATGTCCAGGTTTATCTTCTGAGGAAGACAAAGAGTTGAAACAGGAACGTATGTACCGGAAACCTGTAAAGAGAATAAAGAAAAGACATTAAGAACAAGAGACCAAGTAAAAGAATAATCACAATACAATGAGGATATTCCCTTTGGGCATTCGTTTGCATATACAATTGTAATTCCTATGGTGGAAAATACAAATGGAACTACCTTTAACAAGGATGTGTTAAAACCACCTGCAGGGGCATTTTTCATGCTTATATGCATTGATTAGAATTATTTCCATGAATGGATATTTGTAACTCTGTATGGAACATTGTTGTTGGTTTCATGTGAATCTTAGTTGCAAACACTGTGAATAACTTTGGAGAATTTTCTCCACAGTAATCAATCGCTGTCATCTGGAGGCCAGTTGTAACACTGGAAGATCACCAGCCACCACCTGGAGGCTGGCAACCCTATGGTTATGTAGCAAGGCTGGGGAAAGGCCTATAAGGTGTTGTTCCCAGTTAGGAAGAATCAGCAAGATGACTCAGTAAAAAAGAAACATCCTATATTCAGTACTGGTTTTTCATACATATTTGTCGATAAAGACTGGAAAGAGAGCATTTATGTTGAATTTGACTAATGGGTTTTTAATGCTTTACCGGTTGACAGACATTTTTGGATGCAGTGTTGAAAACAAGTTACAACTATTTGCTTTGGTCATGAAAATGGGGCCAATACAGTATGTTGTAATGGAAAGACCAGTTGTCCTTAGCCTCTAATAAACAACTGTCCACCAAGTAGGGTTTCCAGGTCCCTCTCCCCCACCTGCAGGGTTTTTTGGGGATGCAGCCTGAGGAGGGCGGGGTTTGGGGAGGGGAGGGACTTCAATGCCATAGAGTCCAATTGTCAAAGCGGCCATTTTCTCCAGGGGAACTAATCTCTATCGGCTGGAGATCAGTTGTAATAGCAGGAGATCTCCAGCTAGTACCTGGAGGTTGGCAACCCTACCACCAAGTATACAACATTATCACTGACTACTCCTCCCCCATAAGCAAAAAAAGTAAGTGACAAAACTGTACTTTAGAGTAGGAGCTTAGTTTACATAAATCTCAGTGGCTGTTTGGATTCCTAACAGATTTACATAGTTCACTGCCAGCCTAGACAAATGGTAACACAAGGCTCAGAAGCAAGAGAAGCATACCGGGTGGAGTGGGAACCATCGAGAGTAAGCCAATCTATTTCTACAAGTTCTTTGTTTTTTTTCCTAACTGAACAAATCCTTCTGCTTTGGCATTTGTGCCTTCCCTCCCCACCTTTGAAATCTGCTCCTCATATGTGCTGCCTTCCCTTTCTGAATTATGGCAACAGCTGAATGTGCTCAGAGTCCCCAGTAGGATATTCTCTTTAAAATAGAAATGCACCGTTTGCTGTCATCGTTCTTTTAAAATATGCATTGGCTTCTAACAGGAGTCTGCTTTGAAATGTGTGAACATATTGAAAAGCATTTGGAAGCAGATCACTGGAGGACTTAAACAACAATGCGAGCTGCATCCAGGTTTCCCCAGATACCTACCTGAGCGACATAACTCAGAATTCGGGTTGCCAGCTCCGGGTTGGGAAATACCTGGAGATTGTGGGGGTGGGGTCTAAGGAGGGCGGGGTTTGGAGAGGGAAGGGACTTCAATGCCATAGAGTCCAATTGCCAAAGCAGCCATTTTCTCCCGGGGAACTGATTTCTATTGCCTGGAGATCAGTTGTAATAGCTGGAGGTCTCCAGCCACCACTTGGAGGTTACAACCACAATTAAACACAGAAGGGCTTACAATGACAAAAATAATGGATCACAACTATATATACATTTCAGTTCACTTCACATCATATTACAATTGACTTCACATCCAAGAGTCACTACAATTCTTACTGATTTTCCTATAACACAAACATAGTACAGTCCTTTTAGTGCATAGGGAGTATGCCAGTATTAAAGCAAAAATAATTCTGTCCCTTTTTCCCTTTTTCCACAGGGTCACGATGCAAAAAGGAAAAAAGGGACAGAATTATTTTTGCTTTAATACTGTGTTTAATTTTGGTTGTTACTACTTTTGTAACACAGAGGTACCATACTTCTGGTTAACCGCCAGGAGGTTGGCAACCCTACCCATTGATGTCAATCAACTTGGAATAGGTTTCAGAATGGGTGTAACTCTGATTAGGATTGCACTGACAATAGGCTAGCTGCTTAAACTGTGAAGGCAGATGACTGGTGGGACACATGAGCTCTTTTGGCAAGCCTAGGGGATGATCATAACATTCTGAATAGCTTTCATAATAAAATAAAAACCATGAGCCTTTTTTCTAGCTTGTTCATTTGATTTCATGCCTTTCTCTTTCACCAATTGTTTTATTATTATTATTTTGTTCTCTCTGTGTTTGTATTGTCTAGAGGTTTACACATCTAGTAAGCTTGGAGAGGGTTCCCTTGGCCTGAACTCAATGAAGCATTTTTGCCAATCCCTTTGTAATTGGAGATGATTGCCTTTGTGGGCACACTGGCAATGCTAAGGGCGAGCTTTCGGGCCCAGAAAGAGCAACAATGGAGCATTTCATTGAGCCTCTCTCTGTATGCCTTTGTGAAGACTGAAGAGCTCTTATGCCTATCTCAAAAACGATACAGAAGAGGGGGAAAGTGCAAAAAACATGGTAGCAGGTCTTGGAGCGCCTTTCTTTGAGATGATGCGAAAGCATCCAGGGCTTTTTAGTTTAGAAAAAGGGCAGTCAGGGGTGACATGACAGAAATCTACTACATTAAGCATGGCTCAGAGAAACTGAATACAGAGGTTCTTGTAGGTTATCCAGGCTGTGTGGCCGTGGTCTTGGTATTTTCTTTCCTGACGTTTCGCCAGCAGCTGTGGCAGGCATCTTCAGAGGAGTAACACTGAAGGACAGTGTCTCTCTGTCCTTCAGTGTTACTACTCTGAAGATGCCTGCCACAGCTGCTGGCGAAACGTCAGGAAAGAAAATACCAAGACCACGGTCACACAGCCCGGATAACATACAAGAACCAATGAACTCTGACCATGAAAGCCTTCGACAATATTTTGAATACAGAGGCTTTTTAAAATCTCCCTCTCCCATAATATTAGAGCTCAGGGTCACCCTAGGAAATTGGCAGCAGATTCAAGACCGACAGAGGATGGACAGGTGATATGGTTGTGGCTATGGACTTAGATTGATATAAAAGAGGGCTGGATGCATTGACAGAGGATCAGTGTGTCACTGGTTATTAGTGAGGATAGCCACATAGCTTCAGAGGCAGAATGCTTTTGACTGCAAGATGCAGCAGCTGAGAGTGGTGTCTGAAGCATCTGAGTGACCACTTGTTTTTGAGCACCTGAGTGACCACTTTTGGAAACAAGAAGCTGGACTAGATGGACCATCTAGCATGGCAGACACTTCTCATGATCACCCAACTAAAAAAAAAAGGCCTTTTGTGCATGGCTGTTTCAATTGCCATTACCCCTGTGATGACTTTGGGTCTTTGTGTTGATTATGGATGCCATTTCCAACTGTCAGAGGTCACCTTGCTGTCCCCCTGTGTTTCCCCATGTTTTGTTCACATTCCCAGAGACCTAGTTTATCTTGAATTTGAAAACATGGAAAACTGTGGAAAGTAGTCTATGTGCGGTCTGGTGGTCACCATGCATGTAGTTTCTCTCTGTCCATGTTCTAAGGAAGGGGTGTCAAACATATAACCAGGAGCCGGATTCAGCCCCTTGAACCAGACGAGGAAGCCACCCCCACTCCCGATTTGGGCTAGCAAGCCCACTGTGGGCTCACCAGCTGAGGCAACCACCCCCCACCCATTCCTGATCTGGGCCAACGAGACACGGCACGGCCCGACCACATGACATGTCATATCTGGCCCTCATAACAAATGAGTTCGACACCCCTGTTCTAAGGGACTGCTGGTAACTTTAGTTTCTCATGTTCAGTCATCCAGCTTTTCTGGCAACAAGCACATGAACAGCCGAACATCCTAGCAATATTTCCTGATTCCACTTTATTTTTTCAGAACTCATGTTAGTTGCCAACAGTTGCTTAAATATTTTCTAACTTTGGCAAAGATCCTCATTTCCTCATCTCTGCATCCTTGTTAATTGAAAGATCTCCCACAAGAGACATAATCTTTTAGGCACAGTTATTTCCTGTTCTCCTTACAGTGTACCATAGATTTCTCCCAGTCAACGAAAGATGCTGATTCAAATCTTGAATGCGGCATTTCATTAATTAACTGGAACAAGAGAATTTGAACTACAGGGTAATTGAATAAATTAATGACAAGTGCTCAATCCTCAGATGAACACCGTCACATAAAAGATAACTTCTTCCTTTTCTTCAGCTTCTCTAAACACGCACTGAGCCATTTTTTAAGCAGCCAAGGAGCCAATGTGACATATTACCCATCCTTTTCTACTGTCTTAAATAATGTCACCTTAACTTGCATTGTTCTTTGATACTTGTATCCAGTCAAAATGTTTATTAGAGGCTAAAGGAAACTGAGCCTCTGGATAGTCAGGGGCTTTTGATCTCACATGAACACATGATTTAGCCTTATTCTGAATCAGACTGTTGGTTAGGGTTGCCAACCTCCAGGTACTAGCTGGAGATCTCCTGCTATTACAACTGATCTTCAGCCAATAGAGATCAGTTCACCTGGAGAAAATGGCCGCTTAGGCAATTGTACTCTATGGCATTGAAGTCTCTCCCCTCCCAAAGCCTGCCCTCCTCAGGCTCTGCCCCAAAAACCTCCCACAGGTGGCGAAGAGGGACCTGGCAACCCTACTGTTGGTCCATCAAGGTCAGTACTGTCTACTCTGACTAGGAGAGACTCTCCAGGGTCTCAGGCTGAGGTCTTGCACATTGTCTACATACTTGATCATTTTAACTGGAGATGCTAGAGATTGAACCTGGGACCCTCTGCATGTCAAGCAGATGCTGAGTCACTGAGCCTCAGCTTCCCTCTCTCTTGACCAGCTTCTGTTTTGTTTCGATATGAATAAAGCATCAGCATAGTCATTGCAACTCTGCAGGGATGGAAGAAATCCAGAATGTACCGGAAGCCCACTTTTATTTGATGCCTGTTACATTTCTTTAAAAAAATCTCAACCTTACTACAAAGAGCATAGAAGAGAAGCCCTATGAGATTTACAGCTCATTCCTGAGCCTAAAGGATGAAAGTGCTTGGGAGGCCCGGAAGAGGCTATGCCAGAGTTTGGGCCCCCTGCGCCAGTGCCCGTGCCACTTATACTGCCAGGGTGGTATGGACACTGGCGGGGGGCCACGGATGTCATCCTCCCAACACTGGGATGCCAGCATAGCCTCACACCTGTGTCCGGTTGGCATATTTCTGTACACTGTCCTCCCAGGGCATTCCCAGGGCATTCCTGGGGCATTCCCATGCAGGGCCAGGGGAGACGCCTTTAGGTGGCCTCCTAAGGCCTTTCGGCCTGGGAATGCCACCTTTTAAGGGCTGCGATGGTGATTGGAGGCCAAGGGAGGTCCCCCCCCCAGGCCCATTCCTGAAAGCCGCAGCAGCCAGGGACGGTGTAGCTCCGAGGAGGGGGAGGGTTATTTTTTAAAAAAAATGAAAATGGGGGGGAGGCCCCATAGCAAACAGTGATGTTGTGCCACCAAAAAGGCGGTTCGTCAATGCCATTCCATTAGGGGGCATTCCCGAGCCAAAAGGGGTTAGGAAGCTGCCTAATGGCAGCTCCGCCCCCTGGAATGCCCCCTGGGACACCGGTGCGGAGACTTGAGCCAGGAGAATGCCAGCAGGAGGCCATGCTGGCATTTGGAGACTGCACTGCTGCTGTGGTCCACAAGGCTGGCGTAGGTACCCCTACGCCGGCGTCCATGCCTGTTTGCATGGGGCCAGTGGCACGGATGCCAGCGTAGGGGGTCACGCTGCCTCCCAAGACCATTCTCCCACCTTCATGAATTCACTGAAAAAGGAGCTTGCATCAGAATACGTTGGCTCATCATGGGCAGTTTGCACCCCCCCCCCAAAAAAAGAAATTCTACATATTCCTGTATTACTTCTTCATCTAAACATGGGTTGTGTGTCTGGGTCCCTGTCATCAACCTAACCTAATCCAGCATCTTCAGAGCTTTCCATAAAAAATATGGTTCCATTTTAAGAAATAATTATAGAGATTTAACGTTGTTTCATTGCAGTCTTATTGAAACGATAAGAGTCAGTCGGGCACTGTTTTGTTGCTAAGAGACCATCACCACAAGAAATAATTATACAGCTTTTTAAAAAAGAAAAAAAAGGCTTTGGGTTGTTGATTAATATACAGACGCTAGCTGCACGACGGAGCAAGTATCCAAGAGACCTGTTGCGGCAAAGAGCGAGCTTTCTGTGTCAAAAAGCAAAGAAAGAACTTTTCACAATGCCGAAATTATCACGAGGTTGAAAAGAAATCACAGACAGACTACATTGCACTATTCTAATGAGGAAGTTGCCAATATATGGACTATTGTTGCTAGATATAATGCATCACCTTTATAAATACAATTCTGCAGGAAATCAGCTCCTAGTTTAGCAAGGGCCTGACGTCCTTATGCTGTCATCGCTTCTTTTCAAATGGCTAGATGTTATGATAGCTTCTATCCACAGGGTTGCCATTCATTCAGCCATTCATTCACAGAGCAGGTGGAGGAAAATCTTCTGCAGTGTGTGATAGTGTTCTGGTGGAAGGAAAGGGTGTCAGGCAGTGAACCTTGGTGTGAGAAGAAGAAGAAGAAGAAGAAGAAGAAGAAGAAGAAGAAGAAGAAGAAGAAGAAGAAGAAGAAGAAGAGTTGGTTTTTATATGCCGACTTTCTTTACCACTTGAGGAAGAATCAAACCAGCTTACAATTGCCTTCCCTTCCCCTCCCCACAACAGACACCCTGTGTGGTAGGTGGGGCTGTGAGAGTTCACAGAGAACTGTGACTGGCCCAAGGTCACCCAGCTGGCTTCATGTGGAGGAGTGGGGAAACCAATCTGGTTCACCAGATCAGCTTCTGCCACTCATGTGGAGGAGTGGGGAATCAAACCCGGTTCTTCAGGTCAGAGTCCACCGATCCAAACCACTGCTCTCAACCACTACACCACACTGGCTCTGAGAAGTACAAAAGGATGGGCCAGTTATTGTCACCTGTGAAACATCGAAGGTCACTGAAGAATTGTTCCTTCACATGCTTTGTATAGACAAACACTACAGATGTATCCATTCCATATCTATTTTCCCTCACATGACTTGAAACTCATTCAATCATCTTCCCCCTTTTGCCCACAACTCACCATATCTCAGTTATTCATTGTATACCAAAATAGAACACCTATGCTGAAACTCTCAATAGTACAAAACAAAACAGCACAATGGCATCAAGAACTAAATATATCAGAATCAATAAACACATTATAACTCACAGATTCAAATTGCAGAATCTGATAACATAAATAGAAGACAGTCCACACTCTAAATACTCTGAGTTTCAAAGTTCATAGTATATGTCACAACACGCTGAAACAAAGCTAGAGCCGCTGAAAACTGCCCAAATCTGAGGTTATAGATGCTGTGTAGCTTGCTCAGAAGGGGAAGAATTCAGGGTTGTGAACTTGCCCAGAAGTGCAGCACGAGACCTCCGGGTGTGTTATTCAGTTATTCATTGGCCATATTTTCCTCACCTTCTGGAACTTTCAAGATATGACAAAAAAAGTCTAGCAATTACTAACCCATGAAGCTAAGTGCAAGTAAGCATGTATACCGCATCTCACAAGTGACTGCGTACAGGTTTTCCCAACGATGGCTGAACACTCCTATTATCAACTCCAAACCCCTTGCCTTTTAACAAGGATCCACTTGAACATTTGCAAATGCTTGACGTACATTTGAAGTTTATCTTACATGCTTTTATTGTTTCATAGGAAAAGGAGAAAAAAAAACATGTGACTCATCTGTTGTCCTATCATAGCTCCTGCTCAACTACATAAAAACATAAAAACCATCAATGCTATACTTTGAAATCAGTGCAGACATTTTATATGTATATATTTCTTATTTATTTTGATTTGTACCTCCATAGTCTCATCTCAATAAGGATGACCTTTAACTACTGTTATAAATAACCATATACATTAATCCGCTATCTGAACGGATTGTCAACAGACAGAGAGTATTCTCATTGGCAAGTGTTAACAGTGTGACTAACTCAACAACTCCACCATTTCAGGAGACAGATAATGAAATGATTGGATAAGATCAAAGGTTCAGACAGTGTATCATGATTGGTGATTCTTTGGTTCATTGTCTCATAGATGGGAACATCTTGCTACACACCCTCACCATTTATTCTTTGATGGATAGTCGGAACTCAAAAGATGATGCATGATGTTCTCCAGTATTTATGACATAGCTGTGCCTTAAACACATTGTAAAAGCTAAATAGATTTTAACAAAAGTAATAGTAATACAAGCAAACATTTTACATATATATATACACACATACACACACACACAAGGTTGGTGTAGTGGTTAGGTTTTTAAATGACAACCAGCAGCAGATTCTAATCTGGAGAACCAGGTTTGATTCCCCACTCCTCCACAATAAGCCTGCTGGGTGACCTTGGGCCAGTCACAGTTCTCTCAGCCCAACTGGAGGCAGGTTTTCAAGGCAAGAGACATTCGGAGGTGGTTTGCCATTGCCTGCCTCCAGTTGGGCTGAGAGAAATGTGACTGGTCCAAGGTCACCAAGCAGGCTTAATGTGGAGGAGTGGGGAATCAAATCTGGTTCTCCAGATTAGAGTCTGTACACACACACACAGAGAGAGAGAGAGAGAGAGAGAGACAGAGAGAGAGAGAGAGAGAGAGAGAGACAGAGAGAGAGAGAGACAGAGAGACAGAGAGAGAGAGAGACAGAGAGAGAGAGAGACAGAGAGAGACAGAGAGAGACAGAGAGAGACAGAGAGAGAGAGTAAAGCATTTCCCAGCATTTCATAGTAGCCTGAATAGCCTAGACTAACCCAATCTTGTCAGAGTTTGGAAGCTAAGCAGGGTCAACCATGGTCAATACTTGAATGGGAGACCATCAAGGAAGACAAGGGTTGCTGTGCAGAGGAAGGCAATGGCAAACCCCCTCTGAAAGCCTTTTGCCTTGAAACCCTATGGGGTTGTCATACATTGGGGTTGCCATACATTGATAGCATTCAGTTATTATTATTGCAGAGGCAGGCAATGACAAACCACCTCTGAATGTCTCTTGCCTTGAAACCCCCAAGGGGTGACCCAAGTTGGCTGTGACTTGACAGCAAAATAAAAAAATTAATAAATAAATAAAAATAAAAATTCAGGGACTTTTTCGTGTTTTTCAGTTTAAAAGACAAGCACTGTTTGCTCTGTAGTATTGTTCAGATAAAGGAAGCTTTACATTTTATAGGTGGGATCCAGATTAAATTTTCCAGTAGAAGAATGGAATTCCCCTGCCTCTCCTTTCTAATGCAGCCCACTGATCCCTACAAAATGCCACCTCTTGGGGTTAGGGGACCCTAAGGAATGACATTGGTGGGCAGTCTGCAGCAGGATGGGGGAACTGGTGGAAACTGCCAATTTAGTCAGGATCCAATCCTACATCTACAAAAATAGTGAATCCTCAGACAGATATATATCTTCACCTAGGAATTATTTTTGCATAAATATATTATAAAAAAATAATGTTGTATCATATATTTCAGTTCATGTTTCAGTAACTATGGGAGCAATCCTTACCAGGTCTATTCAGAAGTAAGTCCTATGTTATTCAGTGAGGCTTACCCCCAGGAAAATATTCTTAGGATTGCAGCTTTTGTAACTTAATTATTAATTTTCATTGGTCTCAAATATGGCATTTCACGTGGGAAAAGGAACTGATTGTTGGAACAGTGGCCCTGAGAAACTATTGCAGTTAGCAACGTTGAAGACATTGGTTTTTGAGAGGGGATCCTAAAGTCTGACTTCTTCACATCACTTATTTTACAGGGTTGCCAACAACCTAGATTTAAAAAAAAAAGTCCTGTCCCTTTAATAGAGGCACAAAGCATGGAAATGGGAAACAACAGCCTCGATTAAAGGCACAGGACATTTTTTTCCTCCAGGCTGTTGGCAACCCTACCTCTATAGCAAGTGAAAGTGGGTTAGAGTTGTAAGATATTAGATGAGTTGTTCAGTATTGTGTTCTACAATGGATTGTATCAAATTACACAGCTTTGATATGGATCTAGTTTTCAATGTTTTGTAAACCATTCTTAATCCTGTTAAGGAGAACAATGGGATATAAGTACTACAAATAAATCAATGTTCTTTGCTTTCTTTCCCTTCGAAACTCATTGAAATCAATGGGTGCATAATTGATGGAAGGAATGCACCTTCCCCATCCCCAACTTCTGTTTTTACCTTAAAAACCAACACAAATCAGACTGACATCACTTATGTGAAGCTGCCTTCTGCCGAGTCAGACCACTGGTTTATTAAGGTCAATGTTGTCTCCTTTACTAGCAGTGAACATCAGAACATCAGAAAGGCCATGCTGGATCAGATCAAGGCCCATCAAGTCCAGCAGTCTGTTAACACAGCTTCCAAGCCGGGCACTGGCAACCTGGCAACCTTGAGTCCAACCCTCTGCACAACACAATAAAATTCACAACTACCTCCACCCCTACTCCCCCCGTGACCCCTGCACTATGCCCAGAGGGAGACAAAAATATGAGAATGGTCCTATGAATAGTGGCTTGGCTTAAAATTGGAAATGCTTGGTACAGCATAGTGATTGCTTTGCATTGTACCGTGGCACAGGTGAGGAGCGGCCCACTAGTCAGGGTTGGGACCCTTGGTCCTCCATTCCTCCCCCAAAGACTCACCACCTTGGTGGGAAATGCATGTGTGGGGGGCAGGGGGAGCGGCTGCAGAGCCACTGCCAGTCAGAAGGAATAATACTGGCTAGGGTTGTCAGCTCCAGGTTGGGGAATACCTGGAGATTTGGGGAATGAAGCCTGGGGAGGGTATAGTTTGGGACTGGAGGGACCTCAAGGGTATAATGCCATAGAGTCCCCCTTCCAAAGCAGCCATTTTCTCCAGGTGAAATTATCTCTATCACCTGGAGGCTGGCAACTGTATGCATGAAGTAGGTCACCATATGTATATGACTCCTTCATAGGGTTGCAAAACAACTGGCTGAAGGGTTGGGGGCAGGGACATTGCGGGGGGGGTTGCAACATCGGATGTGTTGCTACGTCACTGCCAGGGAAAACCTGGAAGTGACATAGGGTTGTTCTAGGAGTCACCGGAAACTCTATCATAAAACCAAGGAGTTTTCAGTGATTCCCAGAGTGATCCTGTGTCATACCTGGATACTTCCTGGAAGGGACATAGTGATGCAGCCAATGTCATCATTCCCCCTCCTCCACTAGGCAACTCAAGTTGATGGCAGGAGCATTTCGCCATAGCAGGAGGCCTAGCATCCCACATCACATCCATGAAGTAGATACAGGACTCCTTGTACAGTGAGGGGGAAAAAGTATTTGATCCCCTGCTGAATTTGCCCGTTTGCCCTCTGACAAAGAAATGAGCAGTCCATAATTTTAATGGTAGATCTATTGTAGCTGTGAGAGACAGAATAACAACAGGAAAATCCCCAGAAACCCAGAAGACAAAAGTCAGAGATTGATGTGCATTATAATGAGTGAAATAAGTATTTGATCCCTTTGCAAAAGATGACTTAGTACTTGGTGGCAAAACCCTTGTTGGCAATTACAGAGGTCAGACGTTTCTTGTAGGTGGCCACCAGGTTTGCACACATCTCAGGAGGTATTTTGTCCCACTCCTCTTTGCAGATCACCTTCAGCTCCCTCCACAGATTTTCGATGGATTAAGGTCTGGAGACTGGCTAGGCCACTCCAGGACCTTAATGTGCTTCTTCTTGAGCCACTCCTTTGTTGCCTTGGCCGTGTGTTTTGGGTCATTGTCATGCTGGAATACCCATCCTCAACCCATTTTCAATGCCCTGGCTGAGGGAAGGAGGTGCTCACCCAAGATTGGACGATACATGGTCCCGTCCATCGTCCCTTCGATGCGGTGAAGGTGTCCCCCTGTTCCCTTAGCAGAAAAACACCCCCAAAGCATAATACCCCTCCATGTTTGACAGCGGGGATGATGTTCTTGGGGTCGTCGGCAGCATTCCTCCTCCTCCAAACATGGCGAGTTGAGTTGATGCCAAAGAGCTCGATTTTGGTCTCATCTGACCACAACACTTTCACCCAGTTCTCCTCTGGGTCATTCAGATCTGCATTTGCAAACTGCAGACGGGCCTGTACATGTGCCGTCTTGAGCAAGGGGACCTTGTAGGCTCTGCAAGATCTCAGTCCTTCACAGTGTAGTGTGTTACCAACTGTTTTCATGGTGACTATGGTCCCAGCTGCCCTGAGATCATTTACAAGTTCCCCCCGTGTAGTTCTGGGCTGCTTCATCACCGTTCTCATGATCATTGCAACTCCACGAGATGAGATCTTGCATGGAGCCCCAGACCGAGGGAGGTTGACAGTTAGGGTTAGGGTTGTCACCTTCTCACCAAGCTGCTTGTAGCCCAGTCCAGCCTTGTGCAGGTCTACAATCTTGTCCCTGACATCCTTGGACAGCTCTTTGGTCTTGGTCATGGTGGCTAGTTTGGAATCTGATGGGTTGATTGCTTCTGTCGACAACAGAACCCTAACCCTAACCCTAACCCTAATCGGGCTGGTTGATAGGGGATCAAATACTTATTTCACTCATTATAATGCACACCAATCTCTGACTTTTGTCTTCTGGGTTTCTGGGGTTTTTCCTGTTGTTATTCTGTCTCACACAGCTACAATAAACCTACCATTGAAATTATGGACTGGTCATTTCTTCGTCAGAGGGCAAACAGGCAAATTTAGCAGGGGATCAAATACTTTTTTCCCTCACTGTAGATCACCCACATTGCATGCATGAAATAGGTTACAAATTTATAGGTGTACTTGTGGATCAGCCATATAACTACAATTGCCAGGTTCCTCTTCGCCACCAGCGGGAGATTTTGGGGGCGTAGCATGAGGAAGGCAGGGTTTGGAGAGGGGAGGGACTTCAATGCCATAGAATCCAATTGCCAAAGAGGCCATTTTCTCCAGGTGAACTGATCTCTATCAGCTGGAGATCAGTTGTAATAGCGGGAGATCTCCAGCTACCACCTGGTGGTTGACAACCCTACGTATAACATTATGGGATGTCTGGACAGACTCCGCACCCAACATTCTATCCTAGGAAGAGCATCATCAGGCCAGGTAAGCATATGTTCTATCTTTATGCTTCTGTTGTTTAATCTAGATGATAAGGCAAACTCAAAAAGATCACCCTTTTTTTTCCAGGAGAGGGATTGGAAATCTTTGTTGTACTTTGCAGCTTCACTTTATCTCAGAATTACTCATATTAAAAGGGATTTCCTGCATAATTTTCATAATCAAATCTTCAAAGGTACTTGATATTAACTGTAATGTTAATACCTTGAAAGTCAATTTTATTATTAATCATAAAAGCTCTTTTAACTTGTGAAACATGGGCAAATCTCATCCTGTAATGACAAATTTCCTTTCAGGATTATACTAAATTTGACCTTCAAAGCACATTATGTATGCAGATGTTTTCAGTTTTAATCGTGTCTTCATAATGTGTGATTATTTATTGGAGAATGTCTCTTTTTTTAACTAAACTAAAAGGGGGAGATTAGATCTGAACTCAAGCATGCTTTGGTGAACTACGATTTCACAAGCTGGATGAACAAACAAGATTATTCATTGAGGCATCTGTACCATCTTGTCTAGCTACATTTTCCAGTCAACACCAAGATTCGTAATTGTAAATCTACTCCCACCGGGGGGGGGGGGGAATCCAAACTCACGGTAAGTGCTATACTTAGCTTATATAAATGTGGGGGATGTCTATTTCCTGTAACTGGTTTTCACAGATAAAGTGCCTCTGAAGTCAAACTTGGCTGCCCAGAAAGTCATTGCATGGTGGTAGAATAATCAAGGAAGTAGGCAGAGTGGTAAGCTCCAGTACTGCAGTCCAAGCTTTGCTCACGGCGTGAGTTCTATCCCAACGAAAGCCAGCTCAAGGTTGACTCAGCCTTCCATCCTTCCGAGGTTGTTAAGATGAGGACCCAGCTTGCTGGGGGTAAAGGGAAGATGACTGGGGAAGACACTGGCAAACCACCCCGTAAACAAAGTCTGCCTAGTAAACGTCTGGATGTGATGTCACCTCATGGGTCAGGAATGACCCGGTGCTTGCACAGGGGACTTTTACCTTTAGAACAGGTATGAAAGTCTTGTTATATCAGAGGAGCTATGAAACCCTCATAACAATATAAGTCTCATGACTAGATCCAGAATCGTGCTGAACAACCAGCCTGATTAGTAGGGTTGCCAGCTCCGGGTTGGGAAATACCTGGAAATACCTGGAACCTGAGGAAAGCGGGGTTTGGAGAAGAGAAGGGCTTCAATGCCATATAGTCCATTTTCTCCAGAGGAACTGATCCCTATCGCCTGGAGATTAGTTGTAATAGCAGAAGGCCTCCATCTAGCACCTAGCACAGCAGGATGTGAGACAAATCAGCAGATGGGGGGGGGGAGGAATCACATGACTGGATCAGTAGGGCTCTCAAGTTCCAAACTGGAGATGTGCTCTATATCTCTACCTCAATACAATGTAGCATGGCTTTTCTTTAGTGTTGCCAATCTCCAGGTACTAGCTGGAGATATCCCGCTATTACAACTGATCTCCAGCTGATAGAGATCCGTTCCCCTGGAGAAAAATGGCCTCTTTGGCAATGAGACTCTATGGCACTGAAGTCCCCCCCTCCCGAAATCCTGCCCTCCTCAGGCTCCACTCAAAAAATCCCCAGGTATTTCCCAACCTGATGTTGGCAATCCTACTTTTCTTGCATAGGACTTGCCCTGGTGTTTCATTTTCCCTTCTCAGGCATCTGATCTGCAGCATGCCTAGAGCCCTGCTAGGGTTGCCAGGTCCCTCTTCACCACCAGCTTGTTTGCTCTGGCATTTATTATCTACAATTCCATGTCCCAGATTCTTCCTGTGATCATCTGAAGAATATGAGCTTCCCCAGAATTTGCCAACATCTCTATATCAATACCAAAATAGTTGATTTTCCTTTCTATGAATTGAGACCATTTGGAAACATAAGAATCTGCAACCAAGCTTGCTATAAGGCTATTTGAGGGAGCACGAAAGTGTAATTGCAGCCAGAACTTTATGGTAGAGATCCTGGCTCTAGATTCAATAAGATGAAGACCTAACTCTGCACAGAGTGTAAGGTAACCAACTGAGTTGGGAATACCAAGTATGCGCCGCAAAAAAAAAATTAGATTTGTCTGTTCCACCCCCTTGTTAAAAGCTTGAATCCACACAGGGATGCCGTACAGTAAGTGTGGAATTATCATGGCCCTGCTCATCTGTATAAGGTGATGGGAGAAATACCTGTGTCTCTACACTTGGCCAATAATACAGTGAAAGCATGCAAGCAGGGGCATTTTAACAGTTAAACCAATTAGTGCTCACATTATTTGTGGTCTAACTTTTCACCCAGGTCAAAGAAGGGAAGTCACAGCGGAACATGTAATTGACTGGAAATAACACAGTGCATTTTTATTGGTAATGACACTGGCTGATATATTGAGGGGGGAAATTAGCAGACATAATAATGCATCAAATATTGTGTACAAAGGGCACAAAGATGAGCAATCAGCACCGAGAGAAGCTAAACATGCAGAGAAAAAATCCAAAACAATGCACAGATGCTTCACATTCTTTCGGATTTAAAGGATAGCCCAAAGTCTGGCAAAACTTAACTGTGATGCAACATAAATAGTGGTTAATGTCATTCTGAAAACAGATCCACGTATGTTCGGAACATTTATTTATTAGAAGGTTAGGTAGATGAGGCTGTGAGGTAGGTTGGGCTGAGAGAGCTCTAAGAGAACTGTGACTAGCTCAAGGTCACCCAGCTGGCTTCATGTGTAGGAGGAGTGGGGAATCAAATCCAGTTCTCCAGATCAGAGCCCACTGCTCCAGACTGCCGCTCTTAACCGCTACACCACGCTGGCTCTCTTTTGAACGTTTCATTTTAGAAGTGAAGTAAAATTTCGGTTTGTGTGCTTAAATATTTTTCTTTCTCCATAAATCCTACCAGAGGTGGATTTAGGATTGATGTTATATAAGGATCAATACCATAAGCACCCCAACCACTCCGTCATGGAAGAATCTTTGCCTCCAGAAAAGTGATTTTCAAATTATTTTTCTGAAGATATGATATGAAGAACAACGCAACATTGAAATTTGTTATCTACTTGATTTTTATGGATGACAGAGTTTGGCTTTTCCCAAAAGTATGTCTTCACAGGAATGCATGTCTGCAAATTTGCTTATATCTGCAACCAAAGCCTGATGAGCTATGTCTGTACATCCTGGATGCACGTGTCTAAAAATGTATCTTCTGTGAAGGTAACAGTTGAACTAAGGAACAACCTTTAATCAATCTAACAAGACCCCCATGTCCTTTTTTACGCTGTGATGTTGTTGTAGACCCACTGATCTATTTGCATGGAGAATGCTCAGTCCTCTGTGATATTTTTAGTGCCACAGCCTGGTCTTATTTCTGCCCAATACTTATTTTATGTATTGAATAGCATGGGGAAAATAGCCTCAGCGAGCCTTTCCTCTCCTCTCCTTTATATATTCCTAACCAATTATCTTTGGCCAGGAAGCCCCAGTGAATTGCAACCTGCATGATGAGGTCCTCAGAGGGATATAACAATATAGTATAATTTAAATGAGGCAAATTAAGCCTTCATTTAATCAACGTCCGAAGTGGGCTGTTCATATTTGCTAACCACAACATAATAGGATCTGCAGATGCTGACTTGATTCCCAGCCCTATCTTCATGAAAGTTCCAATTAATATGAATTATTTATTTTACAGGGCCTAATTCGTACATTAATTTGAACATGGTAACAAATGCTTCTAGATGTACTAGATTCAAGTGCAGTAGCTCCTTAGAGACCAACCAGATTTTTGGGGTATAAGCTTTGAGAGTCAAAGTTCTCTTTGTCAGATACAAGTGGGGTTGCCAGGTCCCCTTTTGCCATCGGCAGGAAGTTTTTGGGGTGGAGCCTGAGGAGAGTGGGGTTTGAGGAGGGGAGGGACTTCAATGCCACAGAGTCCAATTGCCAAAGTGGCCAATTTCTCCAGGTGAACTGATCTCTATCGGTTGGACATTAGTTGAAATAGCAGGAGATCTCCAGGTAGTACCTGGAGGTTGGCAACCCTAGAAACAAATAGTTATGGCGAGATCCCTGAGCCCTTATATTCCAGTCAGAAGGTGAGAAGGATGTTGCAAAGAAGGGGTTCAGGATGCAATAGTGCAATGCAAAATGCAATCAGCTTGATTAGAGCAAGGAAGCACAGAACCATAGAATCATAGAGTTGGAAAGGCCCATACAGGCCATCTAGTCCAACCCCCTCCTCAATGCAAGATCAGCCTAGAGCATACCAGAATAATGCTCATCCAGCCGCTGCTTGAAGACTGCCAGAGAGGGAGAGCTGGGAGAAATGCTTAGGGGGAGAATATTAGCATCTGTGGAGGCATGAGAATACGTTGCCTTATTCAGCCCTGGAGGGTCCATTGTTCTGAATTTGTGAATGAACTCAAGTCAATCTCCCCTTGAAATTTCTCTGTTTGAAGACTGACATTCTTAGGTTAGCAATAGAATGTTCTGGAAACATGTTCTGTACACACCACTGTCCTCATATTCACTCCAACAGCACTATCATGGACCTCACAACACCTGCCATACCACCTCAAGTTCATATACTTGTTTATCTTCAAACATTATACAAGCCATCATTTATGATGCCAATAACTGGAGATAAGAACAGTAAGGATTTGCAGGGAGTGGCACATATGTGAGGAAACAGTAACTCATGGATAAGTACAGAAACAAAACCCTCAGGGCATATAAACCATGGATTCCAATGTCTCTATGGGAAACAAGTAGGAAGAACTTGAAGTCCTAATACAGGAAGGGGACTGTGACCTATTAGTCATTACTGAAACTTGGTGGGATGACACTCACAATTGGGATATTAAGATTGAGGGGGTACAACTTGTTTAAGAGGGATAGACAAATAAGGAAGGGGGGAGGACTAGCATTATATGTCAAGGATGTATATAGTTGTGAGGAAATACATGAATCTGAGCATGGAAGTTCAGTTGAGACTTTCTGGGTAAAAATAAAAGGAGTAAGAAATAATAAGTTATATTATAGTGGGGGTCTGCTATAGACCACCAAGCCAGGCAGAGGACTTGGATGAGAAACCTAGACCAGATTACAAGTTCTCAAAGAGACAGGACACAGTGGTCATAGGATATTTCAATTACTCGGATAACTATTGGAAGTCCAACTCTGCTAAAAATGAAAGGTCAAATGAATTCCTGACTTGTCTAGCTGACAACTTCATTTTCCAGAATGTGGAGAGGGAAACAAAGGAGTCTGCTATCTTGGACTTGATTCTTACCAACAGGGAAGAACTGGTTGATGAAGTGAAAGTAGTGGGCACCCTGAGTAGTAATAACCATGTAATTTTGGAATTTACAATCGTGGGCAAGTCAGACATATAGGTTGGACTTTAGGAAAGCAAATTTTAACAAACTTAAAAGTTATGTTGGGTAGAATCCCATGGTCAGAAATAGTTAAGGCAAAGGGAGTTCAAGAAGGTTGAGAGTTTCTTAAAAGCGAAATACTGAAGGCACAATCACAAACAGTTCCTATGAGAAGGAAAAATGAGAGGAACCTAAAGAAGGCAGGGTAGCTCCAAAGACATCTTTCTAAAGATTTGAGAAATAAGAAAGACTTAATTAGGAAATGGAAGAAAGGCCTTATAACCAAGGATGAATATAAACAAATAACCATTGCTTGTAGGGAAAGAACAGCTAAAGCTCAGTATGAGCTTAGGCTAGCAAGAGATGCTAAACATGACAAAAAGGGTTCTTTTGTATGTTCAGAGCAAGAAAAAGAACAAGAACATGGCTGGCCCCATTGAGGGGACAGGAAAGTGAAATTGCAGCAGGTGATGAAGAGAGGGCAGAGCGGTGCTCAACATGGCAAAAACAAACCAGATGATGAGGGAAGGGAGTTGAAGCCTAGGATCAGTATGGGGTAGTACATACACACCTAATTAATTTAAATGAAACTAAGTCCTTGGGGCAGAATTGCATACAAGGACATTAAAATAACTCACAAATGTAATTTCTGAGCCTCTGCCCATTATTTTTGAGAATTCTTGGAGAACAGGTGAAGTGCCAGAAGACTGGAGGCAGGCCAATATTGTCCCCATTGTCAAGAAAGGGAAAAAGGAGGATCCAGATAATTACCCACCTGTCAGCTTGATGTCTATACCTGGAAAAGTTTTAAAACAAATTATCACAGTCCTAGAGCATTTAGAAAGGTTGGGTGTGATTGCTAAGAACAAGCACAGGTTTCTCAAGAGCAAGTCATGTCAGACTAACCTCATCTCCTCTTCTGAGAAAGTTACTACCTTGCTGGATCTGGGGAATACTGTAAGCATAGTTTATCTTGATTTAGTAACTGTTTTCACAAGGTTCCACATAATATTCTTGTTGACAAATTGGGAAAATGTGATTTAGATCCTATTACTGTTAGGTGGATCTGTAACCGATTGAGAGATCACACCCAAAGAGTGCTTGTTAATGGCTCCTCATCCTCTTGGAGAGGAGTAACAAGTGGGCTGCCTCAGGGATCTATCCTGGGTCCTGTGTTGTTCAACATCTTTATAAATGATTTGGATGAATTAATAGAGAGGATGTTTATTACATTTGCAGATGATACTAAATTGGATGTCCAGGCTAATGCCGATCATCACTTTGGGGTCAGAAAGCAATTTTCCTCCAGGCCAGATTGGCCAAGGATCCTGGAGGAATTTTGTTGCCATCTTCTGGGCATGGAGCAGGGGTCACTGGGGGTGTGGGAGGGAGGCAGTTGTGAATTTCCTACATTGTGCAGGGGATTGGACCCTGGTGGTCCCTTCCAACACTATGGTTCTATGATTCTATATCAGTTTATGCAAATCCCCCAGTTTTGAATAGATGATGTCTTCAACCCTTCCACCCTCTACATTGGACAAACAGGTCAGTGCCTATGCAAAAGAATAAATGGACATCAATCTGACACTGAAAATCACAACACTCAAAATGCAGTGGGGTGAATTTGGAAGGTGCTATGTTCATGCTCCTTCTCACTGGCCTATTTGAGGAGGAACTCAGATATAGTGGCACCTAGCTTTGCCCTATGCCAACAATACCTGTACTCTTCCATACCAGCCCCACAGTAGGGGTGAGCGGGGATTAAGGCCAACATCACCCACCCCAAATGTTCTCTCTGTCACTGTCAGGGTGTAGAGTCCTGACACCCAGTAAATACGGTTGCCAACCTCCAGGTACTAGCTGGAAATCTCCTGCTTTTACACCTGATCTCCAGCCAATAGAGATCAGTTCACCTGGAGAAAATGGCTGCTTTGGCAATTCGATTCTATGGCATTGAAGTCCCTCCCCTCTTCAAACCCTGCCCTCTTCAGGCTCTGCCCCAAAAAAATATCCCACCAGTGGTGAAGAGAGACCTAGCAACCCTACCAGTAAATGGCCAATCCACTCCTTGGAGGACAACCTGCTAAGCCGAGGCTCACCTATAGCCTGTGGCCTTGAACTGAGTCAGGCCGGCCAATCCAGGATCTGAAGTATTTGGTTTTTTTGTTTTGTTTTTCAACCACTGGATTATTTAAATTGTAATTTTGTACTTTGTAAGCCACTGTCAGGCTGCTATCTCGGTTTCGTTATTGCCTCTGTCTCTGTGCTGTATTGTCTGCCCCCCAAGGTCGCATACCTAGGCCTGGGAACTCAGCTCCTGGGAAACTGTATTCATGCGTGTAATCTCCCGCCTTTCCTGCCTTATAATATCTCCCAGCTAGTGAGCCTCTCATAGCTGTCATTTTATTCGTTTGCACTGTATGCCTATTTGATCAGTAAAAGCCATCTGTTTGGACTCTATATGACTTTGTGGTGATTTCTGGTTCTGTGGGCCAAGGGCTGACATTATGACAGCTATCTCTCATCTTCACCGTTCTCCTAGCCAGGCTGGAGCCCAGGGGGGTTCGCCTGCCACTTGGATGGGAGCTGTGCAGCTCTCCAGGTGATCTACTACCCTGGAGCCCTTCTCAGAGGACCCTACTCTGTTACAAGACTTAATCGCTGAACTTTTCCGGACGACCCGAGAGGTTTGCCGCTTGAGGGGACTGGTACAGGCGCAGTGGCAATCTCTTACAGGACGTCTCTGGATGTTAACATCGGAGGATACTGATGCTCGTTTAGATCTTCAGGACTTGGATCAATTACTGGACGATGCCCGATTGGCGACTGAGGATTTACAAATATTAACTGGACTTTTGGATAATCTTATTTCTCGACAAACTCTTTCTACCATGGCGGGAGCCCCGCCGGAGGGTTTTTCCCTGATCCCGGATGCGGCCAGCTGTCAGGCTGAGGCCAAGCGAGTCGCTATTAGCACCGCTCTTCTCCTTGTGGAATGTACAAAGGACACCCCGGTAGCCACCTTGGCTCAAGTTTTGACCCCGACGTTTGGAGCCGAGGCATCCGCACTGGCGGTTCGAGTACAACCTCTGCTGGGCGGGGAACCTGACCCCATACTCTTGCTCCTCGAGACAGAACTTCTGCCGCGCATTACGGCAGAGACTGCCCTAAGACTTGAGAACGCCAAAGTTCTTGCGGATCAGCAAGCCGCCGAAGCGGCTAGGGTCGCAAGAGAGAGAGAGGCGGCGGAAGCAGCCAGGGCGGCTGCAGCAAGGATTAGGAATCAGGCGAACGTGGACACGCGCCCCAAGGACTATGTACTGGGACTATCAGGTCTAACTTTTTCCCCGGCGTTTGTCCCGTCGCGTGCGACCCAACGCGCACGCCGTTTGGCTGACCGACGTCGAGACTCAGATGAGTCTGAAGACGAGGATTTATATGGGGATAGCTCTCAATGGGCCACGAGCTTCCGAACCAGTAAGCCTCATCTTACTGGTGGCCCAAGTGAGGAGGTTCATCTTTTACGAGCCCAGAATCGGGAGCTCTCCGACCGTGTTGATCAACTCCAGGAAGTAATGGAACTTATGCTTCAAGAGAGCAGGCAATTACAACAAACCCTGATAGCTCAGAGACAGCCCGTTCCGATACCGGGTCAGGGGGTACCCGTACAACCACCCGCTAATGTGCCTGCTCCACCCTTACCTCCTGGAGCTCCTGTTGCTCCTCCGCCCGGACCACCCGTGCAACCACCTGCTAATGTGCCTGCTCCACCCTTGCCTCCTGGAGCTCCGGTTGCTCCTCCGCCCGGACCACCCGTGCAACCGGGTCAACCCGCGCCCGGCCCTTGGAAGCAACTCAAATTGAGGACTACGTATGACGGATCTCTTGAGACTTTGCCTTGTTTCTTGCATCAAGTGGACAGTTATATGCGAGAACAAGGTCAACTTTTCCCCACGGAAGATAGCCGGGTGCGGTACGTAGCTTCCCTCCTGACAGGCAAAGCGGCTGACTGGATGGTCCTCCAGTTTGACACCCGCTCTCGTGCGATTCGTTCCCTCAACAACTTCATGACTGCCCTGAGAAGGAGGTTTGAGGACCCCTTCCTGGGGGAAAGAGCCAAAACGGAACTCTTACAATTAAAACAAGGCTCTGCTACAGTTCGGGAATTTGCCGATGAATTTCAGCGACTGGCAAGTAAAATTGTAGGTTGGCCCGAGACCACCCTAATCCATCATTTCAGGGAAGCCTTGCATCCTGACATTCTGAACTGGTCTTACATGCGGGGCGATCCCGATACCCTCGAAGGCTGGATCCTATTAGCCGAGGAAGTGGAAAGCCGCCGCCGCTTTATTTCTCTCGTCCGTCAAAAGCACAAGGAGAAGGGCACCCAAAAGCCTCAACCCAAGGCACCACTGCTCGTCCCACGAAATCCCCCACGTCCGCTCCAGGAACGTGAAGCCCGATTTCAGAGGGGTGCCTGTCTTACATGCGGAGAAATGGGCCACTTTGCAGCCGTTTGCCCACGCCGCCAGGAATTATTTCGTCCCAGCACGACAACCCGCGCCCGAGGTCGTCCACCACGCAGAGGCACCGCGGCCACCCGCAGCGCAGCTCCGGGAAGGCCCACACCCTCTGCACTCCATGCCGGGGACCCAGCCTCCCTGCCTGCTTCCAACGACCCCGCCGGGTCTCGGATTACAAGTGCCCCATTGGGGGACAGCTTTCCCTCTTCGGATGAGGAAAACCCTTGGATTTCTCCAGCCTTAAACCTGGAATCTCCCCTCGACTTGTCAAAAAACGGCTCCGGTCTGTGGTGAATGGAGCATCTCCACAGACCTCTCAGAATCTTCCTATCAAACCGAATGCTCCTACCAAAATCAAAGAAGTGGACTCCACCGTCTACGTGGATGCAGTTTTACAACAACTTAACGGAGGTCCACAAATCCCCGTCAAAGCACTAATTGACTCCGGTTGCTGTCGCACTCTCATAAGCGAAGCCACGTTTGCTGCACTCAGAGCCGACTCAGAGGCTTTACCCGCCCCCGTCCAATTTGCTCAAATGGACGGGAGCCAATTCCAGGGGGGTCCAGTTGATCACCGCACCATAGGGGTGGCAATGGGAATTGGTTCCCACTGGGAACAAATAGACTTCACTATAGCCCCTATCCGATTTGAAGTGGTCTTGGGAATTAACTGGATTAAAGGACATAGTCCCAGTATTGATTGGGAAACAAACACTATCTCTTTCGCTAGTCCCACCTGCGACCAGCATCGGCAAAACTTTGCTCTGCCATTTCCGCCCGTTCCAGCATTAACCTCTACTGCCCCAGTACCACCGGCTCTACCCGCTATATACCGGGACTTTGAAGATGTCTTCGACCTTAGGGAATGTGATGCCTTACCCCCCCACCGGGCCTCAGACTGTGCGATTGAAGTAGTAAAGGACTGCACATTAACCAAAAGTAAGATTTACCCTATGAGCGCTTCCGAGCGCACTGTCCTCCGGGACTTTTTGGACAAAAACCTCGCCAGAGGGTTCATTCGCCCTTCGAATGCCCCAAACTCGGCCCCCGCGTTTTTCGTCCGGAAGAAAGAGGGCGACCTTCGCCTGTGCATTGACTTCAGAAAGCTCAATGCGGTTACCCAGACCAACGCCTATCCTATCCCATTAATATCGGATATTTTGGGACAATTACAGGAAGGCCGTGTGTTCTCTAAATTAGACTTGGTGGAAGCCTACTACCGAGTCCGTATCCGCGAAGGAGATGAACACCTCACTGCCTTCTCTAGCTGTTTCGGAATGTATGAATTCCTTGTAATGCCATTCGGATTAAAAGGGGCCCCGGGGGTCTTCATGCAACTCATCAATGAAATCCTACATGACCTTCTATATCGTGGGGTGGTGGTCTACTTAGATGACATTCTCATTTATTCGAAAACTGTGGACGAGCATGTGACTCTGGTCAGGGAAGTTCTACAACGCCTGCGTAACCATCAACTGTTCGCTAAACTAGCTAAGTGTGAATTTCACCAAAGCAAACTCACGTTTTTGGGATACATCATCTCCCACCAAGGTCTTCGCATGGACCCCGCCAAAGTCCAAGCCGTCCTCGATTGGACTCCCCCCACCAACCGTAAGCAAGTACAGCAATTTCTGGGATTTGCAAACTTCTATCGGGGATTCATCCCTAACTTCGCCCAAGTGGCTCTACCCATTACGGACCTGCTGAAAACTAAGGGAAAAGTAAGCTCAGCTGCCTTGCCCTCCGCAAAAATCCTATGGACTGAGCAATGCCAAGCCGCCTTTCTGGCCCTCAAACGCCTCTTCACTTCGGAACCGGTGCTACGGCACCCAGACCCAAATCAAATGTTCATTGTGCAAGTCGATGCTTCCGATGTAGCCATGGGAGGGGCTCTCCTCCAGCAAGGACCGGACGGTCTTCTTCACCCTTGCGCTTACTTTTCAAAAAAATTTGCGCACGCTCAATTAAACTGGCCCATCTGGGAGAAAGAGGCCTCTGCAGTTCATCATGCACTGACTTTATGGCGGCAATTCTTGGAAGGGTCTAAAGTACCCTTTGAAGTTTGGACCGATCACAAAAATCTAGCTGCCCTCACGGGGTCCCATAAGCTATCGGCGAAACAACAACGGTGGGCGGAGTTCTTTGCTCAGTTCCGTTTCACCCTGAAGCACGTCCCTGGGAAGCAGAACGTTCTCGCGGATGCCCTCTCCCGTTTACCACAATATCCGGTAAAACTCGAAAGACCCACCAACTCTCTGTTCACCCCTATGCAACGTGGGGCCCTACCTATGCTGGCTGTGCAAACCCGATCCCAGCATCAGCACACCTTCCCTAACTCGCAAGCTCCGCCAGCCCAACCGGCTGCCCAGCCGCCACCGCAACAGACCGGAGTTCCCGCCCCTCCTACCCCTCCGACCGCTCAGCCGCCTGCAGTCTGCGCGCCGCCGCACGTAAGCACTAGCCCTATAACTGTTTCTCAGATCTCCATGACCGACGGGGGGGCTCCCTCCAAAATCCCCATCTCCGAATCCTTTTTAACTGTCCTTCGGGACCAGTGCCTTTTAGAACGTTCCGCTCATACCCTACCTCCTGGTGTTTTGGAACAAGGGGGGTCCTGGTACAAAGACTCAAAATTGTATGTACCCAAAGCTCTCCGGAAGGACGTTTTACATTTAGCTCATGGAGCCAAAACAGCTGGGCACTTTGGGTTTCTGAAGACCCTTCACTTATTGCGCAGACAGTTCTGGTGGGGGGGAATGCGTTCCGACATTGACTCCTTCATCCGCAGCTGTCCCGTTTGTGCCGCTGCGAAACGATCGCAGGGCAAACCCCCGGGACTGCTACAACCTCTTGAAACGCCCAGCAGACCTTGGGAAGTGATTGCTATGGACTTCATGACTGATCTCCCTCTCAGTGGGGGTAAAACTGTGTTGTGGGTTGTTACTGATTTGTTTTCTAAGCAAATACATTTGATTCCATGCGCAGGGATCCCCTCTGCTCAAAAACTGGCCCGCCTCTTCGTGACGCATATCTTTCGTTTACATTCGTTTCCGCGTAAAATAATTTGTGACCGCGGAAGTGGTTTCGTTTCTAAGTTTTGGAAAGCTTTCCTCAAGTTGGTGGGGGTGGAACAGGGATTGTCTAGTGCATACCATCCTCAAACTGATGGTCAAACTGAACGTGTCAATGCTGTACTTGAATGTTATTTGCGTTGTTATGTTAACTACCACCAGGATAACTGGGTGGAACTGTTACCTTTAGCAGAATATGCCTACAATAATGCCATGCATCAATCCACAGGTTTTAGCCCGTTTTTTGCTGTGTATGGACAAGATTTCAGTCCCATCGCTCCTACAGATGATGTAGAGGGGGAGGGGAACCCCGACATTGCCTCCTGGGCACACGCCCTCCGTACCACTTGGCCCTGGCCCGTTAGCAACCTCGACCGGGCCAAACGTAAATACAAAGCGCAAGCTGACAAACATCGCTCCCCCGGGGGTGATCTGCAAGTGGGTGCTTTGGTTTACCTTTCCACCAAAAATCTCCGTTCCACCCAACCGTGCCATAAGCTCAGCGCCAAATTCATTGGCCCTTTCCCCATTACTCGGGTCATAAACCCTGTCACAGTGGAACTGGCTCTCCCCAAATCCTTGAGGCGTGTGCATCCTGTTTTCCACATAAGCCTCCTCAAACCCCATGTTGCTTCTCCACGGTGGCATCCGGACCCACCGCCTGCGCAACCCATCATGGTGGGGGGGGAAGAACACTTCGAAGTCTCCAAGATCCTTGACTCCCGTATTCACCATGGCAATCTGCAATATCTAGTTCGTTGGAAACATTTCCCCCCTGCCTATGACGAATGGGTGCGCGCACGGGATGTCTCCGCCCCCGACCTCGTCGACGCCTTTCACATTGCTTACCCGGACAGGACAGCCCCCTTGCGAACTGGGAGGGGGCCTTGAGGGGAGCAGAATGTCAGGCTGCTATCTCGGTTTCGTTATTGCCTCTGTCTCTGTGCTGTATTGTCTGCCCCCCAAGGTCGCATACCTAGGCCTGGGAACTCAGCTCCTGGGAAACTGTATTCATGCGTGTAATCTCCCGCCTTTCCTGCCTTATAATATCTCCCAGCTAGTGAGCCTCTCATAGCTGTCATTTTATTCGTTTGCACTGTATGCCTATTTGATCAGTAAAAGCCATCTATTTGGACTCTATATGACTTTGTGGTGATTTCTGGTTCTGTGGGCCAAGGGCTGACAGCCACTCAGAGATCCCATTGAAGAGAAAAGCAAGGTAGACACAAATGAATGAATGAATGAATGAATGAATGAATGAATGAATAGCCCACAGGTCAATTGTAAGCAAAAGTCAACACAAAGATTCCCTTCTGTCAAAATGTGATACCTTGCCACTAGCAAGAGGATGTGGGTGTATGAGACCTAACAGTTATGCTGGGGTGTCCTGGCTATGCAAATCTCCAAGGACTATACCCCAAGCTCTCTGTTTTGCATTCATGTACACTTCATATGTACACTTCATATTCAACTGAGTTGAATTCAGAGTGTCTTTTTAGCCTCCATTACTTGTATAATTTTTAATGGGTTTGACCTCTTTTATTAGTAGGAGATTCTAAACCATATTTATGAAACAGCACGTTAAAAAAAATTCAACAAAGCAGATTTCCATTCCCTTCATGATTATGCATTAGTTTAAAAATGTGCCTAACAAGGCCAACAATAAATATTCTCCAGGCACCCAAACAGAAGCACTTTTCTACATTCTTGCACAGAATTGCCAGATAATTTGCATTTGACCTGTGCCTCTGAGTCAGAATGCAAATGCATTTTTCCCCCAGGTTGAATTCTAATCTGCCCCTTAATTAAGGTAGGAGGAAAAATAAAGAAGTTTCTTTCAAAATAATCAGCTTCATGTTTATTTGATTTTAATAATACAATTATTACCTTAGTCCTGATCCTATGTTCCTGCACTCTATTTCCAGAACACATTCAACTGTAGGGCAATCATCACAGAAATCCCTCAACTGTGCGTGGAAGGGTACATGTTGCAAGAGTCTAATAAATGAATGAAATCAAGTACCTAACTCTTCAGGAGGCTGTAGGGTTGACAACCCCTCACTGGCAACCAACAGCAGAGTAGTGGGGTGGGGACTGTCAAAAACAGTGTTGCCCAGTGCCGCACCCAGAAGAGTACCCAGAAGTGATGTCACTGCATTGCACACAACTTTGGGATCATCCCCAATCTCTATGGTTAAAACGATTGATATTGGTGAAATTCCTAGAGTGTTGCGCAACGTGGTGACATCACTTCTGGTTACTCACCCAGAAGTGGCATCATGCAATGCTGTTCTCCCTTCCCTGTTGAAGAGTTGAAGAGTTGTTGTTTTTTACATGCCGACTTTCTCTACCACTTAAGGAAGAATCGAACCAGTTTACAATCACCTTCCCTTCCCATCCCCACAACAGACACACTGTGAGGTAGATAGGGCTGAGAGTGTGTGACTAGGCCAAGGTCACCCAGCTGGCTTCGTGCGTAGGAGTGGGGAAACAAATCCAGTTCACCAGATTAGCCTCTGCCGCTCATGTGGAGGAGTGAGAAATCAAACCCGATTCCCCAGATCAGACTCCACTGCTCCAAACCACCGCTCTTAACCACTAAACCATGCTGGCTCCTGATCATTTGAAGAAGAAGAAGAGATGGTTTTTATTCACCGATGTTCTCTACCTTTAAGGAGACTCAAACTGGCTTACAATTGCCTTCCCTCCTTTCCTCACAACATACACCTTGTGAGGTAGGTGGGGCTGAGAAAGTTTGGAGAAAACTGTGACTAGCCCAAGGTCACCCAGCAGGATTAGAGTCCACCACTCAGGTGGAGGAGCAGGGAATCACACCTGGTTCTCCAGATTAAAGTCTACCACTAACTAAAGGACTTGCATGGGAATAACCGGTGTGGTGCATTCATGTAAGAGGATCTTGGGGCAGGTAGAGCTGAGTGACAGGATGGTAGTCTATCATGGCAGGGTAGATGGGATTTGTAGCAACCCTTCTTGTGGATGCACCAACCTTTACTGTTGCCTGTTAATCTCAAAACAGTCCTCTCTGCCTGACTTTATAGCCATATGTTCTTCAATGTGAATAAGCAAGGCCATTTTTTAATACTCTGAATTGGTACATATTTGAATAGCTTACAATGGCTAGAGAAATAAAATATGGACTTATCTTTCACTACTTTAGTGCAAAACTCCAGACTGCTTCTGTTTGATAAGGCAGAGGCTCAGACCTTTATGCTGAAAGTGGAATAAACAATTTTTCGCACGCTCGCAAGCAAAGTCACTCCTTTCTAACCCATTGACTTCAGTGGATGTAGAAGGAGGTAATGGTCCTTAGCCCCGACCCAGACCGCCAATTCTAGCACAATCTCATCAGATCTTGGAAGCTCAGCAGAGTTGGCCTAGGGTTGCCAACCTCCAGGTACTAGCTGGAGATCTCCTGCTATTACAACTGATCTCCAGCTGATAGAGGTAAGTTCCCCTGGAGAAAAGTGGCCGCTTTGGCAATTGGACTCTATAGCATTGAAGTCCCTCCCCTTTCTAAATCTCACCCTCCTCAGGGTCCATCCCAAAAAATATCCAGGTATTTCCCAAAATGGATCTGGCAACCCAAAGGTGGCCCCAGTTAGTACTTGGATGGAAGACATCCAAGGAATACCAGGGTTGCCCCACACACATGCAGTCAATGGCAAACCATGGGATAGCTGTATGTTGGCTATGACTTGACAGCAGTTTCAACCCTCAGCTTTTCTTAGGATTGCACTGTGACTTACAAAATGTTAATCATTCTTCCTTGGGAGGTGGTAAACTCTCCTTCCCCGGAGGTTTTTAAGAAGAGGCTAGATGGCCATCTGTCAGCAATGCTGATTCTATGACCTTAGGCAGATCATGAGAGGGAGGGCACCTTGGCCATCTTCTGGGCATGGAGTATGGGTCACTGGGTGTGTGTGTGGGGGGAGGTAGTTGTGAATTTCCTGCATTGTGCAGGGGGTTGGACTAGATGACCCTGGTGGTCCTTCCAACTCTATGATTCTATGATTCTATATATGTAGGATCTGATGAGTCCACATGCATCCATGTTTTTTGACTCTTCCTTGGGAATTTTAACTGCATGGGGAACAATCCAGGAAGGATGTATTTGATGAAACACTGCAAGGAAGGAAGGAAGGAAGGAAGGAAGGAAGGAAGGAAGGAAGGAAGGAAGGAAGGAAGGAAGGAAGGAAGGAAGGAAGGAAGGAAGGAAGGAAGGAAGGAAGGAAGGAAGGAAGGAAGGAAGGAGGGAGGGAGGGAGGGAGGGAGGGAGGGAGGGAGGGAGGAATGGTTTGTCTTTCGTCCTTTTGGCTCCATTGTCTCTCACTCAGACACACATCCAACAACATGGATTTCACTTCCACGCGTATTTATTTATCTCAGCATGTGTTCCTGCACACCCTTTGCATTGCTTCTGGACATATTTACTGAAAAGATTAAAAAGCATAAATTATCATAGCGGATCAGCTGCCCGCAACAGATGTGATGACAATTTGGAAGTGTCCTGGGGAATGGAGTTGTCCAAGCTGCTACACCTTTTGTCAGCTTCTCCCGTCTCTCATGGTCTTGCCTTTAGTGAACAGCACTGCACTGCAGGACAGCTCAGTCTCCAGTTGCTTTACATCATGTTTGTACTTTTCAATTTGCTCAGAGACAGCCCAAGGTGTGTAACAGTGCAAGCCTATGCAGTCACTCTAATCCAAGCCCACTGGTTTCAATAGGCTTAGACTGGAGTTAACTCTGTTTAGGACTGCACTGATGGTACTCTTCCAGCTCCTAGGTTTGGGGTAAGCTTAGAGAGCAATCCGAAACAAGTCTACTCAGAATCCCACTTAGGTCTATTAAATGGGGCTTACTCACAGGAAAATGTAATTAGGATTGCCACCGTCAGAGTCCTAGGGTGGCTCCATCCTGGTCAGTCTTCTAAATCGACGATGTGAGGTTATTCCTTTTGGCCTTTTATGCATGGCTGTTTCCCTCACGGTCAACCTTCGACTACTTCGGGGCTTTGTTTTGATTATACATGCGTTTTCCGACTGTCAGAGGTTGCCTCGCTCTCCTGGTGCATTTCAGCACATTTTGCCTACGAAAACATGGGCAAAACATGTGGAAACGCACCAGGAGAGTGAGGCAATCTCTGACGGTTGGGACATGCATGCATAATCGGTATGTCCCGAAGTAGTTGGTGGGGTGAACGCAAAGAAACAGCCATGTATAAATGGTCTTTGAGAAGGCATTTGATTTTCGTTCAGAGAGGGCAGGTGGTTGCTGGCTTGTTATGGTTTGTTACAGGTTTTATACCTAAAGGCTTGCATATGCTGTTATCAAGGGGCAAATGTTTGTTTCCCTTTAGGCGATTGGGCTTTATTGCCTGGTTGATGTGTACTTGTTTCAAATGGCATCAACACATTGTTGCAGAGTATTGTAGAGTACTGTTATAGCGCAAGGGCGCAATCGTTCGCTACAATATAATCCTGGAAGTGAATTATTGCTATAGCACAACAATCGCATAATATCCAATAACATGTGGGTGCAGCCTCAGTAGGGTTGTGTGTGGAACTCCCTGCCCCAGGATGTGGTGATGGCTGCCAACTTGGAAGGCTTTAAGAAGGGAGTGGATATGTTCATAGAGGAGAGGGCTATCCATGGCTACTAGTCAAAATGGATACTAGTCATGATGCATACCTATTCTCTCCAGGATCAGAGGAGCATGCCCATTATATTAGGTGCTTTGGAACACAAGCAGGACAATGCTGCTTCAGCTGTCTTGTTTGTGAGCTTCCTAAAGGCCCCTGGTTGGCCAATGTGTGAACAGACTGCAGTGCTGGACTTGATGGGCCTTGGTATGATCCAGCATGGCCTTTCTTATGTCACCCTCAGCTAGTGAATGCACATTCTTAAATAAATAAATACATTCAAAAATACATACATAACTGTATACTTAATATTTATTTGTCTAACAAAATGCCGCCTTCTTCAGGTCAAGCAGGAGCTTCAGGGACATACCAGAATCAGTCTCTCAATCATAATACATTTCAGGAAAATGTAGTATTTAAATACTACATCTTTTATCAATTCACCTCAACATTCACTGGGTTTTTTTTTGTCCCTTAGTGATCCAACAACCATGACCAAAAGAGCATATATTGTGAAGCTGCATCACTGAGAACTATAGGTCTATTCAAAAGTAAATCTGGGGGGAGGGGGGTAGTCGTGAATTCCCTGCATTGTGTAAGGGGTTGGAATAGATGACCCTGGTGGTCCCTTTCAAGTCTATCATTCTATGAAATCCCATGTTACTCAATGAGGTTCAGTCCCAGGAAAATGTTCTTAGGAGTGTAGCCTTCTCCTGTTACAGTTTTCAAAGTATTGCCTCCTATTTTAAGATTGCACATGCTTTGATCCTATCAAACACACAGTAACACAGCAGAGTTCAGTCTTCACACTTTTTACCTTAAAGTTTTTGAAATCCCAAGGAACATTCCTTTTTCCTAAACCATCCACTCAAACTGCTTTGGTAACTTCAACCTCAGCCTCTGTTGGCTTCTCTTCTTTTACGTGTCCTGGCTGAGAGCTGCTCACTTAGGGGTGCCAACCTCCAGTTGGTAGCTGGAGATCTCCTGGAATTACAAATGATCTCCAGGTGATGGGGATCAGTTACCCTGGAGAAACTGGCCACTTTGGAAGGTGGACTCTATGACATTATACACTATTGAAGTTCCTCTCCTCCCCAAACTCTGCCCTCCTCAGGCTCTATCCCCCCAAATCTGTGTTGTTAACCAACCCAGAGCTGGCAACCCTAAGACCAACACATTTGATCTCTGCAACACCAAGCATTGGATCTTTTCCTTTATGTCAAATATTGGCACCTTTTTGAATGCGGGGGCATTTTTGGGGGTAAGAAGATCATGTAGATTTTACAATGCAGGTTGGAACAACAGTCACATTTCCATTATTATCTGTAATGGGTTTAATCGCACATCATGTTCCCCATTCATGTGTGTGGACCTCTCACAAAGTAGTACATGCAGAACTGAAACATTGTTGTGAATCTCATGCATATTAGTATCCAAAATTGCCTTAATCCACATTATCCTGTACATCCATTCACTGCTTTTTCATAGAAGTGACGATGATGTTTTGCAACCTCGTGTCTATTTGGGACAATTCCCTGCTCCATAAAGATTTTTTATGTTTTTAAAAAATCAGGAACGTAAAATCATGGAGTCACTTGACAAGCAAAGCACCTGGCACTCGCCACAATTTCATGATCGGCAGGTTAGATAAAATCCAACTGTTTTAATCCCCCTCTCCCAATTTCATCCTTTTTGTTGCTCGGATGAACCGCCAAAGCAGTAGCACATTTTTTTTCAAATGCATCCCCGAAAATATCAACTGTTCCTTTCTGCATTGGGATGCTTGTGATGATCGTTTTCTTGTTAGTTATCAACAGCACTATTTACAAGAAAATAACCATCTCAGAAATTGTTGTCTTTTAGAAACGGTCATTCCGTTGGCTTCAAGCTTCCTCCTTTCTAAGAACACAACACATCCTTACATAAAGGAATAAGCATAGTTTGTGCCTCACCTACATTTGTTTCAGATCACTGGCTCAGAAAAATTGAGCAGAGAGAAAGATTAAGAGTTATTCTGCCCTGTTTGCTTGGAACGAGTTCATTTGCCAAAGAGCTTAACTTGCATTAAAGCAAGACTGATAAGGGGTTCTGTAGATATTACCCAATCTATTCTTTGTTTGAAAATGAATTCAAATAAAGTTGTTCTTTTTTCCCACCCTACCACTGAAGGGCTAGTAGAGCCCTAGGTTTCTTAATGAAGTCATTTTCAACTACTTCAATCATATCATAATCTGCTTCCTAGTTAACTAGAGATTGTGTTAAATTATTGTTCAGGTTGTCTCTGGTCAGGCCTGATTCAGAATACAGATATGTGTCCAAGAAGCCCCAGGCATCTAGCTAACTTTTCTATGTCAGATCATTTGTGTGTGTGTGTGTGTTAAGTGCTGTCAAATCACTTCTGACTCATGGCGACCCTATGAATCAATGCCCTCCAAAATGTCCTATCCTTAACAGCCTTGTTCAGAATCAGATCTTGCAAATTGAGGGCCGTGGCTTCCTTTATAGAGTAAATCCATATCTTGTTGAGTCTTCCTGTTTTTCTGCTGCTTTCAACTTTTCCTAGCATGATTGTCTTTTGCAGTGACTCTTGTCTTCTCATAATATGAACAAAGTACGACAGCCTCAGTTTAGTCATTTTAGCTTCTAGGGTCAGTTCAGGCTTGATTTGATCTATAACCCACTGATATATTTTTTTTTGGGGGGGGGCAGTCCACAGTATCCGTAATACTCTCCTCCAACACCACATTTCAAAGGAACCTACTTTCTTCCTATCAGCTTTCTTCATTGTCCAGCTTTCACACCCATACATAGTAATAGGGAATATGATGGCATGAATTAACTTGATCTTGTTTGCCAGTGACACATCCTTACACCTCAGAATCTTTTCTAGCTCCTTCATGGCTGCCCTTCCCAGTCTCTATCTCCTTCTAGATCATTTAATTCCTGGCAAAAGGTATACCTCAACAACATTTTTGGTCCATTATGGGTATAGTACAGAAGTAATACTATTACATAATCATTGTGTGTGTGTTGTGTATATGTGTTAAGTGTAGTCAAGTCACTTCTGACTTACGGTGAAACTATGAATGAATGCCCTCCAAAATGTCCTATCATTAACAGCCTTGCTCAGGTCTTACAAACTGAGGGCCACGGGTTCCTTGATTGAGTCAATCCATCTCATGTTGGGTCTTCCTCTTTTCCTGCTGCATTCAACTTTTTCTAGCGTTATTGTCTTTTCCAGTGAGTCATAATGTGACCAAAGTAGAATAGCCTCAGTTTAATAATTTTAGCTTCTAGGGAGAACTCAGGTTTGATTTGATCTCGAACCCACTTATTTGTCTCTATGGTGGCCCATGGTATTTGTAAAACTGTTTTCCAACAACACATTTCAAAGGAATCCACTTTCTTCCTGTCAGTTTTTTTCATTGTCCAACTTTCACACCCATACAACTTTCACACCATACAAAGGAATCCACTTTCTTCCTGTCAGCTTTCTTCATTGTCCAACTTTCACACCCATACATAGTGAGAGGGAATACTATGGCATGAATTAACCTGATATTGGTCTCCAGCAACACATCCTTATTCTTAAGGATCTTTTCTAAACCCTTCATGACTGCCCTTCCCAGTCTCAGTCTCCTGATTTCTTGGTTGCTGAGAATCTTTGCTTCCATTTTATGCTTTTATTGCAACATAACTATTTGCATCTTTAACAGTGACTAACTCAAAAGAAAATTATACCATCCATTACTACTACATAGATAATTAAAGGGGAGCAATTACATGAGTCCATTAAAATATTAAAAGATAATCAGGGTATAAGCAAAGAGCCTCTTCTAAGAGGAAGCTCCTAATCAATTCAGACCTCCATATTTATAGATTTTGAAAATCATTTTCTAACAATAGCTAGTTGTTCCACTTGATAAGGGTCAAATTTCTGGCTAACTAATCATCTTATCACTTTAAAAAGTACATATTTATCCATACTTGAGTAGCTACTTAAATGCATAAAAACTGTTAGTTCATTCTTGCTACTTTTTTTATAACAAAGTATATTTAAAATAGTCCTTACAAGTTTCTCATACATATGAACGTTGGCTCCCAGCCAGTATACCCTATCTCTGAACTATATCTTCGCTTCTAAGAAAGCTGGACATTCTTACCATTCTCAGACACTTCTAACACCTGGGCCCCAACCCATACTGTCCATTCATATTGGTTAGATTGTTCCTAATCTACTAAAGGCCATGCTATTCTGTTACTTCTTCGTTCCTTACCCTCTCCAAGGCTATTCTATTCTGAATCTCTGGACTCTCTGTTTGGCATGTTCAGCTGACAGGCTACATCAGCTCTGTTTCTGGCCTGCAGAAACATATTCCATGATCTTTTTGGTCATGGCTAGCAACTGTTCCCTGATGTGTGTGTGTGTTAAGTGCCATCAAGTCACTTCTGACTCATGGTGACCCTATGAACCAATGTCCTCCAAAACATCCTATCTTTAACAGCCTTGCTCAGGTCTTGCAAATTGAGGACCATGGCTTCCTTTGTAGAGTCAATCCATCTCTTGTTGGGCCTTCCTCTTTTCCTCCTGCCTTCACTTTTCTTAGCATGATTGTCTTTTCCAGTGACTCTTGTCTTCTCATAATGTATGAAACCCCCAGCTTAGTCATTTTAGCTTCTAGGGTGAGTTCAGGCTTCATTTGATCTATAACCCATTGATTTGTTTTGTGGTAGTTCACAGTATCCATAACACTCTCTTCCAACACCACATTTCAAAGGAATCTGTTTTCTTCCAATCAGCTTTCTTCATTGTGTAGCTTTCATAGTACATACATAATAATAGGAAATATGATGGCATGAATTAACTTGATCTTGGTTGCCAGTGACACATATAGTTCCTTTATAGTCCTGGTCATATTCATGACATAACGTTTTCTTGTGAGCTATGCCATTTCTAGACTGCCTAATCAGATAAATATTTAGAGATCAAATGTGTCTGGCCCATGTAGGCAGCTGTTTATTCTTATTTTGGGGGAAAGAAGTCATGCTGTGTGGGAACACCACTGAAAATTCTCACAACTCAAATCTCCTCCTCTTCCAAAAGATATGATTGTTTATTTTATTTACAAAAATATATATACCTTGCCTTTCTCCTTCCTAAGGGCCACCAACACAAGCTAACCTCTCAGAATATCCTGGTAAGCTCTCAGGAACTCAAACAGGGCAATTTCCTTCTGTTTTCTTTGTAATTTCCCCCATCAACTGACTCACAACTGCTTTCAGAATACCAAGCATATCCTCAGTCACTATTGGATAATTTTCTTCGGCAAACATCCCAATGTCCTTCCCACTAGACTACAATATTGTCTGACCAATGGCTAGGCAATGAATAAGTATCCAAACTGCAAATTTACCACAGTGGTCATAAGGCAATTAATATGATACTAAAGAATTTAAACTTATATTTGTATATGTTTTAATTGTTAGGATATGTTGTAAGCTGCCCCAAACCCAACCTGGTCATGGAGGGGTGGGATAGAAATCAAATACATAAATAAAAAATGGTACTGGTATTCTCTGAGTGGTGCTTTGCAAGAAAGTTGTCTTTGCTGCTGCCCATACCCCAACACTGAGAGTGTGGAGGAAGCCCCAATTAGTAACTGAGTGCAAACATTGCAGGAAGAGCATCCTAGATTCAATACATGACATCTCCAATCAATGGTGGGAAAGTCTTCTGTTTAGATCTATCAGTCAGACTCTATGGAACTGGAATTCAGACACTAGTTATCTGATTCAGTAGGAGGTAGCTTCATAGACTCATCAAAAATGGCCTATGTTGGAATAGTTTGGGTTTAGCACACATAAAAAACTCACCTCACTCTAGTTGCTTCTTCTCATGCTTCATCTCTCCAAGTTCTTCCATATTAGTTCAGTGATCTAAATACTGAAGCAGTAACAGAACAGATGACTTTTGAATGCTATCATACCAGTGATCTTATTCTACCTGTTGTTCCATTTCTCAACAAGATATGCACTAGAGTCAACGGCAGAGAATTAAATCTGTTATCTGATATAGATTAAGCTGTGAGGGCAATCTGGCTGCTACATCTGTCACCCCATTGATCACCAGGATTGATTCGGCTGACTAGGCGGTTGGCTAGGCGGGTGTCCCATACCTTCTTCACCTCTCCATGTGCATTCCTCCCGAAGCTGTCCACCCGGTGGAACAGGATGGCCATCCAAGATAGGAGTGTACTGTTCTTTGGTCAAGGGTATACAATATAGATTTAGGGCACTATGTACTGATAGATTCTCCTACACAATCCTCATTGAAATGAATGACACAGAATTTTCTGTGCCCATATTTGTGTTTATTCCTCTGCATCTATGTTCTACCAGAGCAGTTGAAAGCATCTTGAAAAACATACTTTAAAAGTAAAATATAAAAATATGCCCCCAAAATAATGTAACACATTTTTGCTAAAGCTCTCAGTAACAGCTTTCCCACGCATGAGACTCAGAAATGGACATAAATTCTTTGTTGCAGTTTACACCATAAGGGGGATGGGGGAAACGTGCCTTTCCCAGCACTTTTTATCTAGAAATTTGCTGCATTATCTGAAATTACTGGAATGAGCCCAAGGCACAAAAATTGAATCTCATCGTCTGAAGGTTGCCCTTCAAACCGCTGGGTCAGGCTCACCTTGCAAATCTATTGGTGCAAATCTCTCCCCCCGCTTTTCATCCTACCTTGAGAAGATTAGCATAAATCCACAAAGGCTCTTGAAAATAAAGTGCTTTTGTACATCTTGAAGAAGGAAAAGGTGAATGACTCTCAGTGGTTTGGTCAATTGCACACTGCATCAAATGTGGCACTTCATTTGATATACAGCTCCAAACTCCCTCTCTTCACAAAATTAGTGTGTGTGTGTAGCTCCTCTATCCTGAGTTACTGATCAAAGCAGCTTTCAGGTGATGACCCTTCACAGAAGGAAGGTTTAGAAAGGCAACGTTCTCCCTGCTGTTCCAGTGTGTGTTAACACCTGGCTCTCACCTTTACCAGGTTTGACATGCCATTATTTTTTACCCTTTAGCAGAAGGATCAGACAACCTTGACGATACTTTGTCTTTTCCGGTGAACACGGAACTTGACTTAGAGCTCACTGTTGCAGCTATGTTTTGTGGTCCACTGGCGTTTTCTTCTTTCTCTGCCCTACTCCTCCAGCCCAGGGAAGATTTTCAAAACAGGCCTGTTGCTAGTCAGGAAGTGAAACAAGAGCAGCAAATACAGAACTCCCATGCAAAACATTTATAAAATCAGAAAAGGACTTTGGCAAAGTTCACAGTATACAAGAGATTTTGGAGATGATCTGAAATTTCGGTGCCAAATGAAAGGAAGCCAATGGCGTGCACGCACAACACTGCAAAGGATTTCAAAGTTAAAAATGGAACAAAGGAAGATCCCTGAGATATTCCACTTCAGAAACATGATCGGATAATCCAGGGCTCCAAATCTCGGGAAGAAATGCCGATAATATTGGAGGCAGGGAAGAACCATGTTTGAGAGACCTGGGTGGTTCAATTGAGCAAAGTATGTAGGATTATCCTTTGGAGGGCCATCAGACACACTGCTTATTTCTTTACCTAAAAATCCCCTTTGCAGTCCTAAGGGTACTAGCAGCACCATATGGAAATGAAGACAGTAAACACATAACACCAGGAAGTGGGTATACAAAGGCCACAGCTTTATTGCTTACAGCAGAGGGAGCATTTGCAAAGCATAGGGCACAGATCCAGGCATCAAGTGACCACCCTGTCAGTCAATGAAAAGATCCCCAACCCAGGTGTTTGGGGGCAATCATGGAATGCCAAATTAGGGGTTCCACCAGGACACAGATCTCTAAGTGGTCTTTTCGCCACCTGGGAGTGGAGCCATACGATGCCCCCCCGCCCAAGCTGGGCATTAGCAGTTGGGCTCAACCCCAAGACCCCTTATGGGGGTCCCCAAACAGGGGAAGGCAGGCACGCTGGCACATCATCCCCATAAATGGATCTTGTCCAATGCCAAAAACTGCCAAGGAACAAAGAAGCATAAGCAGCCACACAAAATGCACACATGCAGTTCTTATTGGGAAACTGAAATGTACAAAAAAATACCCCACAAAAAGGGAATACAACATGCTAATAAACAACAATGTTCACATACAAGGGAGAACAAAGCCTCTACCACTGTTTTCTATTTTCTTCACTTCTCTGAGTTCTTTTTTCTTTTCCGTTTTCTTTTCTCGGTCACTTCTCTGTTTTCTTCACTTCTCACTTCCCTCTGTGGCCCCCTAGTCTCATGCCATGGCCCCCCATTTATGCAATTTTCACCTGTGCCCCCCTTGGAATATCCTGGGAGGGCAGGGGGGCATATGGCCCCAGGTTGAGAACCACTGGAGTAAAGGACATATTATTATCTTGTGCCAATCTGTATTACAGAATGCTCTGAGAAACATCTGATGAAGTGTTTGGAAAGAAAAGAAACATAAGGTTCTTCTGTTAAGGTCCCCAAACATTCACTCAGTCATTCATAGTGTATTCCAACAAGGAAATCTGGCCCATTCACAAGATTATGATCAGTAAGGTGTTAATTGAATTCAGGGGGTGGGATACTCAGAAATCATTAGGAAAACGCCAAGATTGAATTTTGGTCCAAGTTTACCATTTTCTTTCTTTTTAAAAAAAACACAAAAACAAATAAACCCTCAAAGCACTTTGCTTATTGAAATTTTTCTCATGAATCCGGCACTAAGAATCCCACGAAATGCAAAAGACCCCAGGGCTCTATTTCAATGAACGTAGCTCCTTCAAATAAAACGAAGGAAGCCACCCTATAGGAATACATGAAAGTAAGCGCAGAGGACAGCAGTGCTTCTAGACAAGCTGTAGTTCCCCCTAGTTAATGGGAATATCTGCACATCGCAAGCCGTATCACTTGGAAGGCTGTGATCAGATTGAAAGTGACTGAAAGCTCCCGGCATGCAGGTAGAAAATAAGGCTTTTGTCAGCCTCAGGGATATTGCAGAATTCTCGCAACTACAGGAAATTCTGCCCTCAGAGACACACAAATGGATATCAGTGATTTAAATGGAATCATCATGCATGAAGAGACGAGAGTTGGATTTTATCCATTTTTTCTTAAAGTTAAATGAAAGTTATATAGAAACTTTTTTTTTTGACTACTATTTTTGTGGATCTGAGCCAACTCCTTAGAGTGCTAGAATATATGCAATGCAGTAAGACCACATGGGCAACCCTACATTCTGGATTTTTTTGGGGAAAAAAAAGTTCTGCAGCATACTGTTAACTTCCCAATTTATCTTGCTGCATCAGACTGGCATTCTGTACTATCTGATATGATTAAGTTTCCCTGGCATACGAAATCCACAGTGTATCAGTAGCAACGAAAGAAGCATCAAACTTGCATGAAGACAATGATGTTTCTAGTCTTTCTTAGTGGGGGCAGGTTTATTAATTGAATATGAATGATGCATGAGACACCAAGCACTGTGTGTGTGTACATGTACACATGCCTACTTGAAGATATTATACATATGGATGATGGTGTAAAAAGTTCCGTGTTGTATTCCCAGACAGGATTTGAGTGCTTTCACTCACAGATGCATGGTCCCTGAATGAAAACCACCAGTTATATTTTAAGTCTGGGAATTATACATATAAATTCAGTATATATATATTTTTTCAGATGCATACCCTACTTTTCTGCCTTTGCAAGCACATTACAGATTTTTTTGAAAAATCTGGGAAAATCAGTTCCAAAGATACGGACTGAAGGCATATGATGAAGGAATCTTGCTGAAACTAAGCAGGGATACTTGAGTATCCTGCCTGTTTGCTTACATTCTGTTCACCTGTTGAAATCAGGAAGGTGATGGTTTGGCAGGCAGTTTGGGTTGCTCATGAATAGCTCGAGCTTGTTTGCTGGGCTTCTTTCTGCACATACAAAAAGTGTATTCACCCCCAAACACACACCTGTCACTGCAGCCTCACAGCACTCATTTAAATGAAGGATGAACAAAAACAGCCAGCCGCATATAAGTGAACACTTTGGCTTGAATCCTATGAACAAGTTCTATGTATGCTAGTCTCTGCTGTAAACTGTGCTTCCTTGTGAACTACCATTTGTGCAAGAGCTCAGTAACAACCACTGAACTTGCACAAACACAAGTGCTGGCGCAAGAGCTAGACACAAAGCAAGAGGAAGCACACTCCATGGCAGAGACTATTTAGCGTGCATAGAACTTGTTCATAGGATCCAAGTTCAGTGTAGTAGTAGTAGTTGTGGTGGTGGTGGTAGAGGTAGTGGTGGTAGTAGTAACAGATTTACCACAATATATATCTGTGTCTTTCTAATCAATGTTAATGGTTGCCAGTTTGCACATGTATATTTCTATATGACCCTCACAGGAGTCCTAATTTTCCACCCTTTAAAATGTAAAGGTCCCCTGTGCAAGCACCAGGCCATTGCTGACCCATGGGGTGATGTCACATCCCGACGTTTACTAGGCAGACTTTGTTTACGGGGTGGTTTGCCAGTGCCTTCCCCAGTCATCTTCCCTTTACCCCCAGCAAGCTGGGTACTCCTTTTACCAACCTCAGAAGGATGGAAGGCTGAGTCAACCTTGAGCCAGCTACCTGAAACCAACTTCCATCGGGATCAAACTCAGGTCGTGAGCAGAGCTTGGACTGCAGTACTGGAGCTTACCACTGTGCCATGGGGCTCCTTTTAACATCATTTAATAACCTGACCCAAGCGTCCATGATCCTGTGAGAAAATTGGTTTTACAGAAGCAACCGCAAAGCAGAAGGAAATGAACATCCACCATAGCTACTGAGCAGCTCCAAGCATCTGGAACTCTGAGCTGGTCACAACACAAGGCGATCCAAGGCTGACTTATGGTGTGGCTGAGGTTCTGGATCATTAGCCCTTGCTTTCCTTTTGAAAGTAGCTCCCCCCAAAAACCAATCAGCAGCCTAGGTTTTTAGGGTTCCTGTTCATCTACTCACAAGTAGATGGGACATAAAATAAAAGAACACCTCAGATATGTCCCCTGGTTTCAGTTATGATCCTATATTTGGTTTCAGAAGTAGAATCTCTAGTAGTGACAAGTGAAAATGTAAGAGACGAACCTTTCATTGTACAGAATATTGGTATAATGTGTTCCATTTTAGAATGGGGTGTCTTCACTCAGTAGTCTACTGATTCTGTGAAATGCTTAAGTGTAATGCTAGGGCTTTAATAGATGATGGTCTCCTAACTAGTGTTTAACTCCTATGTATAACTCGTACATTGATTATATCTAAATTTAATTAACCAGATATCGAAATATTTGCACGATGGTGTTTCATTAATAGCAGATATAACTCCACAGTTCTGTTGAAGGATGTGAACATGGTGGAAACCTTTTTATTTATATTTTAGAAGCGATGAGTCATTTACATTGAAACCAAATGTTCAATAATGATTTGGTTTTTTTTTTACAGAGTTTTAAAATCAAAAGTTTTCATGTTGTATCCATACTGCCTCCATATTTATAGGGATTTAATTCTTGCCCATCAGTTGTTAATACCGGTTCGGAAAGGGATGTAGGCATGGCAACTAATCTACATTGACCAGTGCAAATGAAAATCAAATAAACTGCTTGGTGTTATCTCAAGCAACATTTTTTTTCAAGTCAAGTCCCAGCTGACTTATGGTGACCCCAATGGATTTTCAAGGCAAGAGATATTTAGAGGCTGTTTGTTATTGCCTATCTCTGTATAGCGACCCTGGTATTCCTTGGTAGTCTCCCATCCAAATAGTAACCAGGGCCAACCTTGCTTATCTTCCTAGATCTGATGAGATCAGGCTAGCCTGGGCTATCCAGATCATATCCACCCATATATCCCCCATTAACTGCAAGCATTGGGAGGGGGGGAAGGTGGCATGGTATAGTCCAATTCACACATGTATGTGTGTGTGTGTGTATCACTTTGTGTGTGTGTGTGTGTGTGTGTATCACTTTGGGAAGGCTTACATAAGACATAGAGGAGATACACACACACACACACATCTATATCTATATATATATCTGATCTGTGTCTTATGTAAGCCTTCCCAAAGTGAATAAAAGGTATGATTGCTTTTGAAATTTTATTTTTGTGTCTCTGGCCAAACTTATTTTCCTGAGGCTGGTGAAGAATCTAAACTCAATTTGCAATGCACTTACCATACCAATAGTAAATTGTATATTCATCCCATATTTAAATTGGAATGAAGCAACATTGACAGCCTGTCTCTAAGGATACTTACTCAAAAGAAAATGCAATTCAGTTCAATGGTATTTGCATCCTGGTAAATATTGTTAGTAATGCAGTCTTAACAGGTACTAAAGGACAACCCCATAGCATTTCTTTTTGAGGGTATATTGAAATAAGAAAGACTCGTTGTAAGTATGCTTGCGATTGGATTGCCAAATTTATACCTGCTTATCAAAGATACCTGGTATGAATGTCTCCATTGTAGTCTAACCTCAGGAATACAATACAGAAGTTCAGAATTATTGAAGCTTTTCAGGCTGATAGCTGCAGTCCAAGGAATACAAATATGTTTCTTTGGGTTAGTATAATTAAGATTTTGTACTGAGTTTAGAAAAGAGTGCAACTCGAATTGACATTCTATAAGTAGGAAGTTAAGTCTGTGGCATTTAATAAGCTTTCCTTAACTCAATCTCAGTTACAATATTTAACTTGGTCTGTGAAACATGGATTTGTTAAAATTAAAATCAATTACAGCTGTAACCTTTGATTTATAATGGTGCCTGTTCCAAATCTTGATTCAATAATTCATGTTTCCAGTTGGGAGACAGTCAAATTGTGCGCTAGATATTTAGTGTTTGTTATCTTTATGCAGGAGGGAAACAATTAAGACTGCAGTGTTATATACAGCTGCCCAAGCCTGTAGGAAAATACCCATTGATATTTTCAGGCTAGCCTGATCGCATAAGATCTTGGAAGGTAAATAGGGTTGGGTATAGCATTGGATCAAGACTAGGTTTTCTTTGAGCGTGAGCTCAAACAGGAGCTCTGACTCTCGAAAGCTTACACCCAAAATTCTTGTTGATCTCCAAGGTGCTACTGGACTTCAATCTAGCTCTTTTACTGCAGAGCAACATGGCTATGCTCTAAACCTGTGTTCAGAGATTCTGTTTGCATTTCTGGGCTGCCACTGCCTCTGAGATCGCTTTCCCTCACCCAGATGCCCAACGTTGGGAATTCCAATCTTGGGCTGAGGTGGGTCTTTGTGCCTGGCTGCTCTGAAAATGCCAAGGGGTACAGGAGACAGTGAAAAGAGAAGTTGGATGCAAGGCCGCAGAGTACTTCCGAAAGAGGCACAGCCTTGATCAGCAGTCATAAAAAGACTTAGGGCACTTTCACACATGATGTTAGTACTTGGATGAAAGACCACCATAGAAGTCTAGAGTCGAGATGCAGAAGCAGGCAATGACACACTGCCTCCATTTTTGTCTCCTGCTTTGAAAACCCAACGGGGTCACCATAAATCAGCTGTGATTTGACAGCACATTACACATACATTATACTAATGAGCAGAATAAGTAAGGGTTCTGGGTTCTTACCTGGAGCCCAATTTGGTGTCGCGGGCTGGGTGGCTGGCAGAGGCTTGGTGGCTGCGGGCAGGCTTGCCCAGGCTTGTCCGGCACAGCTTCATCTCAGTCCGACTGGATCAGGGTGTATGAGTGCCTGGGGGTGGACTACTGACCAATAGGCTCGTGGCCATATAAGGCTGTGCCTGCCGGGGGGCGAAGGGTAGAATTTTTCCCTCCGGTCCGCTCCAGCCAGATTTAAGGCCGGCAGCTTTCCCCGTTTGTCATTCTTTTCCTGCTTGTTCCTGCCCAACCCTCCCTTTGTTCATCAGTACTTGTAGGTTATCCGGGCTGTGTGACCGTGGTCTTGGTATTTTCTTTCCTGCCGTTTCACCAGCAGCTGTGGCAGGCATCTTCAGAGGAGTAACACTGAAGGACAGTGTCTCTCAGTGTCAAGTGTGAAGGAAGAGTAATATATAGTCAGAAGGGAGTTGGGTTTGAGCTGAGTCATTGTCCTGCAAAAAGTATCAAAGGTAATGTGCTAATCATTGTCCTGTAAGTATCAAGATAATGTGCTAATGAGGGTGTGGTATGCTAAAGTGGAACCATTGTATCCTGAAGTGATCTGTGAACATGTGTGAATCCAAAGCTAATCCGAATGGCTATTGTGGACTGTAGTCTTTGTTAGTCTAGAGGTTTTCAGGACAGAAAGCCAAGCCTTATTCATTCCCTTTGTTGTTTTCGTGTTTTGAGCAATCTTTACAGTCACAACTTAGTGGGTGGAGCATGGTGCTGCATTCAGTTTGTTGGTGGAAAGTGGCCTGCGTGCCCCTTTCTCCTGCCTTGAGGGATCCCAATAAGGGATTTGGGGTGAGGCGTTGGGATCAACATGCCCGGAGTGGGGGCATCAGGATGGCCTCATCCCAAATGGTGGGGGAACCACCTAGTGGCTCACGTCCTGGTGTGTTCCTATACCTGCCATCCTCAGCTACTCTCAGTGGGCCTGTGAGAGTAGGGTCTTCACATCAATGCATGGGGTCATTTGATGTACCTGAGCCCGCCCCATGCTTCGCCAAGGCACTTTGAGCTGTTGCTAATAAAGTTGTGGCCATTTTTTCTTCAAAATGGTGTTCGGGTTGTTTGTGTTGCATCGAGACATTTTGTTAAAAGATGGGTGGGGGGATTAGCCAAAGTACACCAACCTATTAGCCCTGCAACGGCAAGTTCCAATTACTGCAAAAAGAGATTTTCCCTGCCTTGTCCATGGCCTCTTGATGGCAACCACTAAATTGACACATTTGATTTAGTCATATAGATTCCCCCCCCCCTAGTTTTCAAAGTCCTTCATGTATGTTACTTTAGCAATCTTGTGGAGAGAAAAAAGGAGCAGGCCAAAAATAGACACTGAGCATTAACAGAATATAATGTCAACATTTAGGGCTGGGGCTGACCAGGTTTTCTGCTAGTGAATGAGGGAGGAAAGACCACCTCGAGCTAATCAATAAGGCTTTGTCAGGAAACCTGGGATCAGCATAAGCAAATGCAGTGCAGGATGAAGGATGCTGTTTGAAGAAGAAGAGTTGGGTTTTTTTTCATACCATCTTTCTCTACCTTTTTCAAGGAGAATCAAACTGGCTTGCAATCTCCTTCCCTTCCTCTCTCCACAAGAGACACCTTGTGAGGTAGGTGTGGCTGAGAGAGTTCAGAGAGAACTGTGACTGGCCCAAGGTCACCCAGGTGGCTTCATATGGAGGAATGGGGAAACCAACCCGGTTCGCCAGATTAGAGCCCACCGCTCTTAACCACTACACCATGCTGGCTCTCAGGAGGTGAGGAGGTGAGTCAGGCAAGATTGAATGGAAAAGCTGGAAGGAACAACCCTGTACTGTCACAAGTTGGTGTCATTTCATCTCAGTTTTTTGGGTTGGTTTGCTTTTGTTGCAACAGTGAGTTGTCATTTATGTACTATTGATAGGGTTGCCAACCTCCAGGTATTACACAAGCGTTCTTTTTCCACTTCTTTACTTTTGCCGCCAGCAATAGGATATCATCGTTGCGGTACGTGCTCAGTGTGTAATTTATGCCTTACAGTCAAAGAGCTCACATCTACTACCACCGGTTTCCGTTTTCTTCTAAAAAAATTCTTTAATTGTGCTTCAAAAAATGTTGTTTATTGCGTGGAATGTAAATGTGGTTTAAAATACATTGGCAGCACCATTCGCCCCGTGAGGACCAGGATCTCTGAACATTCTTCCAGAATTCGCTCCAGAAATTTTGAAGCCCCGCTCACGGCCCATTTTTTAGAAAAAGGACATGGAGACAGGGATTTTTCCTTTTGTGTGTTATGGCAATTCCGCGGTCGACCCTATGACTTGCAAAATATCCAAAAAACATTGCACCAAATGGAGACCAAACTTATTTTCCTTATGTGAACATTGTCTCCCAATGGTCTAAACAATGAACTAGATTATTCCTGTTTTTTAGGATAGTATCACTTTAAGAGCCCTTTTTTTCTGAGTCTGTCTGCTACAGCTGTGATCATTTAAGAGCCAAATCCTCTTACTTTTAAATTCCACTCTTATCTTTCCTTGACTATTCTGTCCTTTTGGAGACCTGGATACAAATCTTTGCGGTCCCTATGAGACAACACCTACTAAGGCACTTATACATATATTTATTATTGGTAAGAATATTTATGCTGGCATAGTCTTTTTATTATTAAATAATGTTTTAATGTATATTATAAATGTTGATTTATTAGTTGAATACATGCATTTGTGATACACAGATACAGGTCACCGAAGAAGCCCTATGCGAAACGTGGTCCCGATCTAGACGACACGTCTGACATCTTTTTCTTGTGGCTTTGTTCCAATAACTGCAACCTAAAAAGAATTTGAAAGACTCAAAAAATTCTAATATCAAATGATACCTTAATTGGTTGAATACTTGAACTTACCTGTTGAATTAGGATCTTTGGCATCCTCTTGATAAGTCATATTTATTGGATTGTTAGTGTAAATTTTGTATCTGTTTGTACTCCCTTTGTATATGCTGTATATATTTATTCAGTTTGCACTTTATAAAATTCACTTATTTGCTTTATAGTGTTATAGTGCTGTTTTGGGTTGCTCCAACCTCCAGGTATTAGCTGGAGATCTCCTTCTATTACAACTGATCTCCAGCCGATAGAGATCAGTTCACCTGGAGAAAATGGCCACTTTGGCAATTGGGCTCTATGGTCCCTCCCCTCCCCAAACCCCGCCCTCCTCAGGCTCCGCCCCCAAAACCTCCTGCCGGTTGCGAAGAAGAACCTGGCAACCCTAACTATTGATGTGGATTTGGCATACACACAAGTGTATGCACAAAAAAATTAGAATGGTATAAACTGGATGGGAAAAATTGAGCAAAAGGAAACCGACAATAGTATTACACAGAAGACTCACAGGTTCGATTCACACACAGGAAAAGCAAACCAAGAAAGGGATTTTTGAGATAAAACAACAGAGAATTATGCATTGGAAATAACTTCTACATATAAATGTATGCGCTACGCCTGCTCCACATGATTAGAATCCTGCTTTTCACAGCATTCCCAGTAACACAGACTGACAGCTTGTTCTTGGATGCAGGTAGGGGTCTACAGCAGATGTTCAGCTGAATGCACCAACATCCCTGAAAGAGTCATCAGGTATGATCCTGCTCCTGAACACAAAAGGCATCCTTATGCAGCCAGACGTGAATCAGACATAGCCTACCACCTGATCCTTGTAACTGGAGATGCCAGGGATTGAACCTGGGATCTTCTGAATGCCAAGCAGATGCTCTACCACTGAGCCACAGCCCCTCCCCTCCTCTGTACATGCATTCTGGTGAATGCCAGTCAAGCCTCTTTTTTTTTTTTTTACTTTATGTATTTTACTTCATGTATACCTAGGGTTGCCAACCACCAGGTGGTGTTAGCCAAATTGCTTGGTTATGAATATTTATATGGGGGAATTAGCAAATCAATAACCGGCAATGGGCATAACTGCAGGATCTAAGCCTGTGTCTAACAGAGTCCGTACCGTGACCCTCAAAAATAAGGTAGAGGCAGTGGATTTAGTTAAAAGGTGTTTACTTGATTATATGTTCACACACAAACAAAACAGGTTCTTACAAAACACACACAGAGCCTAGAGAATAAAAGGTGGTAGAGTAGAGACGTTTGCCAATGTGGCCTATTTCCCTTTGAAGATGGGAAATACTACACCTGATCCTGTAGAGGGGACGTCCGAGGTTCCATGCTGCTAAAGGAGGGGGAAGGGGTAGGGATTTCCGTGACTTAACCAGCAAGGCTGGAGGGCTGTGTGGTCTGACATTGCTACCCAGACCGACAGAATAACAGCAAGTGTGTTTGTGAGAGAGAGAGCTTATGGATGAGACCTACCCCAGTTATACTTTTTCTGGGGGTGGGGGAGTTGGATTTACCTCCTTGTGGTTCCGGTGGCAAACAAAGGCAGATAATAGCATTAATGATCGGCTGCTAGGGTGGGGTAATGGGCGATTTAGACGAGCTAACTTGAACCTATGGATGTTGCGCAATTCCGGGAGACCCGGGAGACGATCGTTGATGGGTTTATTGGGTTTCACACAAAGACACAAACAGCTGCATCCGGGGTGAGTCACTTCCTGGTTGCCTGAGGTGCGATCTCTGGCTGCTGCTATCTCGAAGGCTTCCGATGAGCCATTAAGTATGCAAAAGGAGGGGGGAAGACTGCGTACGTGTCAGGTCGTCTCTTGCGAAATGACAGCTGCTGTAGACACAATCTGGGCACAGAAAAAGAAAATGGATTCCCTCTGGTTCTTTCTCGCTAGTACGGAAGCCTCTGTCCATAGCGTCTGGACTTGACTTCCGTCTAGAGTGGCGGGGACACACGTCTCCAGGTAGCACAGGCTTGGGGGAGGACCTGGAAACCCTTTGTATACCCCACTTTTCTCTCCGATGGGGACAGAAAGTAAATTACAACATGCTCCCCTTCTCCATTTTATTCTCAAAACAACCCTGTGAAGTTGGTTATGCAGAGAATGTATGGCTGGCCCAAGGTTTCCCAGCAAGCTTTCATGCCAGAATGGGGATTCAAACCCAGGTCTCCCACACCCTACTACACCATATTGGCTGTCTGAACACCTGCAGTGGGTTAATGTTATCCCAACATGTGGACACTCTCCACAACATTGGCTGCTACTGGCATGACAGCCTGAACATTATAGGGAGGAGGAAATGAGTACAGCTATGCTGGACAGCATCATGGTTAGTTCTGCCTTCATACTTGTGGACTTGTGTGAGCATTATCCTAAAATATATAGGGCCAGGCTGTTATCCACTGTCATCTTTAATGTACTGGCCTGAGCTGCCCCCAACCCCGAAATCTCGGTTCTGCCTGAATAAGCCTCGCTCACCCAGCATCTCAGCCACATCCTGGGAACAGGAGGCACCAGAAGGACTCACCCGGCCGCAGGATGCCCGCCTGCCAAGCCAGAGGCAGGGTATTGGGCCAGCATGCCTCAGCGCCTGATCCTGGAATGACCCAGAGGCATTGACCTGCCTCACACCAGGCCTGCCCCTCTCCAGCTGGGCCCTCAGCAGCCGGGGAGCAGCCAGCAGGCCCCAGAGAAGCCAGCAGACAGCCGCAACATGGTGGTGGCAACAGCAACGTTTGCTGGGGACGGGGAGAAGTTCCCACCCCCAGCAAGGCCTGAGCTGCCAGTACAAAGACATACCCCTTCTGAAGGAAGAGGAGCATCCCGGGTGAAAGGGGGCCGGGCCAAACAAAGGGTAGCAGAGGGACAGGTGAGGCTGTCAATCAGCCAAGAAGTGCCCGGGCACAGCTGGTTTCAGGGTGGGCACCTTGGGAAAGAGGGCCTATGGGAAGGCACCAGGGGAAGAGCGTGGGAGGGCGGCATATGGAAGGGGCAGAGAGCAGCCCTTTAAAAGGCAACTCGGGAGCAGAGGCCGAGGAAGAGGCGGGCTGAGAAGTTCTTGCAACATGAGGAACCTTACAGCCAGGGAAAGAGATGGCTCTTCTTCTTCCTCTCCAACCCATTTTGAGGCCGGGGAAGCTCTCCAAGAGTGGACAGCTGAGAGTGTGGAGGGGCAAGAGGTGAAGGCCGAAGGGGGTGGGGCCTCACATGTACATTCATTCTCATAACGTCTCTGTTATGTTTTCACTGTGTAGTCCTTTGTAAGTCACTGTTCCCGTGTGTTCATGTCTCCATTGTTTAACCTTGGTTAAACTCTACCATCTGCTTTTTCTGGTCCTGTTCCCGTTCTTGTGAGTGCTTATAAAGCAAGACGAAAGACCACTCTGACTTCTTCCATTATTAATTTGCTCTCTCCTAATAGTAATAGTAATCACATTGGTTCTGCTGACTGGCATTAAGGGAATGCTTTCAAGCAGGGACAACTGCACTTCTTTTATTGCTTACCCTAGCATGGCACTTGGAGCTTCAGATGATTGTTTCCCCATATTATTTTCCATGTGTCCTTCTCACAGCCATAAACTGTATCTGTGTGTGATCAACCTGGATTACTCTGAGCCCAAATAATCCCTGTGGAAGCTGCTGTCCATTAATACTAGGCATAGCATCAATATTGCACATGGTATCCTTGAACTGCCAGGTTTACAGCATGTACTAACAATTGTGGCTGGCCCCGCTCACCATATTATGCCACCTTTTCTGTAGGCTGCAGGAAGCAGGGCCAGCCCCACCCACTGGTATTGATGGATTTATTACATCAAACTGGAAACCAAAGGGCAGGTGCTATTTTAGCATATCTACCTCTATGCTCCTTCTGGCTTTCTACATCCAAACTCTGCCCCAAACCTCAAGACCACTTCTGAATATTCATGTAGGGGAGGGGCTGTGGCTCAATGCTAGATCATCTGCTTGGCATGCAGAAGGTCCCAGGTTCAATACCCAACATCTCCAGTTAAAGGGACTAGGCAATTACATGATGTGAAATAATTCTGCCTGAGAACCTGGAGACCTGCTGCCAGTCTGAGTAGACAATACTGACTTTGATGGACCAAGGGTCTGATTCAGTGTGTTCATGTCAGCAAGTGTGGACATTGGCATCTCCTAAGGAACTAAAAGTAAAGTATGCCATCAAGCCACAACCGACTTATGGTGATCCCATGAGGTTCCATCTCATGGGGTTTTTCAAGACAAGAGATGAGCAGAGGTGTTTTGCCATTGCCTTCCTCTGCAGTGCATCCCCAGTCTTCCTTCCCATCCAACTCCTGTTCCTGCTTATCTTCTGAGCTCTGGTGAGGTCAGGCAAGCCTGGGCTATTAGGACTACTCCTCTAAGGAACTACAGCTCTCTTTTTGTTTGTTCTTGAGCCACAACACAGCAGAAAGCTCCCTAGTGTGCCACCAAGGAGTCATCCTGTACACATGCAATAGTAGTTGCTTGAAACAGTTGGATTTTGCCTGTACAAAACAATTAGCAAATAGCATGCTTCCTTGACTGAGTAATAAGAGAATCTTGCAAGATTACAGAACACTGGCACAATCCACAGATGTTGCCTACTTTGCCTTAGTAGACATACAGCCCATTCTTTAGGTGGGGGCTGAATGTGGTCTGGAGGTGGCATGACCTCACCGCCAGCATAAGTGGCCTCTTATCACGGAATAACAGTCACTTATGCTGGCGACGGAGGCAGTTCCAATGGCACCAAAACCGAAAATAAACCTGAAATTAGCTGTTTTGGCAATATTTGGGTTTTGGTTTTACCAAAGGCCAAAACCTGGGGATCTCCCCGAAGCATAATAGGCAATTCCTGAAAAAGCTGAATAAATATTCAGCTTTTTTGGGTTCGGCTATTTGCCTTTGCTCAGATGCACGGCTGTGTGCTTTTTCCCATTTTTCTATCTTTTTTTTTTTTTACTGGTTTTGTTAGGGCCCCATAGTTGGGGCCCTTTTGAGGTTTGAGTCATGTAATCAGAGCCACCTTGGTCTGACCAGACATTCAGTGGGTTGATCTGGACCAAGCATAAAGTTTTTTTTTAAAAGACGGGGCTCACCAAATCCTACCTGGAGGGATATACCCTCCAACCCTGCCCCAAAGTTCACCAAATTTCAGTGGCCATCTAAGGAGAGTCCTTTGCAGCCACACTGCAAATTTAGTGATTATACCTCCAAAAATGCTTCTACAGGAGTTTTGGGAAAAAAATTCCTGTAGATTATAATGGACTTGAATTTTTCAGTAAACCTGGAAATAAAGCCAAAATACCCATTTACTGCTATTGATATTCGGCTTATTCCAGGTTAACTAAAGAAATATGGCCCAATAAACCCAAACCCGAAATGTACTGATTTTCTTTTTCTGTACAACCCTACTCATAAATATCCCTGACTTGGATGGCCCAGGCTAGCTCAATCTCATCAGATCTTGGAAGTTAAGCTGGGTCATCTCTGGTTAGTATTTGGATGGGGGATCACCAGGGTCATTATACAGAGGCAGGCAATGGCAAACAACTCTTGCCTTGAAAACCCTACAGAGGTGTCATAAGTTGGCAGTGACTTGATGGCACTTTCCATCACCATCATAACTAGGTGTGGGTGATGCAGCAAAGATATGGTGGTGGCTGGTAAGACGCTATTAGAATTCGTAAACAGATAGGAACTAGTATCAACAATGGGAATGTTAATAAGTATGTTTCTCATACTTCTTTCAAACTTATCTCCAACAGAATCTAAAGAACATTTGTATGCTGTATGATGTTACAAACTTTGGCTTTGCACAAATCAAGGAGCATTAATGATTAAGTAGATACATTCCAAATTACCAAAAACTTGGCCTGAATATATTATTTCCCTGCATTATTCCTTGTTTTGTTCATAGACTGTGAAATGGCATCTCAGACCATGACAGTATGATGAACCTTCCCGTATGATGGACTGGATGAATCTACCAACCTCATTTAATCGATGAGCTAAAATGACACCAGAGCTTTCTCATTTCATAATGATCTCATTTCTTTTGTTGGCTTCTATACAGTGAATGAACCGCTCCATTTTACAAATCATTTGTTCTTTTCTGTAATGCCGATTGCTGTTTCGAAACATAGATTCTATCATTCTAAAACATCCCCCAAAGTGTCAAACAAGTTAAAAAGGTGTGTTGCCTCTTCTTTGGTTCCTAGAGACAGTTTGCTTTATTTCACTTTTTACTGACATTATTTACATCCTGCCTTTGTCACTGGGACTCAAGGCGGATTACAAAAAAAAATAAAAATAAGCCGGTATAATTTTCCACCATCCACATTTGGTGGTCTGTGGAACATTATTATAGCTGTTCTACTCCTGGCCTGAAATTCTTGAAGACTGCTCTTCTCTATACTAGGAATAACTTTCTATCATGAGTTCACCCATATTTGCTGTAAATATTCTGTAGAGTACATAGACTATAGCTTAGAGCTATTGGCGTGTTTCTATGCATAAAAAGATTTCCGCACCCAGAGCATGACTTTAGCACCTTTGCTGTCCAGCTGCAGCCCCAACTGCCCCCCCCCCCAAAATGGTGCCCCCCCCAGGAGCTGCCACAGGAAGGGGAGATGAGAAAATTGTGCTCTGCAGGCAGAAATCTTTTAGTCATAGAATCATTAAATCATAGAGTTGGAAGTGACCACCAGGGTTATCTAGTCCAACCCCCTGCACAATGCAGGAAATTCACAACTACCTCCCCCACACACCCACAGTGACCCCTACTCCATGTCCAGAAGATGGCCTAGATGCCTTTCCTCTCATGATCTGCCTAAGGTCATAGAATCAGCATGGCTGACAGATGGCCATCTAGCCTCTGCTTAAAAACCTCCAGGGAAGGAGAGCTTACCAAATCCTGAGGAAGCCTGCTTCACTGAGGAACTGCTCTAGCTGTTAGAAAATTCTTCCTGTCTAGACAGAAACTCTTTGGATTTAATTTCAACCCGTTGGTTCTGGCCCAACCTTCTGGGGCAACAGAAAACAACTCGGCACTCTCCTCCATATGACAGCCGTTCAAGTACTTGAAGATGGTTATCCTATCCCCTCTCAGATATCACCGTCCACAGATATGCTCTGGTAGATCGAAGCGTAGGGTTTCAGGCACCTAGAGGATGGGGGAGGGAGCAATCACAAATATAAAACCTAGTAAAAAACACTCTGAAATGTGTGTCATTTAAGAGATCATAAATTGTACATCACCAACACATTTCTAACGCTCTTTTTACCGCAATAATTACGTGTTTAAGGAAATGGTAATTCTGAGTGCATGATTTTTGCATTAGCCGACTGTTCTCCACTTCATTAGCAAATTGTCCCAATGAACTATGATCAAAACTGCACGGCTAAATTGATTCAGGATGGGAAAAGAAAATAGCTGCACAGTTGCATCAGTTTACGAGCGCTTTTGTCTTCCCATTATGTCACCAAAAGTTGCACTAAACAAATAAATGAAGGCAATAAACAAAATGATATTGGTGGAATTGCCACATTAGTTACTTGATAAGATTTACCTCGTTTCACAGGCTTTCGTTATTTGTAAAAAATCAGGCGGTGATTTAGTAAGGAGCAAAGTTAATTTAATGAAGCTGCAGATTTCAGATTCGGAGCATGACATCTTGACTACATTTTGGGCCGGTTGCCTCCTCTTAAGCGTTGCTAAATCTCAGGCAAATCTAAATCAAAGATGATCCCTGATTGCTGGAAGTGCAGCTCATTTGTGTATTGTGCCCTCATTACTGGGAGAAATTGGAATCAAATCACTCATAATTAATAGGGTTACCAACTCCAGGTTGGGAAATACCTGGAGGTTTTTGGGGCAGAGCCTGAGGAGGGTGGGGTTTGGAGAGGGGAAGGAACTTCAATACCATAGAGTCCAATTGCCGAAGTGGCCACTTTCTCCAGGTGAACTGATCTCTGCCGCCTGGAGATCAGGTGTAATAGCGGAAGATCTTCAACCACCACCTGGAGGCTGGCAACCCTAACAATTAACATGGGCTAAAATGGCTGTGAGCCTTCCCATTGGATGCTAGGGCCACCAAAGCTCCTTCAACCAGTATGGAAGGTCGCATGCTGGTGCTCAACTTATAGTGACTTCCTCGTAGTCCTTGCAGGGAATTGTGGCAGAGCACTGGTTGGAAACATGCACAAAAGCTCATGTGACACAGTGTCCTTTGCAGCAGATAGTACACACTCACAATATTCTCCTTCCCTACCAAATGCACATGGCCATAGAAAGGTAATCCATAGGGTTGACAGGTCCCCCTTCACAACCAGCGGGAGGTTTTTGCGGCTAAGCCTGAGGAAGGCAGGGTTTGGAAGGAGAGGGACTTCAGTGCCATAGAGCCCAATTGCCAAAGCAGCCATTTTCTCCAGGTGAGCTGATCACTATCAGCTGGAGATCAGTTGTAATAGCAGGAGATCTCCAGCTACTACCTGGAGGTTGGCAACCTCTTGGGGCTCACTACCAGCAGCACTGCCTCCAAATGCTGACAGTGCTATTTAGCTATGTGGATTCAACATACTGACTTACATTACACAGTTTAGTACCCAGTATTTAACAGAGTTAAATTTATTAATAACTAGGGTCTCCAACCTCCAGATGGTCACTGGAGATCTCCCGCGGTTACAGCTGATCTCCAGGTGACAGAGATCAGTTCCCCTGGAGAAAATGGCCACTTGGACTCTATGGGTATTGAAGTCCCTCCCCTCTCTGATCCAGCAAGGCACTTTTTATGTTCTTATGTTCTTACTTTTTCTACTGTTTCCATGCTATGTGAGCTGAGCAGGCGTATCACCATCCTGAATGAAAGCAGAAGTGCAACCTTTTTTTAGCACATTAACCATAATGCTGTTTAGTGTGCAACTTGACATGGCAACCCAGGTATCAAGATGTCTGCAGCTGTTGACATTTTCATCATCACTCTTCTGGCCTTTTCATGACAACACTGTAATCACCTCATTGTTGTGAAAGAATGAGACTTACAACTGACAGAGTGTTAACAGTTCACAGTCCCACCAAACCCTACGCTTGAGGGTTTCAGCACTCAGGCTGACAGGTGAATGTCGGCAAACATCTGACAAGGAGCGTAGCTTACTATTTTTGTGGATATGTGCAGCTAAGTTCCAGAGGGCCACACATGAACACATGAAGCTGCCTTATATTGAATCAGACCCTTGGTCCATCAAAGTCAGTATTGTCTACTCAGACTGGTAGCAGCCCTCCAGGGTCTCAGGCAGAGGTCTTTCACATCACCTACTTGCCTAGTCCCTTTAACTGGAGATGTCAGGGATTGAACCTGGGACCTTCTGCATGCCAAGCAGATGCTCTGCCACTGAGCCACAGCTCCTCCTTTAAATATGACATAGGAGATCCATGAATAAGATCTCCCACTTATTTTTTTGTCCCAAGTCAAAGAAGCCAGGGAACTGGTGTTGAGGAAGGGAATGTCCCCTCTTTTCCTCACATGCTGTTTTCCTGTTCTATCCTCTTCTTGGTCCACTGTGACAATTTACCTCACACAGGCAGGGACTATCAGGGAGATAGGAGGGCCACTTGACTTGGACCTCAAGCTCAAAGGGGTCTCAGATTTAGATACATGTTTGTTTTCTGGGATTTGATAATTTTTCTATCTTGTGAGGTAGGTGGGGCTGAGAGAGAGCTCTAAGAGAACTGTGACTAGCCCAAGGTCACCCAGCTGGCTTCATGTGTAGGAGTGGGGAAACAAATCTAGTTCACCAGATTAGCATCTGCCACTCATGTGGAGGAGTGGGGGATCAAACCCAGTTCTCCAGATCAGAGTCCACTCCAAACCACCTCTCTTAACCACTACACCACACTGGCTCTCCCTAATAGACCCAATGTGACACACACTCCATTGATTTTTTATTATGGCTAGAGCCCTCAAAAGCTGCAAGCAGCCTAGACATCTCTGGACCACTGTGAGGTCCTGCAACACAGGTACTGAAAGAACATCTGAATGGTGACATCCTATAGGAGCTTCAGATGGAAGACCTGGGTTAAGAAACTGACACGGGGCAAATGATTTAGCACTTCCTCCAGGACAGCCAGTGTTGTGCAGTGGTTAGAGTGTTGGATTAGCATCTGGAAGATCCAGTTTCAAATCCCTACTCTGCCATGGAAGCTTGCTGGGGGTTTTGGTGCAGCCAGCATGGTGTAGTGGTTAGGAGCAGTGGACTCTAATCTGGAGAACCAGTTTTGATTCCCCATTCCTCCACATGAGCCACAGACTGTAATCTGGTGAACTGGATTGGTTTCCCCACCCCTACACATGAAGCCAGCTGGGTGATCTTGGTCTAGTCACAGTTCTCAGAACTCTCTCAGCCCCACCTACCTCACAAGGTGTCTGTTGTGGGGAGAGGAAGGGAAAGAAATTGTAAACCAGTTTAATTCTCCTTAAAAGTCTGAGAAAGTCAGCATATAAAAACCAACTCTTCTTTCTTGTGCGGTTAAAATACAGGAGAAGAGAATAATGTAAGCTGCTTTGAGTTCCAATTGAGGAGAAAGGAAGGATGTAAATAAATATAGCTACTGTAAATAATTACAGCTACTGTAATGACCCTTTCTGAAAAGTGAATACTGCATTATCTGCTATCAAGTAGATCAGTGAATTGTGTGAGAGATGTGGCAACTCGTCTCTTTAGTGTGTCAAGAAAAGAATTAATCTTCATTTCCCCCTTTTTAAAAGTGTGAAATGGCAGATGAATAACCAATGGCTGTTCAATCTAGGGAAAGGAAAGACTCCCCCACCCCCACCCCCCAAAAAATCACAGAAGATTCTAGTCACAGATTTCCCAAGTCAAATTTAACTTCTCAACTGATTCCAGTGAGATGGCAGAGAAGAAAATGGCTGCTTTGGAGGGTGGACTCTTTGGCGTTGTACCCTGCTGAGGGCCCTCCCCTACCCAAACCCCGTTCTCCTCAGGCTCCACCCAAAAAAACTCCAGGCATTTCCCAACCCAGAGCTGGCAACCCTATGCTGGCCTACACAATCCACTAGAACTGAATCGACCTCTGAACTTGTAGTGTTACAAAAAGGTTTGAGATGTTGATAATTTACAATGCTGTCCTAAGCAGAACTGCACCCTTCTGTTCCCATTTCCAGTGGAGCCAGAAGGTTTCCGCTTAGGACAATAACCGGAGCTTTGCTGGCATCTTTTGATCCTTTTAATTTCGGTACGTTTCAGATCTTAAATTTCCTAACCTGTCAACCATCAAGAATGGTCAAGTGCCCGACTTCTATAAAAAAACGTATCTTTAAATGAAGCCTGGCTGTTACCTGGTATTCCCAGCGATGTATTAAGAGTTTGAAACTGTTATAAAAAATACTGCTCGCACTTTGTTTGGCCCCTTTAGCTGTGAAGACGTCTTCCAACCATTTTTTAGCCGTGGCATCCAAAAACCCTTTTAAAGCGATGCTTTTTATAACATTTCCAAACTCTTGATACATCGCTGGGAATACCTAGTGCGGTAATAGCCCCTGTCTCCCTGCAGATTTAAACTGAAGGTTTTTTTAAATGCTTTGTTTAAAGCTGCAGGGTGTTAAATTGACTGACAGAGGGAGCAAAACAAGTGCAGAACTGGACCCCCCCCCACCACACATACACACCACCAAAGAATCCGGAAGTTAGACACGAGGAACATGAGAATGCAGAAAAGACCAAGACAAGCAAATAAATAAATAAATAACTCAGGGGGAAAAAATCTTATATGGCTGGTGGTTCACAAGCTCCAGTCAGAAGAACGCTGAACTTTTTGGACAACTTCTGTTTAGCCTTCATTAAAGACGTCAACATGCAGGGTTTTTTAAAAGACTCCTACCTTCACTTAGAGATGCTATGGAAAATTACACAATAAATAAAGTAACCAATCAATCTCGAACTTTAACAATTCTGAATTGCAACTGGGCAATAATATATAAAAGCCTCAGGCTCTCAGGCCCTGAGATGGTATCATTTCAGTGTTTTCCTTTTTTATCACCCCCAATGGCCTCCAACCATTCCTGAAATTCATCTTGATTTAAGCAGAGAACCTGGCCAGATACAATTAATCTTCTCAAGCCCACCCCCCCGCCATACACACTGATTGATAGGGCTTTGGACAAAATGTTTCTATCCTTATTTTGACATTTATGTGGAAATGAAACTCCTATCGGTAAAGTAATAAAAGTCTGCCATGCCTGTAGAGGACTACAGAGAGAACTGGCACCAATTTATTTGGAAGGGGGGGTTATATTTTTTGTTCTCCCTTTGAGGAATCCCTGATTTAGAGACAAATACGTCTCTCGGTTTCTAGCCACGCATACACAACACACAAAGCTGAAACGACATCTAGGTGACTCTTAATGGCAAACCCTCATACAGATTTCTTTGAAACAGCTTTGCCGCTTAATCAAAAACTGAAGATGCCTTTCGGCTCTGATGGCTGTTCTCACACTTTCCCCCTACCGCTCAATGAATTCTGCAGAAACATAGAACATCAGTAAAATAAGAGAAACACTTTAAAAAAGGATATTTTTACATACCAGAACATCAGCCACTTTTATAATTATGCAGAATTATTTGAGGCCAGTTTTTTTCTTTCTTTTTTTAAAAAAATCCTGAAATCATCATCTATCCCAGAACACTTGGACTGATTGGGATACATGAATTTTATTTGTTTGTTTAAATTTATAGCCCGTCCTAATTCTCAGCAAGCCAAGCTCAGAGCGGGTCACAGCATGTAATCATAAAAAAAAATTCAATTAAAAATATTTAAAAATTACATTCTCCATACATTACAATAAAACAAGATGACATTCATTAGCACAGATCACAGCCACCAGAGAAACCTGGTCAGGCAGTGGACCCCCCCCCCCAACCAGTTGGGGGGAAGGAGGATGTCTTTAGAACAGGGGTGGGGAACCGTATAAGGCCCGCAAAATCATTTGGTCTGGCACTTCATGGGTCTTGGCAAATCCCTAGCTCAGAAGGATGCTGCCCTGCCTGAATCTCTTGGGCCCAGCTGTCTCCAGTCATGCCTCTTGGCTAAATGTTTGTCCAAATATAGCAGGCTAATTTTTAAGCTGATAATTTTGTATGGCCCGCAAATGATGTTATAAATATCCAAATAAAAATGATGTTATAAATATCCAAATGGCCCTTGGCAGAAAAAAGGTTCCCCACCCCTGCTTTAGAATGTGGCTTTAGAAAGAGAACAGTCATCTCATATAAATTTCAGGATGATTGCAGCCTGTTGTTTTTTTAAAAAGCCCCATTTTTGGACAGGTTTTGATTCATGCCATTGTAATATTTCATTCACAAACTTAAAAAAAAATCTGAAACCTTATCCCCAGTTCATATGCTAGCTTAGGTATATATCCTTATCCACTGGGCAAATACCATTTCATATAATAGAGGTAATCTAACGTGGATGGTTAATTCCACCAAGACTTGATTTACTCCTTCTCAAAAAAGGAGAGGGTGTGATCATACAACCTCAGTGCCTGTGTAAGTGGTATCAGCATGGGATGCCCATTTATCATGTCATGGTTATGTGCACTGCAGAAGGCATCCACCAAGCAGAGAGGGATGTCACTTCAGTTAACATACAAATCCGAGAAGGAGTGCCCAACATGATGCCCATGGGCACAACAGTGACCACCAACACATTTTTTTGGGGTGTCTATCAAAGGATTTTAGAAAGGTGTGGCTTTTCGCAGCAAGGCTTCCGATTGGCCACTGGAGATTTGATTGGCTTTGCAGATTTTTTTTAATGTTGCATTGGCAGTAGCTACCACCACAGCACCCTCAGTCCCATTTTGATGAGCTCAAGGTAGCTGCCTCTTGTTAAACTGAAAACGTCATGGAGCTTTTTAACGGATTGCCAGGCAGATATCTTAGAACACTGCAAATCAACCCGATCCCCTGCTTATCCAGTCAGCTGCTGATAATTTCCCAGGACAATCCAACCATCAGATGGGAAAAGGTCCTGCTCAACAGGTCCACCTCGTACAATTTATGAAATTTCTACATGGAAGAACATGAAGGCACCATAGGGGTTCAGCAGATAAGACCTGAGACCAGTCCATAGCTGTTGTACCTCAGGAGAGCATGACAATCCAACCCTAATCAGAACATAATTACTTCATAGGAACATATTGGGAGAGGTGGACCTGCGACATTCTGCCACAAGTGGTTCAAATGTTCACTGAAGAACTGATTTAAACCACAGACACATTTTTTTAATATTAAACTAAAAAAAAAAAAAAAGAGAGAGATGTTCTCTCCCTGCAAATCCATTGCATGGCACCATGTAACCATTTCAGATGTTTCATTTTTGGAATACCCAAGTCACGGCAGCTGATGGCCTGTTTAATCAATTCTGATCTTTTGAAAATCAAGCTTCTGTACAGAGTGACAAAGGGTGACTTTTAAGGATATATGCAGTGTACAGGCTGATCTTTTTTAGTGTCTTCTTCATCAAAGAAAATCTGTTAATTAATTTGGATTAAATCAGAGCGAGGGCAGATGATTAACGGCATAGAGTAATAGTGATTAAAGCCAAGTTAATGCAGGCCATTAGTATCACAGAACAATGCTGTACACTGGAGAGATGCCATCAAGATAATGGGGAAAGTCCCAGCTCATGGGGCTTCTAGATGGCCCACGTACCTTATCGCAGTTTCTCAATCAGTGAAATAGTACACTGAGGAGGCCAAGTCATTGTCAAGATGTCACTCTTTGGATTAATGCAAATGCAAATGAACAACTTCTGATGAAAACTGCTGCACCCTTCTAGGCTTGTTGACTTCATTCTACTTAGAAGGGCGTAACTCTACTAGGGATGCCATTGTTAAAATCACATTCCCTATAGTAGAGGTCCCCAACCTTTTTGAACCAGTGAACACCTTTTGAAATTCTGACACAGCGTGGTGGAGGCAGCCACAAAATGGTTGCCATAAAATGGCTGCTTCAGGAGGCAGAGCTGTGCTGTGGTCGCATCTGCTGCCCAAGCAATGTTCTTAAAAATCTGCACAGCCAATCTAATCTCCAGTGGCCAATCAGAAGCCTTGCTGGGCAAAAGCCCCACCTGACCCCGCCAACTGCCTGAAAACCTAGGTGCCATAGCACCTAGGGGCACCACATTGGGGACCCCTGCCCTATAGAGTACATTGTGTGCAATTCAACTTTGCTATGCCATCTCGTTATACTCGTTATGCCATCTCGTGTCGACGGGTGCCATAGCATCTAGGGGCACCACATTTGGGACCCCCACCCTATAGAGTACATTGTGTACAATTCAACTTTGCTATGCCATCTCATTATATGCCATCTCGTTGCAAAGCCAATCAAACCTCCAATGGCCAATCAGAAACCTTGCTGTGTATTATAATATTGAAGTGGGAATGCATGAAGAATTATGGGGGAGGAGAAATCCTATTTCCCCTTTATTTCTTCCCTCCCTCCTGCTGGTTACCATCACCTCTCCCTACTCGACGTGCCTGAGTATGCATTCTGGTTGCTACAGCAACCCCAAAATATCACCCAAACTCTACTTCTTCTTTTTTATTACCTGCACTTGCAAAAATGTCACTAATACATTTTTGAGGGAATTAGCCCAAGGTGGTTAAACGGAAAGAAAACTAAAACAACAAATCAACAAATCGTGAAAAAAAGCAATTCAGTAAAAATAATCCTGCAACCATAAAAACTTCACAGTCGGCTTGTGTAATACCTACAGTCAATAAAGCCAATGACATAAACCAGGTTTTAGTATATAAAAAGAGGCCACAAAAGTATCACATGGATTGTCGCCAGGCACTGCCTGGCAACCAGTGGGAGGGTTGAAGGGGTGCAATGCCACAGGAGAAGTTTTTGTTTTTAAATGCAGCCTCATGTACTTAGCAGAAGTTCTTACCGGCAGTCCCAAAGGGTAATTCCTAGAGCGACCCTTTGTCACTTCCAATAAGAGCTTCCAGTAAGTATGTGAGGCAAAATTTAAAAATAAAATAAAGTTTTAAAAATAGTACTTGGGGGCAGGGACCCCTACCTCCACCCAGGGTTTGACAGCCCTAATCACATGCATCAGGGAAATGAGCCAGGACTAATAAAATGACAAAAGGATTCAATAAATTTTAGGTTAAAAGCTTAAGTGAACAGAAGTGTTTTAGTTGGGCGCATTAATGTTAAAAGGGTGGGTGTTGAGTTACCTTTCACGGGAGGGCATTCCACAAAGCAAGGTGCCACCATTGAGAAAACGCTGGTTAGAAGCTACCTCAGCTCCATGGGTAAGGGCATGGAGAAGCGGACTTAGGATGGAGATCTAAAATGGAGAGCTATCCTTGTGCAAACATCCATTCATATTAGACGATCCCACAAGCAATCACAATTCAGCACAATTCAGCACAAACATGTGTATGTGTGTGTGTGGTCAAGCTATGACATTCCTATTCCACTGCAAGTGTTGCATATAGGGTTTTATTTATTTATTACTAGGGTTGCTGACCTTCAGGTACTAGCTGGAGATCTCCTGCTATTACAACTGATCTCCAGCCGATAGAGATCAGTTCACCTGGAGAAAATGGCTGCTTTGGCAATTGGACTCTATGGCATTGAGGTCCCTCCCCTCCCCAGATCCTGTCCTCCTCAGGCTCCACCCCAAAAATATCACACTGGTGGCAAAGAGGGACCTGGCAACCCTAGTCATTGCTGACCCATGGGTTGACATCACATCACGATGCTTACTAGGCAAACTATGTTTTACGGTGTGGTTTGCCATTGCCTTACCCAGTCGTCTACACTCGCAGCAAGCTAGGTATTCATTTTACCAACCTCAGAAGGATGAAAGGCTGAGTCAACCTTGAGGTGGCTACCTGAAACTGACCTCCTTTAGGATCGGACTCAAGTTGTGAGCAGAGCTTTGAATACAGAACTGCAACTTGTCATTTTGTGTCACAGGACTTCTGTCAGCTCTAAGGACTGGATAAAACCAGCAATAAAAATGATCATTTAAAAACAAATAGAAAAGGGGTCAAAGAGCATATATTGAATTCAAGGGGGGAAGGAAGGGAAGCCAAGACACAGGATGTCACCAACATGAGTACTTTTATCAGCCTCCAGACACAGAAAAAGAGATCTACAGTATTTTCACTAGGAATACGGTTTATTTCATGGCAAACATGCTTGACATCCATTAACATTGATAAGGACTACTTAGACGAACACTGGAACAGAATGATTTAAAAAAACCCTGAGCATTTATGAAAGTTTTAAATTATGTGTGACTGATTGTTCTATCTAAACAAATGCCAGAGCAGTAGCAGTACAGTAAGCAGTGGAGGAAGCAGAACTCAAAATTGATTCAAAACAGACTCCAGATTCCTAAAATTACATTTTTTTTCCCATTTTGGGCCTGCACTACTGGGAATGCTACAAAGTAAAACTGCACCAAAGTGAAACATGTCTTCCCGGATCATATACTGAGCTCATTCCTGAGCCTTGTGGTGGTCAGGGACATCATAGCCAAGGTGCCACCACCGTGCCTTCAAAGAAGTACCCTGGCTGCCGTAAAGCTTAAAAACACATTTTTTTTAAGTTCAAAAAAGAAAATGGGGCTTTCCCCCCCCCCCCATAGACAACAGTGATGCTGTGCCAGGAAATATCTGGCACAGCAACACTGTTGCTGGAGAGGGCATTCCCGGGCTGGAGGGGCTTTGGAAGCTGACTACCATCAGCCGCCCTAGGAATGCCCCCCCCCCCCACATCGGCGCTACATTTCTCTTTCGGCATACATCTCGGAGAGACTGCAGCATTGGAGGAGCAGTGTGCAGCTCCGTGGTGCCCAAGCGCCGACAGAACTGCCCCTGCCACCAGCGTAAGTGCCTCTTATTCCACTTATGCTGGCGGCGGGGATCATACCACCTCCAGAGCAATTTCAGTCCCCACCTCAGGAATGCACTGTCAGTTGTTCTTAATATTCTTTTCCATCATATAATCCACCTCTTTTAAATTATGTGTAGGACTGTTTTAACAATTTCTTATGGTTAGCTAGCTATGCTCATTTGTCTCAAAGTTTATCACTGATGTGAACATGCATATACACGTTTTTTTTAAAAAAAGAGAGAAAAAATGGCATAAACGAAACATTGTAAATGAAATAGAAGAGAAACGGAAATGCCGAGATGAGAACATGTGTGTGCATATTAATGTATTAAAATATTTAAAAGCCCACGATTATTCCAGACTTTTGGGACCCACAGTGGGTAAAAGTGATCAAAAATAATCACAGATAAAGCATAACAACATTGAAACAACACAAATAGCCAGTTTAAAAAAGTACCCTGACTGTTACAATTCACATCAACAAGACATGAAACCAAAACAAAAAGGCATAACAGCCCTTAAAGAATATCTCCAATGTCAAGGAATCCCAGATATCATTAAGATGTTGAGAAATATCTCCAGTGTAAAGGAACGTCAAATGCCAGTGCTGTACTCCCTGTGCTACAACATCATAGTCTTCTAAGTTCTTCAAGAAGACCATTCCGGAAGACAAGGGTGACCATGGAGAAAGCCCATAAATGGTGAGCAGTGGAGTAACAAAGAACCTCCCTCAATGGGAGCGAGGAACACCTAGGAGGTGGGCTCATATGGAGAAAAGAACAGTGAATCAGGACCCAGAAATACACATGTGCATTTTCTAGGCAGAGTCTTTTGTTGGGAGGGCACCATCACTGAAAAAGCCCTGATTCTGTAGATTTACCACATGCCTGAGCTAGGAAAAGAACTTGAAAATAGGCTTCATCCAGTGATTCAAGGCTATTGACATCAGCCTTGAAGCTCATTGGATGACCCATAGGGTTGCCAACATCCCAGGATAGGACATTCCTGGAGATTTTGTAGGTGGAGCCTGGAGAGGGCACAGTTTGGGGAGGGAAGGGACCTCAATGAGATATAATTCCACAGAGTCCACCTTCCTAAGCAGTCATTTTCTTAAGCGGAACTGATCTCTGTAACCTGTAGACCGGTTGTAACCAGGAGATCTCCAGCCACCACCTGGAGTTTGGAATCCCTAGCACTGACCCAGTCATCGTCTGTCAGTCTGTCCTACCCCACAGGGTTATTTTAAGGATAAAGAGAAATGGATGCTGCTCTGAGTCCTTTGGAAGAGCGACAGTTAAAAATAAAATGATCTTAAATCTACAAAAGGACAAGCCAGGCTTAATTTAGGCAAGTCTTCCCTAGTCCATGTAAGTTTAAAACAGGGTGGACCCAAAGATCATATGGAAAATACAAGTGTAGAAGAAAAACACCCCAAACGACTCACTTTTTCAGTCAAGGGCATAGGGGAAAGTTGGTCCTGGCACTGCTTAAACATTTTCTTTTGTTCTGTATATCACTTTTTCATTGAATATTAATTTGCTTAAGCAAGTCTTTTTTTATTCAGGCAGCCTGCCAGGCGGCGAGGCAGTGAAGAGACACCGAGGCTTATGTTTTTAGCAGAATGTCTTCTTAACGATGCACCAAATTAGCTAATTTTTCATTCATTCTCTCCAGTATCGGTAACATAAATGTTATTAGCACTCCGGCCTCCCAGGCCTTAGCACAGGGAATGCTGTGTATGCATTTGGGGTGGCATGCAAATAGGTTCCATATTTCACAAGCGATCTGCTAAAACACTGTATGTGTTGAGGGCATAAGAAGAGCTTCCACAGACAGGTAGTGATGCACGCACCATTAGAATTTATCTATCATAGAAAAGCTTTCACCCTCGCTAGGTGCCAGGCCTTACCTTTGGCGGTATTGGAGGGAAGATATAAGAAAGTCCCTATAGCAGAAAGGCTTTGCTCTTATGGGTCAGGGGATATAGAAACTTCAGAACATATCTTGATCTGCTGCTCATTCTACCAAGAAGTCCACACAAGGTTTCTTTCCCCTTTGCTTAGCACTTTTCCCTGACCAACCAGATGTGTTTCTGGCTAAGAATCGCTTAACTGATGAAAAATCACAGTTTACACTCTTGACTGCTAAAGTCTGTGCTGCAGCTATTAAAATACGTTGTACCCTAACAATATAAGAGTTACAGAAATACTTTATTACTCAAAATATTAAGGGGGTCACACCAAGTTATACGATGTTTATATAAATTTTATTATGTAATTTTCAGGCTTAGATTATTTGTAGTAGCAGTAGTAGCTGTTGTTGTGGTTTTCTTATTATCTATTGTGGCTGTTGTTGTTTGTTTGTTTGCTTTTGCTAGTCAGTGACCGTATTAAATTTTTATTATTATTATCATCCTAGATGCACACACCAGTTTTTACAAAACAGTTGGCATCTATACATCAAACAATAATATTTTAAAAAGTAACAGTGTTAATAAAAGGAGACTTTCATTTTGCTCCTTTTGTATATGATAATCACCACAAATGTTTAGTGTGATCAAGATACGCATCAGTTTGCAGGATTTCACATTTCAAATGCAAAATGCATTTGTGCTGTATATACTTGCTGCCCGGGTTTTATACACAGTAACTCCAGCCGATAGAGATCAGTGGCCGCTTTGGCAATTGGACTCTGTAGCATTGAAGTCCTTCCCGTCCCCAAACCCCGCCCTCCTCAGGCTCCACCCCAAAAATCTCAAGATATTTCTCAACACGGAACTGGCAACCCTAGTGGTGGACTGTGTGTGTGTGTGGGGGGGGGAGGTAGTTATGAATCTCCTGCATTGTGCAGGGGGTTGGACTAGATGACCCTGCTGGTCCCTTCCAACTCTATGATTCTATGACTGACTGATTGTCAATAAACTGAATCTTGATTCAGACAAGGCCGACATGCTATGAGTAGGAAGTCCAGCTCAACTAGGAGTTGCTCTTTGTGCATTTGTGGATAGGGTTGATTTATCCAAAAGTGTTGTAGATACACACTGGACACTGCTCCTAGTGCTACCCCTGAAGGCTTAGGTGGCATCTATGACCAGAAGTGCTTTTCTATCAGCGGATATGTGTGCTGTGCTATTGTCAATCCAGGGGAATATGGGGCATTGTTACACGTGCTTCTGGTAACCTCCAGTTTGGACTAACACAGTACAGTCCACACAGTACAGTTGCCTTTAAAGACTGTGTGATTACTTAATGGAATCTAATTGGTTTAGAATGTGATGATCCATCTGAATAAAGGTATCAAATCAAGCCAGAACTCCCCCTAGAAGCTAAAATGACTAAACTGAGGCTATCGTACTTCGGTCACATTATGAGAAGACAAGAGTCACTGGAAAAGTCAATAAGGTTAGATATTTCCAGCAACAGAACAGTCAGCATTTTCCTCTCTCCAATTTCTGTGTTTCATTCTTTAAATGTAGGAGCCCCACTATAGATAGGGGTACATCAAATTGACATTAATGCCTTACGTTTGACAATGCTCCTTGACACCAAAGGTTCCCACCGAGGATAAATAAATGTGAAATGTTCCCCTTATGCTCAGCTACATAGCCTCACCCACACATCCTGGGTATTAGTAAACATATTTATTTGTGTTAATTTTTTTTGTCCCTGTGATTCATTGTATTATCCATCTTGAATAATCTCATACAATTTATAGGACTTTCCTACAGCACATAGATAATGTAATTAAAACACAATTAAAAAGGTCAGCTTCTTTTGTGAAAATGTAGTGTTTGTCTGCCATCTATTGGTTCATTCTGGCTGCTTATCCTTTTCCCTCCTCAGCTTTGTTTGAGATGATTCAGATCAACATATAACCATGAACATTAAAAAAAAATATTGGGCTTCTTTAAAAAAATCACACATGATGCTTAATTTAGAAAGACCTTGTTAATGGTGGAATGAAAAGCAGAAGACATAAGCAGTGTATTTCCTTGAACAAGATGCAGGACTGCATGGAATAATGGAGGGAGGGGAGTTGGAAATGACAATGTGGAAATCTCCCCCCCCCAAAAAAAAATCCCCCCTCCAGGTTTCCTTATTCTCTCAGGGATTGGAGCAAGCAATTATCCCCCACCCCAACTGTTTCTCTCTGCTCTTGAAATGATGCCTCTTCTGGAGCTTTTTCAGACACCATCAGGGCATTTTTGATCCCCCCTTCCAGTTAATTTACAAAATCATATTTTTTTCTGCATGCCTGGGACAATCTTGGATAGGGTTGCCAACCTCCAGGTACTAGCTGGAGATCTCCTGCTATTACAACTGATCTCCAGCTGATAGAGATCAGCTCACCTGGAGAAAACGGCCGCCTTGGCAATTGGAATCTAGGGCATTGAAGTCCCGCCCATCCCCAAACCCCACCCTCTTCAGCTCCACCCCAAAAACCTCCCACCAGTGGCGAAGAGGGTCCTCGTAAGCCTAATCTTGGAGCAGGTAGAAACCTCTGCCTTGTCTGAGTGACCCGATTGTGATGCGTTCATTATCTTAACTGGGGTGAGACAGTTTATGTTTATTTTTACAAAAGATGCCACATTTCTCTGAATATATTATTTGTCTTCTATCAAGATCTTTCTTCATCTAGCAATCCGATGACCCAGCGGTCTTGGACAGAACCAATTTTTAAAAATACCACCTTCTACTTCCATCCTCACTGCTTCCAGACACCACTGCTGCCAGAAACTGAGCTATATAGGTATTGTCTCTAGGGTTGCCAGCCTCCAGGTACTAGCTGGAGATCTCCTGCTTTTACAACTGATCTCCAGCAGATAGAGATCAGTTCACCTGGATAAAATGGTCACCTTGGACTCTATGGCATTGAAGCCCCTCCCCTCCCCAAACCTCACCCTCCTCAGGTTCCCGCCAGTGTCAAAGAGGGACCTGGCAACCCTAATTGCCTCCCTCAGGTCTTATGAACATAAGAAAAGCCATGCTGGATCAGACCAAGGCCTTCAAGTCCAGCAGTCTGTTCACATAGTGGCCTGTCCACTCTCTCCATTAAAAAAAGGTAAAGGTCCCCTGTGCAAGCACCGGGTCATTCGTGACCCATGGGGTGACGTCACATCCTGAGGTTTACTAAGCAGACTTTGTTTACGAGGTGGTTTGCCAGTGCCTTCCCCAGTCATCTTTCCCTTTACCCCCAGCAAGCTGGGTACTCATTTTACCGACCTCGGAAGGATGGAAGGCTGAGTCAACCTTGAGCCGGCTACCTGAAACGGACTTCTGTCGGGATCGAACTCAGGTCGTGAGCAGAGCTTTTGACTGCAGTACTGGGGCTTACCACTCTGCACCACGGAGCTCCTCCACCCACTCTCTCCATACCATGCATAATTTTACAGACCTCTATCATGTCTCCCCTTAACTGCCTTCTTTCCAAGCTAAACAGTTTTGGGTGGCAGCCCTTCACATCACCTGCCCCCTTTTAACGGGAGGTTCCACAAGCCGGGACCTTTTGCATGCAAATTAGGTGCTCTGCCACTGATCCAGTTCCACCGCTGACAGAAAACTTGAGAGAAAAGTCTGCCATTCGCCATGTAGGATTGTTATTTCTATTGTGATATAGGCTCTTGGTAATAAATTTTGGCAAACCTTCCATTGGTTTTAATGGAACTTTGATGGGGTCTTTAATTGGCATCGAGGGAAAGAAGGATGGATCCTTAAACTGGGACACTTGTGAAGAAGAGACCCAGTGCAATGCAATTACATTTAACAAGGGCTAAATGGCTCACCTAGGCTGCTTAAATGCTAAACTAGTAGTGTCCTATTCACGGTAATTAATTGGAAAGCATTAGGAGTTTGGTTGGATGCATTTCCTGGTTTCTGGTTTACTTCACATCTCCTTGTTTTCTAAGTGAAAGGGCTGTCAGTCTGCAAGACAAATAGAATGGCTTCTACGAAGCCTTAAAATGAAACAGCGAACGGAAACACAGTTTTTCAATGTACTCTTCCCTGCTAGGCCTGCCATCCACACACAGTATCCTTTTAAAGAACGAGAGCACAAATTGAAATTAAGTACAGGAGATGGCACAGGGGTACAAGTACAAAAGGCCTCGCCTTGGTGAGAGATCCCCAGGCCATCCATATTACTTGAAAGAACTCATTACGTTACTTTACCTCTAGTAGGGTTTCCAGCCTTCAAGTGGTGGCTGGAGATCTCCAGCTATTACAACTGACCTCAGAGATCAGTTCACCTGGAGAAAATAGCCACTTTGGCAATTGGACTCAACGGCATTGGAGCCCCTCCCCTCCCCAAACCACGCCCTCCTTAGGCTCTGCCCCAAAAATCTCCAGGTATTTCCCAACTTGGAGCTAGACACCTTAACCTCTAGGGTTGCCAGTGCCTGGCAACCTGTGGAAGGGCTGTGGGTGGGCCCGATGCCAGCTGTGGCATCATGTCACCTTTGGTTAAAAAAGCAACAACAGTGACATAGGTAGCTCTAGGAATCACCTAGAGTTTAACCATAGAGTTTCCAGCGTTTCCTAGAGCTACCCTATGTCACGTCTGTTTTTGTTGTTTGCTTTGTTTAAATCAGAAGTGGCATGATGCAGCAATCTACATCGCTTACAAATTATTTCACTGTGGTGGTAGGCAACAGGATGGGGGGGGGGGAGAGGATTCCCTACTGCAACAGGGTCTTGACAGTCCTACCTACCACAATCATGTTGTGAGGCTCCACACTCCCACCCCATACTTCCAGAGTTCACACGTTACAGTGAACACACATACATTCTGCATGTATGAGTACTGCTTACATCTGTTTGTACGAACGATTCGACGTGTATTCGTTTTACCAATGAAACCAGGTACCAGTATGGGCCTTAAATCACATACTCAGCTGTACTTGCGTTGAATGTAACATGAGAATTACTCAATGCAAGTATAAAGAAAAATCAAGGGAACACTGTGCACAGATTGTGCATGCATTTACTGTAAATTGTGAACAGGGCTAAATAGAGGTTGGGGGAAGCTGTGTTGACACTGGTAGCATAATTTTAAGGGTGAGGCCAGGCATGTACTTGCCACAATATTGTAGTAGATGAGATTAGAGAGACTAAGTATGTGTGTTCTATAAAACCTGTAATTTTTTTTTCTGGTTATATAAAATTGAGTTGTAGCTTTTCTTGTATGTTGTCGGTCCATGTCATATTCTTGAACCTTCCACACCCTTGAGAAGGATACAGAATGTCAATAAATGGTGTACCATGAGTAGGGTTGCCAGGTCCCTCTTTGTCTCCAGCAGGAGATTTTTGGGGCAGAGCCTGAGGAGGGCGGGGTTTGGGGAGGGGAGGGACTTCAGTGCCATGGAGTCCAATTGCCCAAGCAGCCATTTTCTCCAGGGGAACTGATCTCTATCATCTGGAGATCAGTTGTAATAGCAGGAGATCTCCAGCTAGTACCTGGAGGTTGGCAACTCTAACCATGTGCCAACATAAAATTTGGATGGCCAATAAATGTTCAACCTTGTTTTATGGCACAAACATACCCAAGTCAGGAAACTGGCCTTAGGTTGTCCTTCCCAGTAATCTAAATTCAGTTTAGCCTATATAAAGGCATGCTGTGAAATCAAGCTGAGGCTGTATGAAAAGAAATATGATGAAAGGTATTGAAATGGTGATGGTCTGGTGCTAAGAAATAGTTTTCATTGTTTGCATTGGAGTTGGTGTGCTAGGAATTATTCAGAAGTGCAGAAGCCCATAGCCAATTTCTGTAGCAATTTCTTTGCTAAACAACATGTATTGCATAATGTTCCTATTCCCATTTCTTAAATAAAGGTAAGAGGAAGCATCATGCGTTTCCTAGCCAAGGATAGAGAACATTGGAAAATCCAATTTTCACCAGTGTGTTATTACAAGCACCTGAAACACCCCAAAGATGATAACAACACATACACGTAGCCTAATATTTTCTACCAGCAAGAGGGGGGGTGGCAGTAAGTTGGCCAGTGGCAACTGCCTCAGTGGCTCGCAAGGCAGTAAGCTGTCTCCATGGTAACCAGATGCTGGATAGTGGGAGACAAAGAGGAAAGGCCTCAGAACAGGGCAAGGAAGATGGGAGCCCTGGCCCACTCAGTGGGCAGTTCCTGCAAAGACCAGGTGATGGCAGCAGTTGAACAGAGAGAGAGAGAGAGAGAGAGAGAGAGAGAGAGAGAGGCCCCTCTGGGTGCTGGGAAAACCAGGTGGGTGGCACATGCCAGGTAGAGTCCTTGGGCAGCTACTAGGGCCAGATGCCTTGGAGGGCATGGTGGATTGGAGCCTGAATGTCAGAGCAGGACTGTTCAGCTACAGGACTGAATTCAGAAAAACGAGTGGAAAGAAAGTAATTACTAGTGCTATTCCATAAATGTTTGCCCTAGAGTTCAAACAGAGCAATAACATATAATCATAGACTCATAGAGTTGGAAGGGACCACGAGGGTCATCTAGTCCAACCCCCTGCACAATGCAGGAAATTCAAAACTACCCCCCCACATCCCCAGTGACCCCTACCCCATGCCCAGAAGATGGCCAAGATGCCCTCCCTCTCGTGATCTGCCTAAGGTCATAGAATCGGCATTGCTGACAGTAGGCCATCTAGCCTCTGCTTAAAACCTCTAGGGAAGGAGCACTTTCCAACTCCCAAGGAAGTCTGTTCCACTGAGGAACTGATCTAAGTGTTAAAAAAAATCTTCCTAATGTTTAGAAGGAAACTCTTTTGATTTAATTTCAACTCGTTGGATCTGGTCCGACCTTCTGGAGCAACAGAAAACAACTCGTCACTACCCGTTTTATGACAGCCTTTCAAGTACTTGAAGATGGTTATCATATCCCCTCTCAGTCTTCTCCTCTTCAGGCTAAAAATCCCCAGCTCCTTCAACCTTTCCTCATAGGACTTGGTCTCCAGACCCCTCACCATCTTTGTTGCCCTCCACTGGACATGTTCCAGCTTGTCTACATCCTATTAAAATTGTAGTGTATAGCAGTTCTCATGATTCCTTCTCCAAGAGGATGCACAAGTTTTTGTGCAAAATCTTTTCTCATTAGCAAAGTGCTAATGCCAGATGTAAGACAGCACTTTCCAGATGGCCTTCTAATGATGAAGGGCACCTTTAGAGCCAACTCATTGGTTCTATAATGGTCTTTATAGCATATTAAAGGTAGTAGTTCTTAATCTGATTAATGGGTTGGATCCAACCAGTTTTTCCCTTTCCAAAAAAAGGGGGGGAGGAAGGGTCCCATTCAATCACTCAAAAAAGGCTATGCTGGGGATCATGGGACCTACATGGACAAAAGCCAGATGGGATTAGTGCTATAGGAAGGAGGAGGATTGGGTGTGATTGAGCAGAGAAGCTGGCTGTATCCAACTCACTTTATCATAGTTCCAGTGAAGTCAGCTGAACAGTTTTGGAATACATAGGTTGTACTGGAATTTTAAGAACAGAAAGGTATCCAGATAGCTTGCCCCTATAATTCTGAATAATGACGATAGGTGATTAGATTTTTTTTAAAAAAATCATTAAACAGAAAAATGAAGTGACGGCAAGGGCCTATTCCTTAAGGATAGGCTATATTGAAGACTTTCTGTTCCTTGGCTCCATCATCAACCAGAGGGGAGACTGCAGCCAAGAAATCAGAAGGAGATTGAGATTGGGAAAGGCAGCCATGAAAGAGCTAGAAAAGATTCTGAAGTGTAAGGATGTGACACTGGCCACCAAGATCAAGTTAATTCATGCCATCATATTCCCTATTACTATGTATGAGTGTGAAAGCTGGACATTGAAAAAAGCTGATAGGAAGAAAGTAGATTCCTTTGAAATGTGGTGTTGGAGAGTGTTACAGACATCGTGGACTGCCAAAAATAAAAAATAAAAAAATAAGTGGGTGAACTGACCCTAGAAGCTAAAATGACTAAACTGAGGCTATCGTATTTTGGCCACATCATGAGAAGACAAGAGTCACTGGAAAAGATAGTCATGCTAGGAAAAGTTGAAGGCAGCAGGAAAAGAGGAAGACCCAACAAGAGATGGATTGACTCAATAAAGGAAGTGACAGCCTTCAATTTGCAAGATCTGAGCAAGGCATTTCACAGACACACACACACACACACACACACACACACCTATCAGAAAAAATGACAAATATTTGATTAGTTAGCTTCTTATTCAAGTAATTTATAAAATACAAGCCATAAAGTAGAACGTTCTTAGTTGACACATCGCCAAACAGAAATCAAAACTTGTTTCTTTAGAATTAATGTGTTCATTTAGAGAATGTGGGGCTGGTTGTCACTGTCACATGGAGAAGATGTCATGATGGGAAAGATGCATTTGAAAATCCTGGGGTTTCTTAAATTACTTTGCATCAGTTTCATTTTTGCAAAGATTAGTAATTCAATTAAGCAGAGTAAATGAAGAAGAAATTAATTAAGCTGAATTGAATAAAGAAAAAAGGACCAAATTTAGGCAAGCCATATTGTCTAATTAAACAGCTCTGAATCAAAAGACAACATTCCAAGGGAATACACATTTTGATGCACATATTGTTAAAAGCAAAATGAGCATTCCTGTTTAATTTTTCAAGTCTTCAGGAATGTTATGCATAAATTTCCAAACATTTAGCTACTGTGATGTTAAGCCGACAATTGAACGATAACCACTTGTGGGGTTGTTGTTTGTGTGTGTGTGCGTGGGGGGGGGGGGGGTACTGATGCAATGAAGGGGTCTTAATAATTGAGGTTAGCCATGACCTCATATTCAGGTTGGGCCCATTATGCATTGACTGAGGACCCTGAAAATGTGGAAGACCTGTCCCTCCCAGGGCCATTTTAAGAAAAGAGATTTCCAAGGAGGAGGGAGAACCTCAAGAGACCATGTGTCTCCTAGTGCTTGAGAATGTTTCATTGTTAACTTTCTCAGATATTGAAAAAGTCTTCCTAGAAACTCCCTCAACTCTGGTGGCCTCCTCTTGCTGCCTTAGGATCAACTGAGAAACAGCAGAAGACAAAATCTGTTGGAAGAGTTGCAATGTCTAGCATGTAAATGAACTCAGAAGAAGACTCAATGGGGGGCAGGCAATTGGTTAGCTGGTTAGGGCTGTAAGGTCAGAGCCCTTTCCACCCTATTCATGCCTCTTGACTGTCCTCAAACTGATACTCTCAGGGATAATTTCCTTCTTCTTCTCAGAAGTCATTCTACCCTCTCTCTCCCTCCGTAGCTAGTTAGACAGCTAGAGGCCCTGTCTCTCAGCTTTCCCATTCTAAAAGGTAGTTCCCTCAGTAAACAGCAACTTTATCTTTAATCAGTGAGTCTGACACTTCTCTGCATATTTAGCAATCTGCCAAAAAAATCCTTGTCTGAGTAACACAACAGAAAGCAGGTGGCTCGTTAATTCAGAACTGATCTTCTCTAGGGCTGTGAGTCCTGGAAGAAACACCTCCCAGTAGTGGGCATTTCAACCTTCCATAGGCTTCTAACTAGTGCTGAAGCAATAATCCTGGTTGCCTATTTCCTAGTCCCACGATTTACCCTTGGCCTTGACTCCCCCTCTCAGAGTGAGCTGTTCTAGGTCCTGGCACCAAACTAACACTGGATGCTCCTTTTTGCACTCTGACAAGCACCACAACTCATCTCCCACCATGGCTCCAGAGACTCCACAGACTTATCCTTTACCAATGGGTAGGGCTCCTTTGCAGCCTTCAGCTGCAAATGCCCAAGTTAGCAGATCACAGAGATTTCATGCTTCCGCTGGCCCCCTCCACTCTGGAATCAACCACACTTGCAAATCCCTGAAATCTGGCTAAGTGTTACCTTGGTTGTGATGTGTTCTAACTGTTGCTTCTAATTAAGTACAATCTTGGATAGCGTGGTGTAGTGGTTAAGAGTGGTGGTTTGGAGCGGTGGACTCTGATCTGGAGAACCGGGTTTGACTCCCCACTCCTCCACATGAGCAGCGGAGGCTAATCGGGTGAACTGGATTTGTTTCCCCACTCCTACACAGGAAGCCAGCTGGGTGACCTTGGGCCAGCCACGTTCTCTCAGCCCCACCTACCTCACAGGGTGTCTGTTGTGGAGAGGGGAAGGGAAGGTGATTGCAAGCCGGTTTGATTCTTCCTTAATGGTAGAAAAAGTCGGCAAACCAACTCTTCCTCTTCCTCTTCTTTAAAAGAGATTAACTTTACTGCCGCTAAAACATTGAAACCCCATTTAAATAGGTATGGGGCTGGGAAAGGATTATGCAAACTTATAGTCTATTATTTCTGGTCTTGTACGCTTAGTTAAGCTTTGAAAAGAAATGTTAAGTCAACAGAATATTCAGTACTCCTTACAGTTCCATTAAAATATATTTAACTAGACCTCTGTTTATATGACATTATTAAAAGCATTTGCATTGGTAACTAATTCTTCCTTCTTTCATACAACTGGTAAAAGTACAGGTCTCATGCTAACCCTGTTATTCTCTGGTCACCACAGCATAAGAAGAAGAAGATTTGGTTTTGATATGCCAACTTTCTCTACCATTAAGGAAGAAACAAACCGGATTACAATTACCTTCCCTTCCCCTCCCCACGACAGACACCCTATGAGGTAGGTGAGGCAGGGAGAGTGTGACTATCCCAAGGTCACCCAGCTGGCTTTGTGTGTAGCATCTTGTGAGGTAGGTGGGGCTGAGAGAGTTCTGTGATTAGCCCAAGGTCACCCAGGTGGCTTCATGTGTAGGAGTGGGGAAACAAATCCAGTTCACCAGATCAGCATCCACCACTACACCATGGTGGCTTGGGGAGCAATTCTCAGAAGAGCCACAGGTGGTTCCTGAGCCACTGAGTGAAAATCACTGAATTGAGCATTGCAGTTCTTTAAAAAAGGTGCATTTTCATTGGCAACTGGATATTATCTAGACTATTAGGGTGAAAAGAGATGAGACATTAGGGAGTGGTTTTAAAATGCCCCTGCTAGTAGGTTCAGTACAAAGATCTTATTTTGTCACAAGGTGAGCTCTGGGGGGAGTCCTGAATGTTTTCAGCATAGCTCAAACTGAAATGAAGAAAAATCGGCCATGGGGCTTATCCACACCATGTTTTTGGTGAAGCTCAGCTTCTTAACTGTATCATTTCACACACACCCCTTCCATTCATTGTTCTCCCCTTTTCCCCCTACAGGTTTCCCCCCTTTTTTTTCTCAGACCACCTACTGAAAAACCTGGGGAACACTTGAACAAAAACCAGGAGAGCAAGTGTTGTGTGTAAGGGAGGAGGGAAATGATGCACTTAAGATGATGAGTTGCAGCAAAGATTAGGTGTAGAAAAGCACAGATGAATTGGCTAGTGCCTATGCCCTCACTGACATTGCATTGACTCTCTTTACCTTGTTACTGAAATGAATTTAAAGCCTCACTTGAAGCAATAAGAAACTTTCTCTGTTTCCCTTTTTGGCTTCAAGATACATTTGCTGTTATGAAAAACTATTTATAAATCCTTACGAGCAGGGAGCAGGTATTCGATTTCCTCGGGAAGGCAGCTTGCTTTTCTATATGCACAAGTTAAATAATCATAGTAATACTTCACAGGCGTGTAGCAGAGTTTAATTAATTATTGTTTGTAGATGTGAAAGTGCTTATAATTAGCAATTATTCTTTCATGTGCTCCAATGAAATAGGCAAATTTCTGCAATTAAAGATCAAGATGGCTTCCTGCTTTCCACAATTTATGAGTTTTAATTAATTAGGAGAATACACTTTATTCAGAAGGTCAGACTCAGAGGAAGGCGACAGAGCCTTCTGTGCATAGTAATGCTGCTTGTGTGTTGTGTTAATGTCAAAGCCAGGCTGTTGCTTCAGTCCCGGGTTGTGAGCTTCTGTTGACCTGAGGCTATGAACGAGATTAAAAGTAGAGTTCAGGCGCAGACTGAATAAAACTCACCCAGTTAAGGACTAGGCAAACAGGCCCATCAAGGCCAAGTAGATTAAACCATCTAATTTGTGCGGCGCAAACAGAGATCTGGCAAGGGTTGGCAACTTCAGTTTGGGAAATTCCTGGAGATTTGGTGGTGGAATCTGGGGAAGGGAGGCGCTAAGCAGGGATGTGATGCCGCAGGGTCCACCCTCTGGACCTCCTGGGGAACTGATCGGTGCAGTCTAAATTCCAGGAGAATAACAGGCCCCGCCTGGAGGCTGGCAACTAGGGTTGCCAACTGCCAGGTAGTAGCAGGAGATCTCCTGCTAATTCAACTGATCTCCAGCCAATAGAGATCAGATCACCTGGAGAAAAATGGCCGCTTTGGCAATGGAACTCTATGGCACTGAAGTCCCTCCCCTCCCCAAACCCTGCCCTCTTTAGGCTCCGCCCCCAAAATCTCCCACCGGTTGTGAAGAGGGGCCTGGCAACCCTACTGGCAACCCTACTGGACTTGTGGAGACTTGGGATCAAAGCTTCCATTAGCCATCAGGCTTACTGGATAATCCTGGGCATGTCTTATTTTATCTGAACCTTCCTGGAAATATATCTGTGAGGATAATATAACAATTATACCACTAATGTTGCCAAATCCAGGTTGGGAAATACCTGGATATTTTGGGGGGTAGAACCTGAGGAGGGCAGAGTTTGGAGAGGGCAGGGAATTCAATGCTATTGAGTCCAATTGCCAAAGTGGCAAGTTTCTCCAGGGGAACTGATCTCTGTCACCTGGCGATCAGTTATAATAGCAGGAGATCTCAAGCCACCACCTGGAGGTTGGCAACACTATACACCACCTATCCCCATTATGTCTCTGATATAGAGTTGCCAACCTCCAGGTAGTAGCTGGAGATCTCCTGCTATTACAACTGATCTCCAGCCAATAGAGATCAGTTCACCTGGAGAAAATGGCTGCATAGGCATTTGGACTCTATGGCATTGAAGTTAGGGTTGCCAAGTGGCCGCTGGTGGCGGGTAAAATCCCACCAACCCACCAGACTGCCTACCGACCAGCTGAGGGCCGGCGTGCACCCCAAAAACCGCCTGCTTGTGGCAAAGAGGGACCTGGCAACCCTTCTCTGATATAAGGCCTCCTCTAAGCTAGGCTTATTCTGATGCCATAGCTTAACTATGGCTACAGAAATATACAGGTTGAGTATCCCTTATCCTGATTGTTTGGGACCAGAAGTGTTCTGTATTTCGGATCTGTCTGTATTTTGGAATATTTTGGGATTTTTGCAGATACATAATGAGATATCTTGGGGATGGGACCCAAGTCTAAACATGAAATTCATTTGTATGATATACACTTTATACACATAGCCTGAATGTAATTTTAAGCAATATTTTTAAATAATGTTGTGTACACTAAACCATCAGAAAGCAAAGGTGTAACAATCTCACCAGAATACCTGTACCAGCTGTTAAACAAGAGCAACAACAAACTAACAATGGCAGGCTTTCAACCTACGATGCAGTGTACACTGTATTTTATTTTTTGACGTGAAAGCCAGCGTGGGTGAGAGCCGATGTGGTGCAGTAGTGGTTAGGAGTTGTGGATTCTAATCTGGAGAACCAGGCTTGATTCCCCACTCCTCAACATGAGCAGCAGACTCTAATCTGGTGAACCAGGTTGGTTTCCCCAATCCTACACATGAAGCCATGCTGTGTGGCCTTGGGCTAGTCACAGTTCTTTCTTGGCTAGTCACAGTTCTTTCTGCACTCTCTCAGCCCCACCTACCTCACAGGGTGTCTGTTGTGGGGAGAGGAAGGGAAGGTGATTGTAAGCTGGTTTGAGACTCCTTAAAAGGTAGAGAAACCCAGCATATAAAAACCAAGTCTTCTTCTTCTTCTTCTTCTCCTCCTCCTCCTCCTTCTCCTTCTCCTTCTCATTCTCCTTCTTGTCCAGAAAGAGACCAGGATACTGCGGCCAAAAAACCTTTTTTGCTTTGAAGCTCCAGTTGCTCAGCATAATTCCATGGCAACATTTCGTTACGCTTCATTAATCAATTAGGCTGGCAGTTTCTGCAACTCTTTAGCTGAGCCACCTGCCTTGTGTACCTTGAACGCACTTCAGTAAAAGGCTTCTCCTTATTTATTTGTGGTCTTGCATAGAAAAGTGAGAGTCTCTAGTGGAAATGAAGTGTACAAGATTATTCATATGGTATCGCTCTCCTGAAAAACGCAGGTGTCCTCTGCGTGATGTCGATATATTAGAGAGAGAGAGAGAGAGAGAGAGAGAGAGAGAGAGAGAGAGAGAGAGAGAGAGAGAGAGAGAGAGAGAGAGAGAGAGAGAGAGAGAGAGAGAGAGAGAGAGAGAGAGAGAGAGAGAGAGAGAGAGAGAGAGAGAGAGAGAGAGAGAGAGAGAGAGAGAGAGAGAGAGAGAGAGAGAGAGAGAGAGAGAGAGAGAGAGAGAGAGAGAGAGAGAGAGAGAGAGAGAGAGAGAGAGAGAGAGAGAGAGAAAATGAATATGAATGAACAAAGGACCAAGAAAGGTTTCTCAGCCATCAAATGGGCTCGGTTTAATTTTCCTTCCTATATCAGCTTCTGTCAGCCACTCCAAATCACTTGATCATGGAGCTGACTAGCTGTTACGTTCTTCATCTGTCAGGGTGTGCATCTCCTCACTTAAGTGTCATCAACAATGAGAACCTTTTTTTCTTTCTGGAAATATCATACTGCATATGGCCATCTGCTTGGCCTTCTGTTATGCATTCTCACTCCAAGATGGCTTTGAACAATAAAAGAATGGAACCACAGTGTTATGATCTACCAAGGTCGCAGCAGCAGCCCCAGAGTGCCGTTTCTGCAGTTGCTCAATGAAAGAGGACCTTGTTCTCTTTCCCTCTCCGTCTACAGAATGGCTGTCCCCAATGGAGACAAACCAATGAGAGAGGCCAAGGATTTAATGAACGTCAGTCTCTTTCTCCTGCTGTTGAATGAGGGGTTGCATTAGATTTTTATGTTGCTGGTCCCTTCACTTACTGTTTTAAAGCCGATTCACATTGGCTCAGATTTTCACCTTGTAGGAGCTCTGATCAATATTTTTTTTCCCTTTCCTTTTATTTCAAACTCATCTGACCAAAGATCTTGAGCACAACATGCATAAGATAAAAACAAAATTTACATGATAGAATGTTAACATATTGTAGACAATGTGACTTTAAAATCTTGGGATTCATAAATCATTTTAAAATTACAAATATAACAATAAATAAATAGCTTAAAAGGGATAGTGGTATAGAAAGTGCATTGACTGATTAATACCTTGGGATGTTGCTGCATCCAAAAACCTGCTGGAATGAACTTGTTGGATATTGTCACTCAGCACTACCTTTCGTGCTCGTTGCGTCTGTTCATCCCAGTTCTTCAGAATACCCCCTCCACGTGGTCTGCCTGCCTATACATATTATCTGACAACTCCTCGTCTCTGTAGAGCTTTTTGCTTGGCTAGATTGAATGCTAACCCTTCTATGGTAATGCAAGGCAGAATTCTGAATATACCATACTCAGACAGGATCTGCCCTTGCTCTTCTGGCTCTATTGACTCATTAGCCCATGCCCTTTTGGAATGCCGCTTTTATGAGGAACTTCGATCGCACTATATTTCCCCCCTTTTAATATACAAATCCAATGCCTCTGTGACTGACATAATGCCTTTTTTACTAAGTGATAGGGACCCCAAGGCTACATTGTCAGTGGCAAGATTTGTTTCAATCCTTATATCCCTTCAACATTAGATATATGCTGCTCAAGATCATTTGATCAAGGAGCTTCTAAGGGATAAAAGGAAAAAGGATATTGTCACTTTAAAGTGTTCCCAGGCACAACTCAAAGTACTGGCGCTTTAAAGCTGTCCATGGATCGGGGTGGGCTTACCTGAAGCACTCCCTCCTCCTGTACTGTCCTGGTCAGCTGTTTAGATCCTTATGTTAAGCTCTGCTCTCTTTGCCCCCCACCCACATTGGTGAGGCAGCTGACAGAGATAGGACTTCTCTGCGGCAGCACCACCTCTCTGAAATGCCATCCCCTTGAGGCTGCCTTGGTGCCTACCCTGCTGCTGCTACCCATGTCAAGCGTGGTGTAGTGGTTAAGAGTAGTGGTTTGGAGCGGTGGGCTCTGATCTGGGGAACCGGGTTGGTTTCCCCACTCCTCCACATGAAGCCTGCTGGGCGACCTTGGGCCAGTCACAGTTCTCTTTGAGCTCTCTCAGACTCACCTACCTCACAAAGTGTCTGTTGTGGGTAGGGCTGTCAACAAAAAAAAAATTCGGTACAGTTCGGATTCGGCCGAATTTGGCCCTTGTGGGTTCGGTACGTGCCGAAGTCCGAACTCCCCCACTTCGGATCCGTTCAATTCGGCGGGAATTCAAAGTTCGGAAACAAGTTCGGCCGAATAAAGCCATTAAAAACACAACCGCGCCTTTCCGCGGCTCTGGGGGGGCATTTTTGGGCTTAGAGGTCCCAAACTTTTGGCAGAGCTTCAAAGGACGTTTATTGAAAGACTCCCCAAGATTTGTAAAGATTGGGTCAGGGGGGGCTGAGATATGGGCCCTGAAAGGGGTCCCCCCCACCCTTAATGTGCATCTCTCAGCAGAGCTTGCTGCCCACGCACAAAGCTCCCAGCCCCGACAACAGCAGAGAAATTAGCAAAACAACTGCAAACACAACCTTGTTAAACAACACCTTTGCAACACACAACTGAAACTTCCCCCCTCAAACCAGGGAGCGAGAGACTCGAGGGGGAACACACACCCCAGGCAGAACCGATGAAAGCCCCCTTTGGCTTCCCCCCCACCCACAGAAACTGCTCCCTCCCCACACACACACAGACTCTGTTTTCCCCCACACACACACACATACACAGGAGAAAAATTATAGATTAAAGCCCCCAAAGGGGTCTTACTGTGGCTGTCTTCTGTTCCATCAAGAGGGGCTGTAATCCAAGATGATTCCAATTAGGCACGGAACGTTTTGCTCTGGAGAGGAGATGCTCACAGGATCGGCTGCTCCATTCATCCCATTAGGGAAAAGGGTAAAGGGTAAAGGAGAAAGCCCATATCTCGGGATCCCCTGACCCAATGTTCACAAAACTTGGGGGGGTATCTTAAGAACACTGGTCTGAAACTCCGCTCAAAGTTTGGGATATGCACCCCCAAAAATGCGCCCCCTGCAGCCATGGAAAGCGAAAAGGGGGGAGGCGATATTTCTGCCCCCACTGAACCCATATTTACAAAACTTGGGTAGTATCTTAAGAATAATTCACTGAAGCTATGCTAAAAGTTTGGGGGCTATATCCCCAAAAAAGCGCCCCCTGCAGCCACATAAATGGAAAAAGGGGGGAGTGAAAAGGGGGAGAGCCCATATCTCGAGACCCCCTGACCCAATGTTTACAAAACTTGGGGGGTATCATAAGAACACTGGTCTGAAACTCCGCTCAAAGTTTGGGATCTGTACCCCCAAAAATGCGCCCCCTGCAGCCATGGAAAGAAAAGGGGGGAGCCCATAATCTCGGGACCCCCTGACCCAATGTTCACAAAACTTGGGGGGTATCTTAAGAACACTGGTCTGAAACTCTGCTCAAAGTTTGGGATATGCACCCCCAAAAATGCGCCCCCTGCAGCCATGGAAAGAGAAAAGGGGGGGAGGCGATATTTCTGCCCCCACTGAACCCCATCTTTACAAAACTTGGATAGTATCTTAAGAATAATTCACTGAAGCTATGCTAAAAGTTTGGGGGCTATATCCCCAAAAAAGAGCCCCTTCCAGCCACATAAATGGAAAAAGGGGGGAGGGAAAAGGGGGAGAGCCCATATCTCGAGACCCCCTGACCCAATGTTTACAAAACTTGGGGGGTATCTTAAGAACACTGGTCTGAAACTCCACTCAAAGTTTGGGATCTGTACCCCCAAAAATGTGCCCCCTGCAGCCATGGAAAGAAAAAGGGGGGAGCCCATATCTCGGGACCCCCTGACCCAATGTTTACAAAACTTGGGGGGTACCTTAAGAAGCTTCATCTGAAGCTCCAGTGAAAGTTTTGTGTCTTTACCCCAAAAAATGCGCCCCCTGCAGCCACAGAAAGGAGCGAATGTGCACAAGCACCCCCCACACACACACGAGGATTTCGCTCTCTCTCTCTCTCTCCCTGGCCGGGCCGCACATCAGCTGATTCCTCCAGTACTCAATCCTGACTGATTGGCCAGAAGAAGACCCAGCTTGCCCACCGATTGGCCGGGGGAGGAGAATGCTGCTTACTGACGGTTATGCTGCTTACTGATGGCCGAATTTGCCGAATTTATTCGCGAACTCCCGAACTCGCTGAATTCGGCCCCCCGGTTGCCTGCCAGTTTTGAGTTCGGATCCGTCCGAACAGAAAAGCACCGAATCAGGGGAAATTCGGTTGATTTTCAGTTCGGACCGAACCGAATTGACAGCCCTAGTTGTGGGGAGAGGAAGGGAAGGCGATTGGCTCTCCTTAAAAATGGTAGAGAAAGTCGGCATATAAAAAACCAACTCTTCTTCTCTTCTTCAGTGTGGGACCTGCCCTGACTCATGTTTCAAACATGTGAGAAATGTCCTTGTTTTGATCCTCTGTGATGTGTAGACCTCATGCCAGGGATGGAAACAAACATGGCAGCTTTGGTTGATGGCTCTCCAAGAGCTGTGGAGTGAGTACCGCTGGTTCCACAGATCATTTAAAGACCTAGTAAATTATTTTAAAAGAAACACTCCACCTCGGTTTCTCTCCACCTCAACTCTTCTCAGACATATACTCTATTTGCTTATGACCACTGCTTTATACATTAAGAAAAAATACAAACTACCTTGTATATAAAGCACACTTTTAAAGTCTTCCCAAGAAAGAAGTCTTCCTAAGAAAGCAGACAGCAGGGGGCATGAATTGCAGCTATAGTCCAAGGAATTTATGACAAATTTTTCTGGCTGCTACAGCAATTAATAGTGACATGGAATCATAGAGTTGGAAGGGACTACCAGGGTCATCTAGTCCAACCTCCTGCACAATGCAGGAAATTCACAACTACCCTCCCCTCACCCCCAGTGACCCCTACTCCATGCCTAGAAGATGGCCAAGATGCCCTCCTCTCATCATCTGCTTAAGGTCATAGAATCAGCATTGCTGACAGATGGCCATCTAACCTCTTCTTAAAACCTCCAGGGAAGGAGAGCTCGCCACCTCTGGAGGAAGCCTGTTCCACTGAGGAACCGTTCTAACTGTAATGGACTAGTCTGTGCCTGACAACAGAGCACAGATTATGGCACAGTCAGACTAACTCTTGTTCATACGTATGTAAGTACCGTCGAGTTGCAACCGGCTTAAGGCGACCCCAGAAAGGGGCTTTCATGGCAAGAGAGAAGCAGAGGTGGTTTGTCATCACTTTCCTCTGCAGAGCCTTCCTCCTGCCCAAGTACTGAACCTGCTTAGTTTCTGAGATCTGAAGAGACTGAGATACACCATGCCGTTTTCCCCTCTAATGCTTGTAGGGAACCAACAATATGTAGAGGAATTGTAGAGGGGTCAATATAAAAAGGAGAGCCAGCATGGTGTAGTGGTTAAAGAGCAGTGCACTCTAAACAGTGCACTGTTGTGGGGAGAGGAAGGGAAGGAAATTGTAAGCTGGTTTGATTCTCCATAAAAGGTAGAGAAAATCAGCATATAAAAACCAACTCTTCTTCTTCTTCTTCTATTATTCATTACCCTTCTACATACTCAACAGTCACACACACACAGCAACACAGTTCTAGTGGAACGACAGACTGCCTACCATCAACACAGGCCAATGGAATCATTTAAAAACTGAAGCTTTTTATTGATGGCCTAAAAGAAGGGAAGGCTAAAGTGAAAATAAAGAAAAAACTGGTGACCATGATTAGATTTAATAGAATTATCATACTCAAGAAATGAATGGACCATAACCATCTTGCTTAAAAAAAAAAAAAAAAAAAAAAACTATGCATTTGGAGAAACTCAGGGCTTCTCCCAAAAAATCATACCTACATTGCAGAGAGTGGTACCGCCAGCCCAGTCTCCAGAGGACATTACCATATTAAGACATTTTATTTTAATGCCTATTTGTTTACTCTGGTGGGGCTGAGAGAACTCGGAGCGAACTGTGACTAGCCCAAGGTCACCCAGCTGGCTTCATGTGTAGGAGTGGGGAAACCAACCCGGTTGTCCAGATTAGGGTCTGCCACTCATGTGGAGGAGTGGGGAATTAAACTCGGTTCTCCAGATTAGAGTCCACTGCTCTTAACCACTACACCACACTGGCTTTCAAACCTGGGTCTTCCAGCTTCTGGTCTGCCACTCTAACCCCTACACCACACCGGAGGTTCAGTAACTCTGCAGGTGGGTGAACTTCCCTTCTTGATGGTCTAAGTAAAATATAGATGATCAAGAGCATGAACGTATGTTATTTTGATTTGGTCAAATGACTGTAAATTAAAGATTGATTGAGCATGAACAGTTCCAGAAAAGGGTAAATATAGGGAACACCATAACTACGTGAAGAAATAAAACTCATATAGTTGTATCTGACAAAGGGAGCGTTGACTCCCAAAAGCTGATAACTCAAAAAATCTTGTAGGTCACCAAAGTGCTGCTGGACTGGAATCTAGCTGCTCATATAGCTGAAGTGATCTTTAATTATATGAAACCAGAATGATGACAGACAGTAAGAGAAGGAAACTGATCACTAAGGATCAGAATATTAGTATATTGCATGTTTGCAAGAATATAAAGAAAAAACAGTGATTACTAGCAGCTAATTTAGATTGGTAAAGAAGCAATCATGTTAGAGTGATTAATTTTCACTCTTTAATAAGGCAGCTGGCTTTGTAGATGGATGGAACTTGATAGTCACGGTTATAGAGTTTAATAATGCTTCTGGCCCACTTCTTTCTGACATCCGAAGACAGAAGCACTGCACTTAAATTTCATAGATATGTTTAGAGGGAAATTGGGAGGACAAAAAGTTAGAAATGTATAACTTAAAGAGCTTCTTATAAGGCCTTTTTTAAAGCCTTCAGGTAGGAGACGTTCACATCTTTAACAATGACAGAAAATCACTAGGGTTAAAAAAGTTATACTTGAAAAATGGTGAAATATTTTGCTAGCATCAGATTGGAACAGAAACATCAGGTATTTTATTTTATTAAACTTATATCCCGCCCTCCCCAGTAAAAGCTGGGCTCAGGGCGGCTCACACAAATAATGGGTATAAATTATGGGCAGAAAGGTACTGGCTGGATATTAGGATTTTTTTTTTTACAGTAAGAGTAGTTCAGCAGTGGGATTCGTTGCCAAGAGGGGTGGGGAGCTCCCCCTCATTGCAATCTTCAGGCAGCAGCTGGTAGAATATGAAGAGGTCACATGAACACTTGAAGCTGCCTTATACTGAATCAGATCCTTGGTCTATCAAAGACAATATTGTCTACTCAGACCAGCAGCAGCAGCTCTCCAGGGTCTCAGGCAGAGGTCTTTCTTATCACCTACTTGCCTAGTCCCTTTAACTGGAGATGTCAGGGATTGAACCTGGGACCTTCTGCATGCCAAGCAGATGCTCTTCCACTGAGCCACAGCTAGGGTTTCCAGGTGCCCGCTGGTGGCGGGCAAACCCCCGGCAATTGACCCCTCTGTCCACCGACCACCTGAGGGTCGGTGGGTAAACGTGCATGAACGCATGCATACCACGTGCGTCATTTCCAGGTTAGAACCGGAGGTTCTGCCTCACGAGGGGCCTTATACCTCTTAGTTTGAGTGGTAAAGGGCTGCTTTACCACTCAAATTAAGAGGAATAAGGTCCCTTGCGAGGTGGCACTTCCGGTTCTAAACCGGAAGTGACGCGCGTGCATCGGCATGTGCACATGCTCTTACACGCAAAAGCCTCCCGCCAGAGGAGAAGAGGGACCTGGCAAACCTAGCCACAGCCCCTCCCAATTGAAAAATCCCATTTAGAGGCTGCGGGCACAGCTCAGTGGTGCAACCTCTACTTGGCATTCAGAAGTTCCCCAGTTCAGTTCCCAGCTTCTCTGCCGAAAAGGGTCATGTAGTAGATGTGAAACACCCCCTACTTGACACCCTGGAGGGCTGCTGCCAGTCTGAGTAGATGATACTGACCTTGATGGGCCAATGATATGACTCGCTATAAGGCAGCTTCCTGTGAATTCATCCCATTTCTTCCTCTTTATTGATCAACAGGTTTATACCCTGGCATATTTAAGCTATGAGTGGGATCCCTGCTCCTCCCACTTTACTCCAGCGAAAGGAGATCTGGGAACAATGCCATGGCATCACTGAAGCAATGTTTCCCTGATGAAAATAAATATACTGTATGTAAGGCAATGAGGAGAGGACTGCTAATGATTGATTCTTGGTTTGTCTAGAAAAGGGTTTCATCTACTGCTTGTTTTACATCCAAAGCCACAACTTTTTTTTTTAAATCTTATTCTCATTGTAGCACTATTATAAAATCACAGAAATAAAAATAAAACAATAATGAGCAATTGGATTGACTGCAAAATGAAAAGCAGTACTGAAGTGCCCCCCCTTTCAGGAATGAGACTTAACCAGTTATGTAAAAATGTTGTGGCCAACTAATTAATTGGACTGCAAACAAATGGTGGTGATGGAAGGCAGAATGGTATAGTCTGGTCTCGTCAGATCTTGGAAGCTAAGCAGGGTTGGTACGGGAGACCACCAAGGAAGACTCTGCAGAAGAGGACAATGGCCAACCACCTCTTCTTCTCACTTGCCTTGAAAAGCTCCATACTGGGGCCGCCATAAGTCAGCTGTGACTTGATGGCACTTTACACACAAGCAAGCCAAATGTGGTTATTTATGCATGGGCACTTGGACTCACGTTTGGCCCCAGTCTGACTCGGTTGTTCCTTGGAGCTCTGCATGAGTTCTCCGTCCATTAGAAATGACTTCACTGCCAGCCCTCACTATGTCTGGGTCTTCCCATTCCTCTGTTAATCTGACTTTCCCCTCTAACCTGAGCTCAGCCCGGCTGAAATCTCCGTGCAGATTGCAAAACCGGGCCACAAAAAGATTGGCTCCTCTCACAGACAATCACAAAGCAGTGTGTAAAGAGGTGGAGATTCAAATACTTCCTGCTTCGTCGGAGCTCTTTCTGAGCAAAAGAAAGGCATTTTAAAATGGAGATTTGGATTTCTCCACTCCCCCTTTCTTTGTGATTGCTCCATTTTTTGTTTATTGTTCTTAAAATGCTTTTTTATGCGGCAATTGGTTTTTTTTTGTGGGGGAATCTTCTCTCACAGTGAGCATTGCAATCACAAAGCAGCATTTCAAGGGACGGGGACTTGACTTAAGCTTGGAGGCTGCTAGTGCAGAGATTTCCAACAGGAAAGCATGGCTCCAGCCAGCAACAAACCTCAGGCAAAACTCCCATGCATAAATGACCCATCTCAACTTTTATTTTTTATTTTTTTTTAATATTTATTCAAATCACCTTTCATTTTTTTAATGAACATGGCTGGCAGTTACCACCACTTGTAGATGATTTTTCACCACTCCTTGCAAAAAAAAAAAAAAAAAGTTAAAAAAAAGTTAAGTGGTTCATTTACATTACCCTGACCTGTTCTCACTCTCAGCTGAGTTTGTGAAATGAGGTCATTTCATTGGTGTCACAGTCTCAATTACACCGTCTATTCCCTGACTAGATGGTATCCACATGACTAACCCAGGAAGCACTGCTGTCAATAAAGTCATCATTTATCCAACTCTCTGGGATTGGCTATCTCGTATAATGATGTCATAATGCTAATTATGGGATGCTTCACTGGCCAAGATCGCCAATATTTAATTTTCAAATGGAGGAAGCAGCAGTAGTCAGGGGACAAAACTGCAGCAGAAACCTAGACAAGATCAGTGCCAAACAGGACTGGAGACAAAAGTGAGTATTTGTGGGGATTATTTCTACCTTATTGCAAACCGTGTTCCCAACCAAAGGAGTATCCTAGAGCCGCCCCAATTTAAAGATTCACTTCTGTTTCCTCTTAGGAACCTGAAATGTTTTTAAAGCCCTGGAAATATTCATTAAAAAAGATCAGCAATAAAAGTTTATGGTCATGGTTTGGAAATACCTGGAGATTTTTGGGGTGGAGACTGAGGAAAATGGGATTTGGGGAGGGGAGGGACTTCAATGCCATAGAGTCCAATTGCCAAAGCGGCCCCTTTTTTCAAGGTGAACTGATCTCTGTCGGCTGGAGATCAACTGTAATCGCAGGAGATCTCCAGCTAGTACCTGGAGGTTGGCAATCCTGCCAATTAATGATATTTTTTTTACTTTACTGGGCTCGCCAGCCCCAATCGGGAGTGGGGGTGGGCTGCCTCAGCTGGCTGACAGGCCGGATAAAAGCTCTCAAGTGGCCGGATCTGCCCCCTGGGCCTTATGTTTGACACCACTGGCCTATAGGCACCAACACTTTAACACTTCAGTCTTTGATACACCAATTTTCAGCATCCATGTTTATAGCATCTTCTCTAGTTTTCAATAGGAAGTATGTTTTTTTTTTTCCCCTTCTGTTATCTCCTCTTGTTGAGCCAGATGGAATATGGCTTGATATTACCAAGTCTTCAGATTTGTTAAAAAAAAAAAAAAAAACTTCCAACTTAAGTTTCATTCCAAGTTTGCAACTGCAAAAAAAGGGGGGGGGATCGTATGGAAATTATAGCATGCCAAAAGAATGTTTGAATCTGATGAAATGTCTATTTCTTCCAAAGATTCTTAATAGTTATCAAGGTTAAAGGCTATGAAAGAACTACATTAATAGCAAATTAAGCCCATATGATGTCTTAAACAAAAATCTACTGTTGGTTTTGTCTTTTTTAAGTGTTCAGAAAAGTCTTCATGATTCCATCAATGGAATAGTCAAGAATATTACATTACTGTCCTAAGCAGAGTATGACCCATTGTCTTCAACTGACTTAGAAAAGCGTAACTCCACTGAGAATGGCATTGTACACCCAAACTTTCTTTTGTGAACCAATTTGTTTGTTGCAGACAACCCTCTCCCTCGGGATATTCTGGGTTTTAGAATATTTGGTGAAAGTAGGAATCAAAGATAAACGTAAATATGAAGTACTAGAGTAAAAAATTAAACTTAAATATAAACCTAAAAAGCAAACCTAACCCCCCCCCCCAAAAAAAGTTATTCAAATGTAATTGGGATTTTGTTTCCAAAAAAGACAGGGTTTACATTGGATAAAAAATTAAACAGGGTTTGGTTTGGGTCTTCTGGGGAACACACTTCAGTAGCTTTGGTGCAGCTAAGCAACCAAAATGATCAGGGGACTAGAGCAACTGCCCTATGAGGAGCGGTTAAAATGCTTAGGGCTGTTTAGCCTGGAAAGAAGGCAGTTAAGGACTGACTTATAGGCCTCGATCATGTCTGTCAAGTATGCATGGTATGGAGAGAGTGGACAGGGAGAAGCTTCCCCCCCTCACATAATACTAGAACGCAGGGTCATCTGCTGAAGCTGGAGGGTGAGAGATTCAAAACTGATAAAAGGAAGTATTTCTTTACACAACACATAATTAAATTGTGAAACTCTCTGCCCCAGGATGTGGTGATGGCTGTCAACTTGGAAGACTTTAAGAGGTGAGTGGACATGTTCATAGAGAGCTATCCATGGCTACTAGTAAAAATCTGTACTAGTCATGATGCATACTTGTTCTCTCCAGAATCAGAGGAGCATGCCAAATATATTAGGTGCTGTGAAACACAAGCAGGATGGTGCTGCTGCAGTCGTCTTGTTTGTGGGCTTCCTAGAGGCACCTGGTTGGCCACTGAGTGAACAGACTGATGGACTTGATGGGCCTTGGTCTGACCCAGCATGGCTTTTCTTATGTTCTTATGTCTTGGTCTGGTCAGAGCTTGGATGAGAGGCTTCCCAGGTTGTCTTATGTGGACTGCTTTGCATTCTACGACACAGGAAAGATGAATATCAACGTGTTGCAATAAGCATGCCTGTAGGCAAAGCACTCTGTTATCAAAGAGGCATTGCTTCCTGTAATGAGCAGAGTCATGAGTTGCCTTCCCACTAGCCGGGTGCTGTCATCATCATTCATTTGCTCAATTTTAACAGAGATTCTAGGTGCTACTGCTGGCAACCTATTGTGTTCCGGTGACATCCCTGGTGTATTCACATCTTTTTTCGCACTAGATTTGTGCCATTACAAACAAACAATTTCAACTGCAAGCTGTCTCGTGTGGACAGCCAATTCGCTACTGACATTTCTCAGGGCTACTGTTCCTTCATTTGTTCCACCTTTCCTTCTGTTCCCAGTTCAGTTCATTACTTTTTTTTCTCTCTGGATAGCTGATCATGATGATTGCTAATTATCAATTCAAGGTTTGCCCGGAAAAGGTTTTCATCTACTGTTGTTTTGCATCCAAAGCCACACCTTTTCTAAATTTTTGATTATCATTACAGCACTATTATAAAAATCACACAATAAAAATAAAATAATAACGAGCAATTGGATTGACTGCAAAATGAAAAGCAGTACTGACGTGTCCCCCCCCCCTTTCAGGAACAAGACTTAACCAGTTATGTAAAAATGTTGAGGCAGATTAATTAATTGGAGTGCAACAAATGGTGGGGAGGGAATGCAGCATGGTATAGCCCGATCTCGTCATATCTCGGAAGTTAAGCAGGGTCACTACTTGGAAGGGAGACCACCAAAGAATACTCCGCAGAAGAGGGCAATGGCAAACCACCTAAGCTTCTCATTTGCCTTGAAAGCTTCTTGCTGGGGCTGCCATACGTCAGCTGTGACTTGATGGCACTTTACACACACACACACACACACACAAATGGTGAAAAGAAAATAGCAGGGAGAAGTGGAAAATACTGATGTGGCATTGCCAAAGTGGGAGAGGCTGCCTTTTGTCGCATGCCTCATTACTTCTACTATATATCACAATGGGAAGAGCTTGCCAGGAATGTTAGATGGTAATGTGTGGCAGGGATCACCTATTACAAACACAAAGCAGATTTGTCCATACTGCACTTCATGCCATGATGGTCTTACACTGGCTACCAGCAGTAAGTCTCCCAATATGTGTGAGACCAACTTGACTACAGGGGTTTTTGGGGGGGTGGGGAGCAGCTGCTATTTTCAAAATCCTGAAAATCATTGTAACGGTTCACCCTAGAACTGCTGAACGTGTTTACATATTGTTCATTTTTGTGTCCAGGACAAGATTTATTAGCTATGCCCTATGATCAATTAAACCCTGAATGTGCACTGGAATCTGAAGAATGTCAGCAGCATTTACAGAAATGACAATTTATATGAAAAAACAAGGAAGTCTTGCTGCCGACATCTTATGCATAAAGCATCTTGGGAATCTTTTCTTCTGCCCAATTTTACTGGACCAGTCAAAGAATCTTTGGACTAACAATGTGAGTGTGCTCATTCTTTCACACTCTCAAAAGGAATCTCCAATCATTGTGCTAACTGCTTGGCTGGTTGGGGTGGGGAGAGAAGCAAGCAGTACAGAACAGTAGGTGCTGAATTAACCAGCCATTTTCTCCTAGGATATCAAAAACGACTGGCTACAGCACAGTTCAAGAATCATATTAGAGGACATGAAAAATCTCTTAACAGAAGTGCAGCAAGACATTGAGCAATTAATACATCAGGCGTCTCCATATGTCCCAAAGGAATTACAGGCTATCTTAGAGCGAGAAAGATCGGTTAACAGATGCTTTGCTTACATTGGCTCAGAAAGAGAAGGGAAAAGAATGTTATGGAATACTACATTCGTTTTTAAAAATACAGTTTTCCAATAGAGATTGTCACCAGGTTGGATCCAACCAGCTTTTCTCCTGGTGAAAGAGGGAGGAAACGGTTCTTGTTGACCACCCAAAAAAGCTGTGCTGGGGACCCTTGGTAAGGTTGCCAGCTCTGTGTTGGGAAATACCGTACTTGAAGATTTGTGGGGTGGAGCCTGAGGAGGGTGGGGTTTGGGAAGGGAAGGGACTTCCACGGGATATAATGCCATAGAGTCCAGGCTATTTTCTCCAGGTGAACTGATCTCTGCTGCCTGAAGATCAGTTATAATCCTCGGAGATCTCCAGCCACTGCCTGGAGGCTGGCAACCCCAAATTGGACCTGCATGGACAAAAGACATTTGGGACTAGGTGTATAGTAAGGAGTGCAATTAGGTGAGATTGAGTGGGTCAAACCCACTATGTTGTTTTATGCTGCTCACAGTGAATACTTCTTTGTCAGTCCACTGAGCTCCACAGAAAAATTATGCATGGGCGCTTTAGTCTTTCCGGTATGCATATGGTGGGATGGCACAGTTTGTGATTTATGCCACTGAATCAACAGAAGCACCTTAGGAAAAGCAGGCCCATCCTGTTATTCTGCAAGTCAATGGTGATAGGCCTAACAACACATTTTACATTTATTCATTGGTTTTAGGAATACTGGCAATTGGTCCTGAGAGAGGTTTTTGGGGGTTTTTTAGACTTTCTAGAATACTGACCATTTCCACATCAATTTCTTTAAATAGATTCCATGTTACATTCCATCGCTGTACCAAGATTTTACTAGGGCTTGGTCCCAGAGTTTGTTTGCATCATGGGGTGAGTTCTGGAAGAAAAATACTTCTCGGCATACACAAAATGTCTTTCCCTTAACACTGAAAAACAGCAGTCTCTTTCACACTTTGACAATTCAGTAGCATATTTAAAAGTGCAAAGGAAACAGTAGGATCACTGAATTATATTTTTAAATCTCTTTGTAAAAATGAGAATAGGATAACCACATGCTCTGAACCCTTCATAAGAATAAAATAAAAGGCTTGTTGGATCACACTAGAGGTCTCTCTAGGCCGATGGCCTATTGCTCACCCTGGCCAGCAAGATGTTTCTAGGAATTCCATTAGCAGGCAATAAAAGAAACAACTGCCCCCAACATTGGCCTTCAGGAGTATACTGCCTCTGAACATGGAGGTTCTATTTGGCCATAGCAGCTAATGGCTAGTCATGGACATGTCAACTTCCATGAATCTGTCTAATCCCTTCTAAAGTCTTCTAAACCAGTTGATGACACCTGTTATAGTGGTTTATTCAAAAATTAATTATGTAATATATTATGTAGTAATTTTGGCCATCCTGAACCTACTGCCAATCAACCTCCCTTTTATCGTCATAATATCAACAGAGGTTTTCTGTTTTATTATTAAGTATGTTTTAAGTCCCCAGCCAGGAGATCAGTTCACCTGGAGAAAATGGCTGCTTTGGCAATTGGACTCTAGGGCATTGAAGTCCCTCCCCTCCTCAAACCCCACCCTCCTCAGGCTCACCCCTAAAAACCTCCCACCTCTAAAAACCTCCCGGTGAAGAGGAACCTGGCAACCCTACTTACCACCTCTCAATTTTTCTCAATCTTTCTCCTACCAGCCATGGAAGTACCAGCGGGGAAATGAGATAAGCAGCAGGAGGTTTCCCACTCTATAACAGAGACTTGGCCAACTACACCTCACCCCTCTTGGAAAGAAGGAAAGCCTGAAGGGGGAATGGAATTGCACTCTGATGAAGGAAACCTAAGGTGCTTACCAGTCCTCCTGATCCACCAGGGAAAAACCCTTTTCATTTGAATCATAGAGTTGGAAGGGACCACCAGGGTCATCAAGTCCAACCCCCTGCACAATGCAGGAAATTCACAACTACCTCCCCCCCACACACACACCCCAGTGACCCCTACTCCATGCCCAGAAGATGGCCAAGATGCCCTCCCTCTCATGATCTGCCTAAGGTCATAGAATCAGCATTGCTGACAGATTGCCCTCTAGCCTCTGCTTAGAAACCTCCAGGGAAGGAGAGCTCACCACCTCCCAAGGGAGCCTGTTACACTGAGGAACTGCTCTGTTAGGAAGTTCTTCCTAATGTCTAGATGGAAACTCTTTTGATTTAATGTCAACCCTTTGGTTCTGGTTGGCAACAGAATGAGATCAGCCAAGAAGAAGCCCTGTCTTACAATGGCCCTACGCACTTTCTGAAAAGTTCAGCAGGTGCCAAGGAAAGTACTGGTGGGTGCCTTGCCAGGGGTACCATGCTGGGGACCCCTGGCCTAAAGCATATTAGGTGAATCAGTAGAAGGCCTCTTCTTTTGCCTTAAAGGATATTCATTTCTAGGGTTGCCAGGTCCCTCTTCACCACCAGTGGGAGGTTTTGGGGGCGGAGGCTGAGGAGGGTGGGGTTTGGGGAAGGGAGAAACTTCAGTGCCATAGAGTCCAATTGCCAAAGTGGCCATTTTCTCCAGGTGAACTGATCTCTATCTGCTGGAGATCAGTTGTAATAGCAGGAGATCTCCAGCTACTACCTGGAGGCTGGCAACCCTGTTCATTTGACACTGCCACATTTAACCCAATTGCTCTATGCTTACATTTTGAGGATGAAAAGAGGGGGGGGGGCTTTTAAAAGGCCACCTAAACTTTAATCTTAAATTTAATTTAATTTAATTTAATTTAACTGTTCATGTACTGAAACCCCCTAATTATAACATTTGCTTTTCTTCACATGCACTACAAAGGTGCCAAACTGCCTCAAAAGGAACAGCATTTTCCCTCTGAAAGCATTATAATTACTTCACGAGCAGTTGTAACTCTATTATATTGTTTTCTCACATTTATTTTTAAATGTCACTTGTCTCCAAAGGGGAAGCAAGAAACAAAAGAAGCGGCATATGGGCTCAAGCTATCTAGCATGCATCATGCATTCTTTCCAGCTCCAAATAGCTAAAAGGTTCTAAAATATGCCAATTTAGTTAGGGTTGGTGCCATATTTTGCTCAGAAATGTACTTTGACATGTTTGCAAAAAAATTAATTATAGGAACGTGCTAATCCCCATGCCATCTAATAAACAATATGATCTCGTATCTATCAGAGCTGTCAAATGCTAAAAAAAGCTGCTTGAATATTTGCCTTTTAACTGATCAATCGTTGACTCAATCGTGTATATTTAAATAAATGAATGCATCATCAAATCTTAAATATGTGTGCCTTTTGTGAAAGACTGAAGAAATGATGGTCATTTATTTGTTTGTTTGTTTTATAGATTTATAGCCCGCCCTCGTCCCTAGCAGGCCAGGCTCAGGGCAGTTAACAGCAATTAAAAACAGAAATATAAAATACATAAAATCATCAGTATCCTTAAAACCACAATCTCAATAAATCACTTATACGCAGATGGGCATGAATGTACCTAGGTGCCACAGTGCAACAGAATATAAGCAGTTCAGCCCCCCACAGATTTCAAGAGTGGGGGGCAGGATGGGGAGGCCACTAAAGATGGACCCTCTCGCGGCTGTCCTCAGTTATAGGCCTGGTGGAATAGCTCCACTTTACAGGCCCTGCGGAACTCCTTAAGATCCTGCAGGGCCCTAATGTCACCAGGAAGACTATTCCACCAGGACGGGGCCAGGACCGAAAAAGCCCTGGCCCTTGCTGAGGACAGCCGCGCATTCTTTGGGCCAGGGACCACCAGCAGATTACTGTTAGAGCGTAAGGCTGTTTCCTCGTGGTCACCCCGCCGACTACTTCAGGACTTTGCCTTGATTGTGCGTGCATTTTTCCGACCGTCAGAGGTCGTCGGGCTCCCCACCTCGCTTTCTGGGCATTTTGCTCGCGTTTTCTGGATTTGTGTTTAGCCAGCTTTGAAAACACTCAGGCAAAATGCAGGGAAACATGCGGGGAGAGCGAGGCGACCCCTGATGGTTGGAAACTGCACACATATTCAAGGCAAAGCCCTGAAGTGGTCGGCGGGGTGACCTCGTGGAAAAGCCGTGCATAAATTGCCTATGGGAAGAAATTAATCAAGTGAAATTACTACTCTTTATTAGAAGGGAAGGGTATCTTTCTTGTTTCTTTTTTTGAAAACTTTGTATTTATTTATTTTTAAGCACATACAACATACATACAACATACATTCCTCATACAGAACATATGATTCCTCATACAGAATCAATACTCCATGTCTACAAGTTCCTCATCAAATAGCAAATAGAGCTGAGTGAATTCATTCTATACCATCTAATATTGATCTTTAACTTTATGCAATCCATTAAACCTTTAACTAAGCAAAAATATAAGCATTTATACTCAAATCTACATACTATCTATGTACTAATAGACTTATTTGATATTATATTATAATAATATACTAATACCCTTGTGTTCCATTTGGTGTTCCCTCAGGGATCCCTCCTGATTTAATTTTTGTGATTTTTAATGTTTTTGTTTGAATTATGTTTGATGGTTTTTCCGTTGTGATTTTATTATGTATGTTTTTACTTTGTTAGCTGCCTTGGTGGCCCTTATAAGGGCAGAAAGATTGGATATATGTTTTGTAAAATAAAATCAATTAATTATGTGAGCTTGACAGGCTCCCAGCACACAGAACTGTAACATCTGTAAAGGACTAGAATATCAGATGAGCAGAGGTCAGCAACAGAGGCACAGGGAACAAACCCAGCCCTAGTTCTCCATCCATTCACTGATCTTTTGAAAAGGACCATTGTCTTACTCCCAGATGGAGAAAACAATTTCAGCTTTGTTTTGTATCTTGCCCAAGCAGAAAGGAATTCGCAACAATAAGGGTGATATCCTAAGGGTGATTCAAATATCTACATTCAAATATCAGCTAATTGTTGTCTTGAATACTTTAACATTTGTAGGAATGTGTCTCCTATAAACCCTTGCGACTGACAGTCCGACAAAAGCCAAAATTAGCTTGCACAAGATTACACTTTAAAACCTCAATCAATCTAATTAAATCCATAGAACAAATGTGGGGGATTGGAAAGACTAAAGGTCTTTTGAAGCTGATTTATTATATCCACTTGACCCAGTCTTCGCATTAATGTACCTTATGTGATTTATAGTGTCTGCCTTGGAACCACAAAAGAAAAAGAAGTGTGATTAACATCTGTGACATTAAGAATATTATCAAAAAAGTCCAAAGCTGAAGGGGAGGTAGGAAGGAGGGGAGACGTCTTCAGAGGGGAAAAAAACGCCTTTTTATCTATTTTTAATTTGGCTTTATTTTGAAGATTAACTTCTATCAGCCTCTTAGCTCTTTAGAATGTTATTGTATTTTTGTTCTACTGTGGATAAGTGGAGTTTAAAGGAATAACTAAAAAAAAAGAGTTTGACATACTGTGATCTTTACTCACTATGTAATCTTCTAACAGATATGTCATAGTAAGTAATTTCCAGGCTGTGACCTGAAATAGACCATGATGGCATTTGCAAATGAGTGAGCTGTCAGAGTATGCAACTGAGACTCGCCTATGGTCTGTATTAGGAAGGGGAGACACTGGGACCTTCATTTGCTTCATTCCCCTGGCAGGTACTGAGTTTTGTAGAGCAACCTGAAAGAGCAGGTCCATCAACATCTTGGTATAAGCCTCTATATTGCAATGTTTGAGTCCAGTAGCACCTTTGAGACCAACAAGATTTTCGAGGGATGAGCGTTTGACAGTCAACGCTCCTTTTGTCAGACATGACAAAGGGAGCTCTGACTTTCAAAAGCTCATCTTGGTCTCTAAAGTGCTACTGGACTTGAATATGTCTCTTCTACTGCAGACCAACATAGCTACCCTGTGAAACTATTTTGTAGTGTGTTTCTGGCAGTGAAGTCTTGGACACTGATTGAGCTGGCACAGTACATTTTGTGGCATTCTGTGGAGGAAAGAAAGATGACAACTTGCCCAGGAATAAAACCCCGCTAAGACTGGATATATACTTTCACTTATGTTCACCCTCGGTCTGTCTCAGTGGTTCCTTGGAGTTATGAGTTTTCTCTCCATTAGAGATGACCTTGCTGCCAGCCCTCACAAATCCCAGGACTTCCCATCCCTCTATTAACCCAATTCTTCCATTTCCCCTGATCTCAGCCCGCTTGAAATCCCCATGCATAAGATAAAGCGTGTGACATGGAAGTTTTGTGGAGGGATGTTTCTCTCACAGAAAGAACTACAGCTGATTACAAAGCGTTTCAATAGGTGGGGATTCAAATGCTTCCTGCTTCCTGGGAGTTTTGTTTGAGCCGAAGAGAAGCATTTAGAAATGAGACTTGGGTCCGTCCGTCCCAATTCCTTTAAGGGAGCTCCATTTTGTTTTTGGTTTTTAAAATGCTTTTTGACCCGGCACTTGGGTTTCTGGGGCGGGGACGACTTCTAAGCACTATAGCCAATTACAAAGCAGTATTTCAAGAGGCAGGGACTCACAAGTTTCTTCTTTTGTGCTTCGAGACTGCTCCAGTGAACAACGAACCTCAGGTAAAACTCCCATGCATAAGCAACCTCAGAAGCAAGATGAGGACAGGGGAAAAGTCCCAGGCAACGCTATGATGGGATATAAACACTATGATGCTCTATCTATATAGGAAGGAAGTGATCAGACAAGGCTTGAAGGCCTAGAAAAAAAGGTGCTAGAGGGTTATAAGCTCTTAACTGTAGGCCCATCAGGGGAATTTTGGCAGTTGTGTTTTCTTCTGTCACTGAAACATTGTGTTTTGGCAATGTAATCAGAATGGCACGATGTTTACGAAGAAGAAGAAGAAGAAGAAGAAGAAGAAGAAGAAGAAGAAGTAATAGTAGTAGTAGTAGTAGTAGTAGTAGTAGTAGTAGTAGTAGTAGTAGTGGTGGTGGTGTTGGTTTTGATATGCCAACTTTCTCTACCACTTAATGGAGACTCAAACCTTGTCCTCTCCTCCCCACCCCAGAGGTAGGTGGGGTTGAGAGAGCTCTTAATAGAATTGTAATTTACCCAAGGTCACTTCATGTGAAGAAGTGGGGAAACAAATCCAGTTCACCAGATTAGCCTCCGCAGCTCATGTGGAGGAGTGGGGAATCCAACCCAGTTCTCCAGATCAGAGTCCACCGCTCCTAACCACTGCTCCTAACCACTACACCATGCTGGCAGGGTGGCTGCTCATTTAATTGGGAACACAACTGATGAGGGAGAGAGGCAGAGATGAAAATAGTAACTGAAATAATAAATTTTAATCCAGAACAATAATGGCTGAGTCCCAGGTATCAAGTTTCAGAAATTCTTCTAAGCGAAGAATTCGATTATTAAAAAGTAAGTGACATTGATGACTCAACTCCCAAACTCAATTTATTGACTGATATACACAGTGACCTACTGAATAAGAGAGAGAGAGAGAGAGAGAGAGAGAGAGAGAGAGAGAGAGAGAGAGAGAGAGTATAAAATATATTTAACCAATTATATTTGTTTTCAGCATCTTGGTGTAGGAAAGCATTTGTGTAATTAAATTATAATGAGGTACTGGATAGATTCATCAAGAGGAGTCAATAACGAGGGCCAAGAGCTACGTCCTCCTTCTCCTTCAAAGTTTCACATGTTCATTGGTAAATAATTAATTCCCTTCAATGTAATATTTCTTTAATTAAGGATTTCCCCCCTATGAAATGGCTTCTTAATTGGTTTATAAATATTCCATTGAATGGCTTCCCAAATTGACTGGAGCTTTTCAGTGAGAAATAAAATTCCCAGCTGCCAACTAAAGGCTAGTCATTTCCGAATCTATCATCACGTGCATGCAGCTGTCCAAACCCCACCCCCAAAACCTCCTGCTGGTTTAGAGGGGGGACCTGGAAACCCTATTTGACCCTAGTTGCCAAACCTGACAACCTGAGTAGGTACAATGACTAATTTGAACACAATGTAGTATGCAAAATGTGGGGCATTAGAGACAGTCATCCCAAATGAGCAACAGAAAGGGTGAATTTCTGACTAGGACCAGCTTGGCTCCCTGACTTTCTCAAGACTCTGAAAAACAAAAGTTTTGGTTGGGTCTTTCAAGTTCCCTTTCACTTTCGAGGAGAGATGGTGAAAATTCACAAAGCTGCCTGAGGAGATGCTCATGAATCACATGGAACATCCATAGTAAACACAGGCCCATCGGTATTTTAGATTAATGGCCAACTGTTTGACAAACAATTCTAAGTACTCAATTCAGCACTAAATGAATCAGGTAAAACAGCTCCCCTGCCTGCTCCTTCCCTTCTATCAGCTGCATTTTAAGTCAATAAAAGTTTTATGAATTGCTTCATTAAAAATAATAGGTGGCTTTTGGTAGAAGCCAAAGTTCATTTTAAGAGCTGAACCCTCATTTTAAGGGTTTTTTTTTTTTTGAAATTTATTGTGCACTCTCACTCCTACTTGAAGCCATCTGTCTTGCAATCTGCATGGGGAAGACTATAAATGAGAGTGAGAAATCATTCCAAAGTCATTGTCTGCTAGCTGCACTTTTTTTTTTTTTGGCAAAACCTGTAAATAATCAAGTTTGATTGACAGCCTTCATCTAATGTATTTGGAGTGAGGTTGTGAAGGCTATCACCATGGGGATGTTCAGCCACGGCAGAACAATGGAGTCCAAACTGTGATCTTCAAGCTGAGACTCGAGAAACTTAGTTGGAATGCACAATATTTGCATTGTCTACTATTCAGTCCAATAACAGTGGGCCAGTGCATATACAGATCTTCACAACCTTATCAAATAACCACTTTATCAAACAGTCACATAAGAGCAGATAAAAGATTACACGCAGACACACGCGTTTTCCAAACAAACTCAGGAACAGCATTTCAGGGAGCATGTCAGACTACCGTGGGCTAGGGGAGAGACAAGAAAGTAATGTTCCATGGGAGGAAATCCCTGCACATGTGGAAAATCTCCAGTCAATCCAAGTCACTGTACCCTACACAGACAGTTTTTTATGTCTTCCCTAAAAGAATAATCAGACAACTCACAACAACCTTGTTGATGAGGCCCCTGGTTCGATGGAATGTGTGGGTGCTTCCAGCACCACAAATCCAGCAGCTGTGACTGTGGGTCTAGTCCTGGTCAGATAATCAGTAATTGGGCTATAATGTATTCAGAGGGGAGTGAAACAGCGAGGACTGAATTCAAACTCCTTGAACAGAAGATCAGTACCGCCACAAATGATCCAATGCGTACAGCCCAGTTGCCAGACAGGTTCTGGAATGGCCACCAGCATGCTCGGTTACTCTTCTGACTGAAGATACCTATACAAAAACTTAGCTAGATGTGTCTGTTTGTATGTGTGTGTAAGCACACATAAAGCACGCCATGTGCCTGATCTACAGAAAGAAAACAAATAGAAAAGGGGGCCTTGATTTTCACAGAGATCAGATATTTTCAGCTGTGACTCCATAAAGAAAAGGGGGGGGATAAACCTTTAAAATACTCACTGGTCTTGCACTAGGGTTGCTGTGTTGCATGCCTCCTGTCCTTGCACTGCAGCTCCTGGTCTCAGGCCACAGAGCAGTGGGAGGGGGAAAATGAAGGGGACATCAACAACAGCACTGTGATGTCACTTTCAGTAGAGCAGGGGCCAATGACGTCACAGTGTCTGTGATGCTCTAGGAATTTCTCTATGGTATTTACCACAGAGATTAGGGAAATTACTGGAGCGTCACCATCACCATGACATCACCTCCAGCTGCTCAACCAGAAGTGAGGTCAACAGTTTTTGTGGCACTCCCCCGCCCCAGATTCCACCCACAAAAATATCCCAGGGATTGCCAGTGGACGGCTGGCAACTATATTCTCCACTGTTCCACCATGTGACATCTAAATTGGACGTATGTATACTATTGCTTTTTTTATGGCTGTCGACTTAGATCACACCAGGTTTTCCTTCCCTGAACAAGTCTTTTTATTCCTACACTTTGAAAGTCCTTAAAAAACAATGAACAAAAAAGAACCCTTTGCAAAGCTACATTATAGCGATTTATGATTCCCCAAACCTGTAGCTCCCATTTAATTCCCAGTGACATCTCTTATTGTCACAAACTGCTTCAGAATTGTGAAGAAAGAGGTAAACAAATTATTGCTGCTGTCTTAGAAAAACAGACTTAAATCCCCCACTAATTCCATTTCCCACTTGGGAGAACAAACAGTGATTTCTCATATAGAGAAATTTGTACTGTAAAACATAATATTATAATTACTATTTTTATGCATCCATTTTGGTACTGTACAATGTCAAGAGCAATTTCACCTTTTTTAAATTTGCCTGTTTCATTGAAATTACAAACTTATAATTAAATGTAGGGGAAAAACAAGTATAGTCATTTTACAGCCTTCATACCTAGTATTAGCAACTGTAAAAACAGGGACAAAAAAATTGTTATTTATGGTAATGAATAAAAGGTCCTCTGTACATTCAGAAAAAATCTTATATATTGTATTCCTTGACTATGCAAATAGTATTGCATGGTGGAATATTCTATCACATAAAAAACTCTCTTCATATAGAACTCTAGCAAACCAAGGATATAATCTATTATAGAAAACTTATTCCTAATCTGCTACTTTCCCCCAGACAATTTTCTCAATTTTTTCCTTATTTATTGAAAACATTTTTATACCACTTTCCCCCATAACATTATTTTTATAACACAGAAACTATAACAATGCACCAAACTAAACTTTTGTTTAAAAAAATCATAAAACTTGTTCTTCTGATACAGGGATTTCTCTTTTAAAATTATGTCAGTGCCTCATTAATCATTTAACTAAATGTTAAACATGCTATGCCAAATGAGCATAAAATATATAAAATCAGCAAACTCTGGTTTGATACTCTCTGGAATCCTAGTTTGTAAGAATAAATAATGTTGCTTGCAGTTTGGACGTAACACCCAACAATGGTTTGTCATGAAAGCAGATTTTTTTTAAAGCAAACTAGGAGGAGGAGAAAAGTGTGCATGAACTTAAGGATTGTGTAAGCAGATGTTATAGTAGGGTTGTCAGGTCCCCCTTCGCCACCCGTGGGAGGTTTTTGGGGTGGAGCCTGAGGAGGGCGGGGTTTGGGGGGAGGGACTTCAGTGCCATAGAGTTCAATGGCCAAAGCGGCCATTTTCTCCAGGTGAACTGATCTCTATCGGCTGGAGATCAGTTGTAATAGCAGGAGATCTCCAGCTAGTACCTGGAGGTTGGCAAGCCTATGTTACAGGCACATACATATAACACCTGATCAGGAGCCGCAGTGGAGGGACATAATGAGGCCACTAAAAAACAAAGCATATAATAGATCACATTCCTTGCCAGTGTAAGAAAAATGAACATAATTGAATTGGTCTAGTGATCTGTTATACTGCCTTATCTAGAACTGTTCAACATGTTAAATAGAAAGGCGTATTCAGACTTACCATTTTCCTACAGTTTAAAGTGATACAGTCTAAAGAGAGCTAAAGTGTGCAGGTGTTTTTGTTTTGTTTTTTTAATGTACAAATCATCTGTATGGCTGCTCCAGAGTGGTGTGGTAGTTAAGAGCAGTGGTTTAGAGCAGTAGAGTCTGATCTGGAAAACCAGGTTTGATTCCCCACTCCTCCACATGAGCGGCGGAGGCTAATATGGTGAACTGGATTTGTCTCGGCACTCCTCCACATGAAGCCAGCTGGGTGACCTTGGGCAAGTCACGCTCTCTCAGCCTCACCTACCTCACAGGGTGTCTGTCATGGGGAGGGGAAGGGAAGGTGTTTGCAAGTCGGTTTGATTCTGCCTTAAGTGGTAGAGAAAGTTGGCATATAAAAACCAACTCTTCTTCTTCCTCTTCTCCTGTCTAGTCAAATTATTCAAGTCTAGCTTGGGATCCAGCCCGGCAAAAATCCAGGATCTTTGGAGTCCCTGAATTCATCCTGCAGCACTGTGGACTGGGCAGGATGCCAGCTGGGACCAATTGTACAAAGGCAGAGGTTGGCAAAGAATGCCAGGCTTGTGGAGTTTCCAGATCATGGCTTTGGCGTTCAGTCTGTTCTTAATGGACAGTCTTGAGCAGGGGTGTCAAACGTAAGGCCTGAGGGCCAGATTCGGTCCCCTGGAAGCTCTTATCTGGCCCGTGAGCCAGCAGAGCGAGCCACCCCCACCCCCCAACTCAATCGGGACCAGCGAGGCATGGCCCAGCCCAACCAAGTGACATTTGGGTCATATCTGGCCCTTGTAACAATTGAGTTTGACACCCCTGGTCTTGAGATTCTTTCATTTGTAAGCCACCAAGAAAGGGAATCTAATTCTTTCGCTGCCGTTACTGATGCGGTATAAGATGTGCCATTGGGGCTCTGGCATTTTTTTAGTGATCTCTCATGCGGAAAACAGCAGCATGAATTACATAATCAATACCACTCTTGGCTTGCGTTTGCTCGGAGACAAGAATATTAGGGAGTTACTTGACATGCAGGTTTAGTTTGTGTATCGACTTGTTTGGTTGGAGGCTTAGTTGGAGGTCAGTGGCTGATAGATTAATTCATAACAACTAAAAAAAGCAGAGAATCCAAGGGCTTCTCAAATAATTGTTTGTTGGGAGGAAAAGCTGATATCTGCATGGGCATATTCCTATTGAGCCTTTGACAGTATTTAGTTATATGTGTGTGTTAACTGCCGTCAAGTCGCTTCCGACTCATGGCGACCTTATGAATCAACGTCCTCCAAAATGTCCTATCTTTGACAGCCTTGCTCAGATCTTACAAATTGAGGGCTGTGACTTCCTTTATTGAGTCAATCCATCTCTTTTCCTGCTGCCCTCAACTTTTCCTAGCATGACTGTCTTTTCCAATGACTCTTGTCTTCTCATAATGTGAGTTATATTTATATTTAGTTATAGATAATAGTTATATACCAGCTTCCATTTGCAGCGCAAATTCTTTGAGGACAAAAGCTGGGGGGACATTCAAAAGGCTTCCATGATTGCAGAGATTTGTGCTGATGTAAGAGATGCAGAATGTATTATTCAGATAAATAGATGTTTCATGTAGCAGGCACCACTTTCACCTATAACATACCCTCGAACGTTTCACAGACAAAAATAGGTGCGCTGGTGTATTCATAACACATCCATTTTCATTCGAAGGAGCACAGCCTGAATCACTAACCAAACCCCATGATGCATTACAGAAGGTACTTCTTTTCCTTTGCACACTGTATTCATTTTCCCCACATAACCCTGTTTTGGGAGGTGTGTCAGCCAACTGACCACAACAATTCATTTTAAAAGAAGAAGAACAGAACTACTATTCTCAAGCAGATCTGGTCACTGGTGATTTCAGCACAATGACGGGCTTGTGAGGTTTCCCCATTGCTGCTGTGATTGCCAGTACAGCACAAGAGCTACAGGGCTTCTGCGTAGCAGGTTTCCCTGCCCTGTCCCTGCTGAGGTTCCTACAGTGGCCTTCCCCTCAACACCAGCATGGTGTAGTGGTTAAAGGGTGCTACTGGACTCTTGCCCTTTTTGACTACTGCAAACAGACTAACACGGCTACCCACTGTGGTTAAAGGGTGGTGGACTCTAAGCTGGAGAACCGGGTTTGATTCTCCACATGAGCAGCGGACTCTAATCTGGTGAACCAGGTTTGTTTCCTCACTCCTACACATGAAGCCAGCTGGGTTACCTTGGGCTAGGCAAAGTTCTCTCTGAACTCTCTCAGCCCCACCTACCTCACAAGGTGTCTGTTGTGGGGAGGGGAAGGGAAGGCGATTGTCAGCAGGTTTGAGACTCCTTAAAGGAAGAGAAAAAATCGGGGTATAAAAACCAACCCTTCTTCTTCATCATACCCTGGAAAATTCTGTTGATTTTTAAGGTGCCATTAGATTTGTATTTTGTTCAGTTTACATAATTGTCCCTCATCACCCCAGTGAACAAGGAAACACTCACAAAATTCTGAATTTCATGAGAACTTTATCACAGACTAAAAAGAAGGTATCTGACACCATCAATTATAACATTTCTCAGGACTCAATTAAGTTTGAAAAAGGTGTGCATTTAACCTCACCAAACCCCTCTGATTTCTTCATTTTATTTTTTTTAAAGTGCTAGGGACTGTATGGAAAACTACAAAGAGAGATTTTTGCTTTGATATCAAAGGCAGCTTTACAGTATACATGAAAGAGCCAAAAAGCTGACACCACTACATTTTCATAGACTTCTACTGATAGGGGAAAAAAGAACTTGTTTCATTTTATAAAAGGACCCACCCTATTCTTACAAGTTCTTATAAATTAGGGAAATTTTCTAAGGATAAGGCAAACTTAAACGTAATAATAATGCACATTTAATTACTTTTTCAAATAAAGATTGCCAACAAGTCAATAATTTAACTCAGCTTCATTTAGTTAGGCCATGAAAGACCTAGCTAAGGTTGCCAGATCCCCCATCTCCTCCGGCAGGAGGCATTTGGGGCAGAGCTGAGGGGATCACGCGCTCCCAGTTTGAGTGGTAAAAGGCCCCTTGTGATGTGTTTACACCTGGAAGTGCCGCATTGCAAGGAGCTCTTTGCCACTCAAACTCACATTTCAGAATCTAGCCCTCATCTTGCCATTTAGCACAGGGAGGCACACACCTGTCAAAGTCTAGTTTTCCTGGGGTTCTTCCATGCTTCAGGAATCAAAATTCATCCTTTTTTCAAAAACAAAAAATTCTTTCTGCAAAAATCTACGCTTGATTGTTTTGTTGATGTTCAATCAACTGTTTTATGCTTATTTTAAACTTGTCTACTTTAGTGTTTAGCACTTTTTCAATTGACTGTAATTCTTCCCAATGTATAAATTGTGTTAGCTCTTGCATCATTCATAATTAAATTCTTGGGGAGGAGAAAGCATGTAGAAATCCCAGGCTGGTTGCCAAGTCCTTTCCTTTAAATCTAACATTTCTAAACTGTGGAATTAATCCTTTTCTTCTACCCAGGACTTGTCTCAAAATTTACAACCACTGAGTTATCACTGGGTGCCTCATTCTGAGTCACACATGTAATGAAAGAATGAACAACCAGAACAAGTGTAGGTTGGGGGGGGGGGAGATCTGTTTTCCCCCAATCTACATACATGCTGTTTCTTCAGAGGACTAAACACAGTGAAGCCAAAATTTAAAGATACCTAAGAAAATTTAGCCATTGTGAAATAAGATTCAAGCAAAATTAAGTTTGCAGATGGCAACAAATTATTTAGGGGAGAGAAAAGCCCAAACTGACTGTGAAGTATTGTCCATTAAATCCATCATTTCCATAGTGTTGTAGCCTTGGATTGTTCTTATCTCCTTACCTAGGATACATTCTCTGATCATTCAAGTAACCAACATAACAAAATACTGATCAGTCAGCAAGGTTCAGGTTAGAATACAAACTACTTAATCACCAAACCCTAAGCAACAGCCATTGATATTGCTCTCTATATTTTTTGGTCAAAGTCCGTCAGTAAATCAAACATGCTCAGCAGCTACCATTTTATCCTTCAGTTTAAAAGAACTCACTTGAACCATCAATGATTGAGTCAAATGGACAAGCATGCAAAATTCTTTTACATCCCTAGTTCAGAGATTGGGAATTTTCAAACTGATAAATAAGGGTGAGACAATTCAATGACTAGCTGCTGATGTCACAATAACCCTTTATGACATAATGAAAGAGTATTCCTCTTACAGCAGTTCATAGGGAAACTGGGGGTGGGTGGGAGAGCTTTCTTCCAGATGATAAGTATGAATTTTCTAGTTCCTTTTCCTTTCTAATGGTACGTCTCCTACTCACACTGCTGAAGTGCCTTAGCAGGATGAAGGTGATAGTGGACAGGCTTTTTTTAAAAAAAGTGTGGACAGTTTTAATACATTCCCAAAGAGAACGAAGAAGAAGAAGAAGAAGAAGAAGAAGAAGAGGAGGAAGAGGAAGAGGAAGAGGAAGAGGAAGAGGAGGAGGAGGAGGTTGCTTTTTATATTTCTCGACTACTTAAGGAAGAATCAAACTAGCTTACCATCATCATCCCTTCCCCTCTCCACAACAGACACCCTGTGAGGTAGGTGAGGCTGAGAGAGCTCTGAGTAATTCTTTTAAGTCTAATTGAATTTGGAAGCAAGACACATACATGGTGCTATTCCATCTCTCTTGCCTTAAAAAATTAGATTTCCGTAATAGGCTGTCAATGCACAGGATGAGAAAGAGTAAAAGATGCAATAAAAGGTGCGATATTAGCTGTGCCACACATACGATAAATCAGTTCTTAATCTTGGAATCGAGATTCATTTTAGCCTACCTTTGGCCTAACAGAATATTTCTTTTATTTCTATATTCCTTTCAATGATTGTATGGAGTTGCCAGATAGCAGGTCAGACCATCTAGCTCAATGTTGCCTGTGCTGACACTTGTGGTGACCCACAAGTCCAAATTTACTTTGCACAGTGACCCATCCAGGACTGGCCCAAGTTTTTTGGTGCCCCAGGCAAACCATGACCTTAGCAACCATCAGTTCCAGCATTCCATCTTCTATAGTGCCCAACCAGATGTTTTTAACAAACTGACAAACATCCCCACTATGAACCCCAAGCAAGTGGGAGTTCATCTCTTCCTCCTCTGCCAGCTGGGCCAGAACTGGAGTTTGAGGAGGTATGATTGGGGGGAGGCACTGAGTTGAGGAGGTACGCAAAGATGGCAGATGGTAGCGAAAAGGTTGGCAGCAAGGGATTTGGTGCAGTACATCTCCCACCAGCAGGTGAAGAAGAAGAAGAAGAAGAACAACAACAACAACAACAGCAACAGCAACAACAAGAACAAGAACAGTTGGTTTTTATATCATGATTTTCTCTACCATTAAGGAGACTCAAACTGGCTTACAATCACTTTCCCTTCCCCTCCCCACAACAGACACCTTGGTCATTTATGCATGGGAGTTTTACCTGAGGTTCGTTGCTGGCTAGACCCACACTTTCCAGTTGGGAATCTCTGCACCAAGCTCTCTCCAAGCTCAAATCAAGTCCCACCCCTTTAAATGCTGCTTTGTAATTGGCTTACTTAGCAGTGCTCACTGTGAGAGAAGATTTCCCACCCCAAACCCAACTGCCACAAAAAAAGCATTTTAAGAACAAAACAAAAACAAAAAAAATGGAGCAATCTGAAAGAAAAGGGGGGGGGTGAAATCCAAACCTCGGTTTTAAAACTTTGCTCAGAAAGAGCCTTGAGGAAGTAGGAATCATTTGAATCCCCGCCTCTTTACATGCCGCTTTGTGATTGGCTGTGAGAGATACCAATCTTCCTGTGGCCCATGGTTTGTCTTCTGCACTACAATTTCAGCCGGGCTGAGCTCAGGGGAGAGGGAAGATTCAGGTTAACAAAGGAATGGGAAGACCTTGGCATTGTGAGGGATGGCAGCGAGGTCATTTCTAATGGACAGAAAACTCCTGCAGAACTCCAAGGAACAATCAAGTCAGATAGGGGGCGAACGTAAGTTCAAGTACCCATGCATAAATGATCCTTGTGAGGTAGGTGGGGCTGAGAAAGTTCAGAGAGAATTGTGAGTAGCCCAAGGTCACCCAGCAGGCTTTATGTGGAAGAGCGGGGAAACCAACCCAGTTCTCCAGATTAACATCCACTGCTCTTAACCACTTTACCATGCTGGCTGCAGGGAGCTGGCCAAGAGGTTGGGCTGCTGAAGGAGCAGCCCCAAGATAAAGCCCATGCACACGCACCACTCTTTCAACCCTCCTCTGTTTTTTTCCATGGCATGCTGAACAGCTCTCATCTACTCTTCAACCTCCCCCCCCTGCCCCTTTCAGCTACTCCCATGAAATTTGCAGATGGATTTTGTCCCCCTCGTTATTGTAACAAAGGATGATTAGAATGTGAGAAATCGTCAAGGAAAGAAAGAGATGTGTGCAAAGGGCAGGAGCAGCCGTTAGTGAGGGATGGCCTCGGGCCCACCTTCAGAAGCTTCATGACTAGGGTTTCCAGCTCCAGGTTGGGAAATACCTAGAGATTTTGGGAGTGGAGCCTGAGGAGGGTGAGGAGGACAGGGACTTCAGTCGGGTACAATACCATAGAGTCCCCCCTTCAAAGCACCCATTTTTTCTAGGGGACCTGATCTCTTTAGTCTGGAGATGAACTGTAATTCTGAGGGGTCCCCAGGTGGCACTTGGAGGCTGGCATCCCAAACAGAAGGTGACAGGCAGGAATGGATGCTTCACTTTTCCCAGCTTACCGGCTTCTTCCAGTAACACTGTCTTCCCAGTTGCCTTCCTGGTGAGGTGGCCAACACACATCCAGAACCCTGGCTGGGAGGGAAAGTGTGGGTAGAAAAGGAGATTGCAAGGAGAAGGAAGAGAAAGGTTCAAGCCACCTGCTGATTCTCTAATGCAGACAGCTCTCTGATCCTGCTGTTTTGCCATTTGCGTAAGATTCTGCCATCATGGAAACAGTTCCGGCCTAAAATTATACAGTTGCATGAAACTCGAAAAGACTCAGAATCTTTTCTTTTTCCTATATCCTGTCCCATATTATGCGATCGATTCTCTTTTGGCAATCGGAGAACTCTCCAAGATAAAAGAGAAAAAGGGGGGGGGGGAAGAAAGCCTTGATACTCTTTCAAAATTAAATTCCGTTTGCTCCCAAGTTCAGCAGGTAAGCCTGCAATGTAATTAACTGATTAATTATTATTTTCTTTGTAGAAGGAGTCACCTCAGAGCATGGAGTTTAATCAAAAAGGAAAACCTGTATACTTGACATTACAACCTTTGTTGTCTACCAGTGGGGCAAGCAGGGAACTCATTTCATTTTGTATCACCAGACTACAATAATTTCATTTTTTTTTAAACACGCACCAGTGCTTTTGTGTAAACTGACCCAGCGCATGGAAGCAAAACCAATAAATTGCTAGTTATCTCTCTCTCTCAATATACACATGCTTACCCCCGCCTTTTTGTCTCTTGCTTATTTTTAATACGACTGATGCGGTAATGTTTTTTTGATTATCAGGTTTTTGGAGTAAACTACCACGAAATGTGTACATCTTTTATGTTAAACTGATGGAAGTTGCAATGCTTGAGCGCACATACAGAAAAAGCACAATACCTCTTGAAGTACTTATCATAAAGTGTTTTCCCCACAGTCATAGGAGGCAGATTTTAATTAACCTTTACAATAACCTTGCCTTGTAGTTAATTAAAACAGTACAAATCATCCTCGCTTATAATTTTACTTTTTAAAATTACAATGATCAAAAACAGGGAAGATATTTAAGCTATTTTGTGGGGGAGGACTCTGATCAGACTTGTAGCTTAATAATGTGCTCTGTGCTTTGGAAACAAAAATAATAATAACAGAACTCCTGAGTGAATTCAAGCAGCAGTTGCTTTTGAGATAGACTGAACATTTCTGCATAATTTTGGAAGGTACACAATATGTACTCGTAAGGCCAAATGATACAAGGAATTTCAGCCTTCCCACCCCCCCTGAAAAATTATTCTCATCCAAAATGGCCCTGGGTAGGGTTGCCAACTTCCAGGTACTAGCTGGAGAGCTCCTGCTGTTACAACTGATCTCCAGCCAATAGAGAACAGTTCACCTGGAGAAAATGGCTGCTTGGGCAATTGGACTCTATTGCATTGAAGTCCCTCCCCTCCCCAAATCCCATTTTCCTCAGTCTCCACCCCAAAAATCTCCAGGTATTTCCAAACCCAGAGCTGGCAACCCTACCCCAGGGGAATTATTTGTTTGGTTGGGGTTGCATATTTAAGATTGCTCCCTAAATTCTTTTCTTCCTAGATTGTCCTTCAACCAGGCTAGGAGACGACACAACTGTTGCATTTCTCATGGAAAATCCCTAGCTGATGAAATACAAAGAAACAAACAGAAAGTATAAATAGTCTCTTTAAAAACATTTCCATTATATCCATATCCAAGAACCACCATATTTACTATGAAGACTAGGTTTGTGTGAATTGATAAACTCAGACCAAAAAATAAACCTGAAATTAGCCGTTTTGGCTTCATTCGGGTTTCAATTTTACCGAATACCAAAACCTGGGAATAAAGTTGAAGCCGAATAGGCAATCGCCTAAAGTTTTTTCGAGGTAGAGTTCCCAAATTTTAAGGGTAGCTTGAAGGGACTCTCCTTGCACAAAATCCAAAGTTTTGTGAAGATTGGGTCAAGGGGTCTGATTTTATGGGGTCCAGAAAGGGTCTCCCCCCTCATCCATAGAGAAACATTGCAAACTTCACAATTATTCTCTATGGAGGGGAGGTGACTCCTTCCGGACCCCATAAAATCATACCCTCTGACCCAAACTTTAGCAAACTTTTGGATTTGTGCAAGCAGAGTCCCTTGAAGCTACACTGCGAATTTGGTGACTCTACCTCAAAAAATCCCCACCCCTGGGAAAATTTTAAAATTACTACTCACTTTTCACAATGTGCAATGGTGGCATACGTACCCAAGAGTCACGGGAAAACTCATTGTTCCATGAACGCTTGCAATTGCAATTGCATCACAATGAACCCAAACCTGAAATTTACTGAACCGCCCCCCCCGCCCCCACAACCCTAATGAAGACCTGGTTTTCTTAAGAAAACAATGGATTGGCACTGATAGGTACCTGGAATACCCACAGCGATGACCCATCATTCACCTTTCTGCCTCTCACATTTTCTCCATGCAAGACCCTTGTACCCAGCTGCTCGACTGTTTCTTGGATTGGGTAGGGTTTCTTGGATTGGCAGGCAATTATTGGCTCGGAGCAGGGTTCGCACACATGTGGGATACGATTATGTTACTTCTGGGTTTATCCCATCATGATGTGATTATGTCACTTCTGGGATGCTTTACCCCATCGCGATGCGGCACTTCCAGGGTAAACCCAGAAGGGATGTAATCGTATCATGAATGGCTGCGCATGCGGGATCGTTGTCCCAGCCCCGCCCCAAAACCTCCTGCTGGAGGAGAGGGGGGACGTGGCAACCCTAGGTGGAGGGGACTACTGCTGGCAAAACTGCAGCCTTGTACTGCCAAGCTATTGTCATGACACTGATTGAGGTCATGGGGTGGATCCCGTTTATCTGTTTCGTTAGAATATTTCTATATTGCCTCATTGGAGGCCTGTTCAAGACAGCTTGCAATCAAAACCACCTCTTTGCTTTAAAAACAAGCCATTGGACAGCAACAGCCTAAAAACCATCCATGAAACCAGGCAGACCATTAACAAAGCAGTAAGATAAAACTCCTAATCAAAAGCCTGGGGTAAAAAAAAGATGTATTTTAGGCTGGTGCCTGAAAGAAAGTAAAGTAGTCACCAAGGGAGCTTCAAGGGAGCCTCAGAGTTCCAGAGGTGAGGTGCCACCACAGAAGATACCCTGTTACTAGTCACCACCCTCCTTATCTCTGAAGGTGGGACTCCAGACAGGCAGGACTTGACAGGCAGATCTTAACTGGTGGGCTCGGTAATATGGGAAGAGAAAGTCCTTCAGGTACCCTGCCCCCAAGCCATTTAGGGCCTTAAAGGTAAGAACCGGTGCTTCCAACCATCTTCCAAGCAGTCTTCCTCCAGCCTTTGTCTAGCTTGTGGCACTTCCTCCAGTGGAAGAGCTGCTTAAGTTAGATGAAGGCACCTTAGAATGGAGGAAGGCTTCAAGATGAGCCAAAAAAAAAGCTGGCTAAAAATATTTTAATTAATTAATAAACTTTGCTCAGTGGAGTGGTAGGATAGGGGTAAGATCTACCCCCATATCTCTGTAATACCTTGCATTATGATTCTGCACAATCTATTATACATGGGGAAAATATAGCTTTCTTCATTGCATAGGATCTTTAAAGCATAAACTCTACATTTCCACAAAATCCCATGCACATAAAATATCCCTGCTCCATGTACATCCACCTGATTCTTTGTTTGCACACATACAGCATTTTATCTCTTGCCAAAAAAGATGTGGCTATCCTTTCAAATAAGGAGATCCATGTGTACTCTGAAGCTGTAGTTAGGATCATTGGGCAGCGTGTATGAGGCACACAAAGTCAAATAAAATTTGGATTCTGAAATTATTTTACTTTAGGACACATAAGGTGAGATCCTGTGGGATCTGTTATACCAGGGGTGTCTAACATAAGGCCCGTGGGCCAGATCTGGCCCCATTATCCAGCCCTCTTATCCAGCCCTCGAGCCAGCAGAGGCAGCCACCCCACCACTCTTGATCTGGGCTGGCGAGGCATGGCCCGGCCCAACCAAGTGACATTTATGTCATATCTGGCCCTTGTAACAATTGAGGTTGACACCCCCTTGTTATACCAACGGTGGCACTTTCCTTTTGGCTTCCTGCATGGGGGGGGGGATGCTCTTTGTGCCAAAAAAAGTGACACCATTAGCCAAATGGATGCATGGGATCCAACTTCAGGAGAAGAAATGCATCTGCATCTCAGAATGTTATTCTAAATAGATACAAAAATGTGGATCATTTCCACTACAGTGTTCAGTGGTCACAAGTTCCAACTCCATTCTACATTTGACAACCTCTTGATTTGACTCCTGTCTGGAAATGATGTTGTTATGAGACTAGCACACCAGAAACTGGGATACATGGTGCCCAACAGGGAGTCTTTTGGCAGGGATATGAATTCTATTAACCGGCATTTTACATGCTCACGAGATTATCGAACCGCTAGGATTTTTTCTCCAGTACAAGCCTCAAAATGGATTAGAAGCCCTAGCAAAAGTTTAAAAAAAATACTCAAAGATTCATCATTGAACACTCAGAAAATTTAATGAGGAGCGATTGTGAGTTCCGTGGAGAAAATAATGTCTTTCAAAAGCTGATCAACAGCAGCAGTGGGACACTAAAACATGCAGCAAATGTCCTGGGAAACTACTTACCTAACATAGAGAGAGTTCAGCACAACCGTTGGCCATGATTGTTTAACTCTCTAACAAAGTCGCCTCTGGCAGAAATGAGAGGAGCAGCCGAGCAATGGAAACTAGAAATCTTGATGCTCTAAATATAGAAAAGTAGCCCTTTATCATTAAAAAAAACACATTACCACATTCTTAAAGGAATAATTATAATCCTAGCAGCCAGAAAAATATAGGAGTCCCCCTCCCAACCCCCAAATCCAAGGCATACTAAACAATTGCATCTTGCTGGGTCTAGTAAGCACGTGGAACGCCACTGACCCTCACAAGCAGAAATGGTCTCCTTCACTTAGAACATAAGAACGGCCATTCATTTAGATGGTATTTAAAAGGGTTAGAGGAATTCATGGAGAACAGGTTTATCAATGGTTACTATGGTTATTATTCATGGAGGATAGGTTTATCAGTCATAGGCAAGGCACCCTTGTTCAGAAACAGTATACTTCAGAATACTTCAGAACAGCCAGCATGATGTCATAGAGTGTCAGACTAGGATCTGGGAGACCCAGGTTCAAATCCCCACTCTGCCAGGGAAGCTCCTTGGGTAACTTGGGCCAGTTACGCACTCTCAGCCTAACCTACCACACATTTTTGGTTTGGAGGATACAATGGAAAGAGAATGACGTATGCCTAGGGTTGCCAGGTACCCCCTCTCCACTGACAGGAGGTTTTTGAGGTGGAGCCTGAGGAGGGCAGGGTTTGGGGAGGAGAGGGACCTCAATGCCATAGAGTTCAATTGCCCAAGCAGCCATTTTCTCCAGGTGAGCTGATCTCTATCAGCTGGAGATCGGTTGTAATAGCAGGAGATCTCTAGATATTACTGGGAGGTTGGCAACCCTACGTATACCACTTTTGGATCCTCATTGGGGAGGAAGGACAGGAATAAATGAATAATTAAATAAATGAAACAAAATAAATTTAGAATACCTGGTGCTTGGGGGCAAACGGAGGGTTCCTGACTTTGTATCTTGCCTGCGAATCTGGACACTGTTGGAAACAGAATTATGGTGGATCTTTAGTTTGATCCACCAGAGCTTTTGCAATAATTGTTTCCTAATTGTGTTGCCACCACTGAGAAAGCTCTCCACCTTGTTGTTGCTGCTCGCCAGAAATGAAATGTCATCCTACAGCACTTCACATACGTTCATCTTTTATGAATGAGCCTCCAAAGGAAACAAAAGGAAACCTCTGCCCATCTGAGTAGCAGAGGAAGCTGATTGCAAGCTGATGTGATTCCCAGTTCTTTTTTATTCTCCGCTTGTAAGGACGGTATGTAGTATGCAAATACCCGAGTCTTCAAAAAAAGCAATTGCAGTTTGACTTAGCTGAAGCGCTTCTCAATAAGCATGAGATAATGTACACTGGAAAGAGCAATTTACACTGCCAACATTTACTGATGGGTTCTGAATTAGGTGTATCTTCTCAGGGAAAAGGACTCTAAGCAATCTGGTCTATGATGACATTGTAATAAAGTTGTATTCTCTGTAAGCTACAATGACCTGAAGAAGAATTGCAATATCCTTACTCTGTCACAAAAGATATGAAGAATTATGCAGAATATATATTGGCACAGCATGTTACTGTTCTAATAAAGATGTCTTCTGAGGGCTTGTACTTACGGTACACTGTATTTTATAGTATTTGTCCCAGGGATAACTCATTTGTTTATACTGTGATATTTGTCAGTAGTGATGTTCTTGAAGTTCTATACATCTGGCTCAGGAATACAGACATCTCCACCTCATAATGCTCGGCTAAATTATGGCCATAAACTCCCAAGAAGTTCTTTTCTTCTCTGGAAGAAATCTGAGTTTCTGCTCCTGCCCAGATTAGCAATGATTCCTGGGACTTGTAGTTTTCAAGGGTATCTGACTATTCACTAATCGGGATCTGAGATGCCCTGGAAAATATATGAACATGAGTATTCCAAACACAAGGTCCCCAAGACCATGTAGTTTACAAGGCACCTAACTTGGTAATGCATGAAGCTGACACCGAATCAGACCGTGGGTCCATCAAGGTTAGTATCATCTGCTCAGACTGGCAGCAGCTCCCTGGGGCTTCAGGTAGAGGTCTTTCACATCACCTACTGCCTGGCCCTTTCAACTGGAGAGGCCAGGGATTGAACATGAGACATTTGGCATGCAAAGTAGAGGCTTTTCCTACTGAGCCACAACTCCACAGCCCAGCTAGACTACAGTGTCCCAGTTAGGGTTGCCAGGTTTCCCCTCTCTATGGATGGGAGGTTTTAGAGAGTGGGGCTGGGAAGCTGTATGTGTGCATGTGCAGCCGCATGCACGCGATGATGTCCCTTCCAGGTTTACTTTCAAAAGTGCCACATTGCCGTGACTGCGTTAGCACTCAAATGCCAACATTCTGGGCGCTTGAGTGCTAAAGCAGCTGCAGCGATGCAACTCTTCCAGGGGTAAACCCGGAAGCGATGTCATTTCATGCACACAATTGTGTGTGCTCATGATCACCGCTCCAGAGTAACTGAGGGGATTGGTGGACAATTGCCCAGCAAAACCTCCCACCTGGCAACCCTAGTCCCAGTTATTATGGAGGTCTTTTCTAGAAGCCTCTTGATCACTACTACCATTTCTGCCCTCACCATCACATAATGTTTGAGTAACTGACAAGCATGGCAAGGCTCAGGAGTCCATGGATGGGATGTTTGTAGGGCTGGGAAATACCTGGAGATTCTGGGGGTGGAGCTAGAGGAGGGTAGGAGGGGAGAAACTTCAATGGGGTTTAATGCCATAGAGTCCACCTTTCAAAGAGGCCATTTTCTTCAGATGAACTGATCCCTGTCACTTGCAGATCAGTTCTAATCCCAGAAGATCTCCAGCCACCACCTGGAGGCTGGCAACCCTAGATGTTTGAAGTCTCATCAGAGAGTTTGAGGGTTTGCAGGTGGTGATAGCAGGCATTGGACCCTGCTATACAACTGATGTCATCATCAGGAACTCACAGCAATTTCTTCTACATTTGAAAATTGGACTGGAGGGGCCTGGAGATCTGCCAGAATTACAACTGTTCCCCAGACTACAGAGATCAGTTTCCCTAGAGGATATGGCCGCTTTGGAGGATGGATTCTAATGTATCACTTCCCTGCTGAGCTCCTTCCCTTCCTCAAATTCCACCTCAGGGTCTATCCCCAAATGTTCAGGAATTTCCCAAGCTGGAGCTGGCAACCTTATCTACCTTCAATAAACAACAGCCATAGATTTCCTTCTCAGTATTTTGTTGTTGTTGTTAAATGCCAATCATGTGTCATTGATTGTAATTAATACAAACATATTAATTACATGTTCCTAATATTTCCCTGTAAACTTGAGTGAAAGTATTCTTGCACTTGAGAGTCAGCATGGAAAGTGGTTATGAGCAGTGGACTCTAATCTGGAGAACAGGGTTTGATTCCCCACTAGGGTTGTGCAAAAAATTTTTTTTAAAAAAATGGTAAATTTCGGGTTAGGGTTTATTGGGCCCCATTTTTGGGGGGGGGGGTAAACCCAGAATAAGCCTAATATCCATACCGGTAAATTTCAGTATTTGGCTTATTTCCGAATTTACCGAAAAATTCAGGCCCATTATAGTCTATGGGGATTTTTTCCGAAGCTCCTGTGGGGGCATTTTGGGAGGTAGAGTCCCCAGATTTGCAGCAAGGGACTCTCCTTAGACATCACCAAAGCTTGGCGAACTTTGGGACAGGGGGTCCAATTTTATGGGCCCACAAAGGGGTCACCCCCATCCTGCAGGAGTTTGTGAGCTGAGCTGTCCATCAGTTTTCAGGTTCAGAAGTTCAGCATTGCTGAGGACTGGTAGCAAAAGCTGATTGATAGGCTGGCACCTCAAAGTCTGAGGGCTCCTTTCCTGTATGGGGTGCATAGCATGATGTCCATGCAGATGAGCTTCTGAACGTAGGAAAACAGCTTAAATGCAGGAAAAATAAGGCATGGAAAACATTCCTTTTGGTGGCAAATGACATCCTGGGAACCGTCCTTTATTGTGATCATGAAAAATCATATTCCAAGAGATGGTCATGGTGTGGGGAAAGGAAGCCTCTACTCGGGGTGACCTTCACATCAGAGGAGGTTTCCGGGAGGGGTGTGTGATATCAGAGCCAGCCAAAGTCATGACCAAAGCAGCTCTTGTGAAGGAGGTTGCTCATCCATGTGGGTTAGCAGTCTTCTCCAAAAGCCCAATAAGTAATTGTAGAAGCTAGTGTTTTTTAGTTGGGGAGCATATCCCTCTGGATGAGACTGGGTGAGGCTCTTCTTTTAAAGTGAAGATCAGCCCACCGTCTGGTTGGTCAGACCAAGTTGGCTTTGATTACACAACCCCAACCTCAAAAGGGCCCCAACTATGTGGCCCTAACAAAACCAGTCAAAAAAAAAAAAGATAGAAAAAAAAATGGGAGAAAGCACAAATTGTCAAAATGGCTAATTTCGGGTTTATTTTCAGTTCAGGTTTATCGATATGCCCAACCCTATTCCCCACTCCTAAACATGAATGGCGGGCTCTAATTTGGTAAACCAGATTGGTTTCCCTACTTCTCCACATGAACCCAACTGGGTGACCTTGGGCTAGTCACAGTTCTCTCAGCCTTACGTACCTCACAAGGTGTCTGTTGTGGGGAGGGGAGCGGAGGGGAGGGGAAGGGAAGGTGATAGTGAGCTGGTTTGATTCTCACATGAAGCTGCCTTATACTGAATCAGACCTTTGGCCAATCAAAGTCAGTATTGTTTAATCAGACTGGTAGCGGCTCTCCAGGGTCTCAGGCTAAGGTCTTTCACATCACCTACTTTCCTAGTCCCTTTAGCTGGAGATGCCGGGGATTGAACCCGGGACCTTCTGCACACCAACCAGAGGCTCTACCACTCAGCCCTTCCCCTAAGTCAAAGTCCTTAAAAGGTAGAGAAAATCGGCATATAAAAACCAACTCTTCTTCTAAGAAAAAAAGCTAATTTATGGAGCATTAATTACATTTAGAACTAGTCAGATGAGACATTTTCAGCCTGGAATGGAACAGCAATGGCAAGTTAGAAAAATGTGTCTCCATTTGACAAGTTTATTACTTCTAATGAGCACTGCATACACCTTCCTAAATATGGCTGAGCCTTAAAAAATGTGCTGTTGATCAGCTAATCATAAGCTTTTATTGCTCATATTATTGCAGCATGGAGTTATTCTTGTTATGGGATAAGTGTGTTCTCCATTAACAGCAAGGCAGATATAGATGTCACAGATTACATCAGAGGCAGCGGCTCTGAGTAAAACCAATGGAAATTTAAAAGAAACGTAAAAGAAATGTGATATGAACATGTAATTTCCTCCTTGTGCAAAATGCATGAAGGAAACGCAGTGGGTTTTAATCAGAGTAGCAGCTTTCTGTTCAGGCAAACATCTAGGGGAATTTGGAAGGAGGTTAAAAAGATCAGTGATCTATTTTGATAAGATTTTTCCCCCTTCAGACGGTTTTTTTCCTGACATCGAGGGAAAGCATTTTTTTAAAGAAGCCAACCCACAACCTATGTGAATGCTGCCCTATTCTTTCCCCCAAATGTTGAGCGCTTTTAAAAAAACACTGTCGTGATGAAATAAGGAGGAGCAAAAGAAAACGTACATTCGCCTGGCAGTTTAGATGCCGAGGCAATTAGTAGCATCAAGCAAAGCTGACAGGTAAGATAAATGTCAAGTTTACATTGTTACTCTCCCAATTTAAAGTGTGGGGTTTGCTTCTGGTTTAGAGGAAAATGCTGATACTTTTGTTTTCCTTTTTTCCTGCCCAGTCAGCTTCTCTTTGGGACTCGCTGACAACATGTTGCCTTCAGCTGCTATTTTGGACAATAATGGAGCTTATTTCCTCAAAGATTGCAGCTTTATTGATTGCTGGTGTATGGGGGCATTCCCTCATGCCCAAAATGAAGCACAGTTTCTGAGCTTGGGGGGGCGGGCAGGGGCAGTTGTTCCGGGAGCATCTTAGCCGCATTTACAGACCTATTCCTCTACACCTGTGCATGTTGGCAGCTTTCGTTTCCCAACTTAAACCTCAAATCACAGTTGGGTATGGAAAACATTTCAGCAACAGCATTTCGTATCACCCTAGAATCAAAAACACATCATTGCTTTAATAAAGTGTCTTCTGCTGGGAGCCGTCTCCAAACAATTGGCAGGAATTGCTTTAAGGCATCACCTCAGCTGCCCTTAGAAATATTTGGAAATCAGCCAAGCAGTAAGGGAGCTACTTGACAGAAAATGGAAAAAAAGGGGGGCGTAGTATGCTCTCATTCTGCAACCTTACAGATCCCAAACCTGTCAGCAGCCCATATAGAAGGTTCACTTTCTCACTTTTCCACGGAGAACATATTCTGTTACTGAGTCACACTTTATTAGTTCTTTGTACCCAACAGGTCTAAATTTCCAGTGTGAAATTAATCTAAATAAAGGGGGAACCAAGCAACACAGGCTTGCATCCATCCACTTCCACAAGACCAACATTTTTCAAACACCCAAAAGTTCCTAGTGTAAGAGGAACGTGCTCTACAGCGTAGGACAACCTCCGCAGAGGCCAGAGAGAAGCGCCCACAGTACAAAGAATCCAAGACAAAGTTTCTAATAAAACTCACTTATCTTGAGCAGAAAATGTGCGTGAGAGAGAGACAGAGAAGTAAACATAAGATAATTCCTGATGGTTGGAGGTCATGGACAATAATATGTCGCTGAGAAATGTGAAAAATAAAAACTGCCATAGAAATCAAATCTGAACATGGGGCCTGGGGACAGTTCTGAGAATGATGTTTTTAAAAGTCACAGAAACCGTGGAAGGTGGTTGTTCCACATGGGTGGGTGGTCACACACTCCAGGTATGCATGAGGATTTGTGGGTTGTACCCTCTAAGGGATTTCTTTATTATTATTTTAGGGTTTTATGCTTGCTCTTTTTCAGGAAAGAGAATGACAATTATTCTCATTTATTAGGTTTCCTGTGCTGTTCTATCAATGCTGGAAGGACTGCAAAATAAGCTGTACAGCTAAAAATTGACTGAAACATAATTTAATAATACAAACCTGGAATGTATCCATCTCTCAAGGGTGTGTTACCTGCACTGTCTCTTGTGGATGGCTTTGCTTGATCTTCATTCGCTAAGACAAAGAGAAAAGTCCCTTGGATAGCAGCCCCAATGTCAGAGGATACATTGCTGCATCAGAAGACAGGTACAAGTTGTGCCTTTTTTCCCCCTGACATGACTAAAAATTTTATATTCTCAGCTTAAAGACAAACAGTAAGGCTATTTCTAACTAAGTCAACACAGACATTTTCTTCTATGAATTTTCATAAAGTATGAAACGTGTCCAAGATAATTTCAACAGATAGTTGCTTTCACAATGCCTATTCATGGCTCCACAAAATGTCGTCTCTGCTGGCCATGGATGAATTAAGCAGAAATGAGTTAGAGAGACAGAGACAGAGACAGAGACGGGGGGGGGGGGCAAGGTTTCCAACAGTGATTCCTCATTTAAAGCCACATATTTTGTAATTCAACTGTTTTCTTCATCTTTTTTTTTTTAATATTGTTAGTGCTTGCTAAGCTGCAAGTTGTGTTTTATACTATTAGTTGCCTTCGTTATTTTGATATACCAGACAACCCTTGTGGAATGCTTCAGGTCAGTTTACAAACTGCCTTGCCTTTTCAATAGAGGACTGATATTATAATTTTATGCAGATATTACAAAGCATATGTACAATGAATGACCATTACTGAAGAAATCAGGAGTCATCATACCCATCTCACTTAACCAACCATATAACTGCTGGATCCAGTGAGCTTTTCCATTGGTGAAAATAGATGGAGAAGAAGAAGAGTTGGTTTTTATATGCTGACTTTCTCTACTGCTTAAGGAAGAACCAAACCGGCTTACAATCACCTTCCCTTCCCCTCCCCACAACAGACACCCTGTGAGGTAGGTGAGGCTGAGAGAATGTGACTAGTCCAAGGTCACCCAGCTGGCTTCATGTGGAGGAATGGGGAAAGCAACCCGGTTCATCAGATTAGTGTCTGCCGCTCATGTGGAGGAGTGGGGAATCAAACCCGGTTCTCCAGCTCAAAGTTCAACTGCTCCAAACCACCGCTCGTAACTACTTGAGTAGTAAAAGGAGAAGGCTCGTCTTACTCCTCAAAAAGGCTATGCTAGACCTAGGTGAGACAGGGACTGTAGTAAAGAAGAGAATTGGGCAAGATTGAATGGGAAAGGTGACTGGATCCAACCCTATTTACTGTAAACAGTTATTCTTAAATATTATTAATAAACCCCAAACACCTTTTGTAGGCGTGTGATGTATTGCAACTGAAAATACATATATAAATGTTTCATTTTGTTCATGGACAAAACATAGCTTCATCTAGATGCCCAACAAGTTCATCAAATAAGTTCAGAACCATAGATAATGGAGGTAAAAAAAGATTCATAATACAACACTTTATTTTTAATACACAAATGTCATACTCCTCTGTGGTAATAAAGATTACGAAATATTATTAACTTTTCTCCTAACACTAAATCCCCCAGAATTACTGCTCTTTTCCAGAATCCAGAGATCAGTTCTGCTGGACAAAATGTATGTTTTGGAAGGTGGACTCTATGGCCTTGAACCCCACTGAGGTCCCTATCCTCACCAGGCTCCACCTGGACATCCTCTATCACCTACTATTACAACTGATCTCTAGCCGATATAGATCAGTTCACCTGGAGAAAATGGCCACTTTGGCAACTGGACTAGGGTTGCCATCTCTGAGTTGGGAAATACCTGTAACTTTAGGGGGTGGAGCCTAAGGAGGGTGGCATTTGGGGAGGGAAGGGTCTTCAATGCCATAGAATCTAATTGCCAAAGTGGCCATTTTCTCCAGGTGAAATGATCTCTATCAGCTGGAGATCAGATGTAATAGCAGGAGATCTCCAGCTAGTACCTGGAGGTTGGCAACCCTAAATTGGACTCTATGGCATTGAAGTCCCTCCCTTCCCCAAACTCTGCCATCCTTAGGCTCTGCCCAAAAAACCTCCTGCCTTTGGCAAAGAGGGACTTGGCAACCCTATATTGTGAAGGTTAATTGAAGGCACTCGTCCATAACTGGAAAATTCTACGACACCAAAAGAAGAGTAAAGGCGGGAGGATCAAGAGTGAAACATACCATACGAGGAGATTTATTTGCATGACTGAGTAGATTCTAAATCGGTGGATGTAAGTAAAAGTTAACATTAGAAAACAATATGAGAAAAAAAGAGGGAATTTCTAAGTGGATCGGAAATGGTTGGCTATAAATAGGAAGACACTGAAAGCTGGCTTTACAGTTGCTAACAGCTATTATCTTTGAAGCCACTCGGTTCTTCTGCAAATAAGACAAGGTGCTGAAAGGATAAACACCATCAGTAGACTGCGTGAACTTTCTTATTGTAGCCAGGAAGATGCAGTGTTTTTTTCCCGGTCTGCAGCAGCTTTTTGGACAAGACGCCTGATGCATCTGGACCATTTTAATGGTTCCTTCTTGTGAAGAGCGGCTACACTGTAAAGCACTGCGCCACCTTTCAGAAGGACCTGTTAAAATAGATTTAAGAGACCTACTGAATGCGCTGGGCACACAATGATATTTATTCTGCCAAGAATGAACTTGACAACCAATCTCTAGCTGGAGGCTTAGCCATCTTCTTTTGATTTCCACACACACACACTCACAAAATAACCAAAGCAGATGTAACTGTCACCAGCAGCCTCCGATCAGGCATCTAATCCTCTGGATGGCAGATAGGTCTCTTGGGGATCTTCCTCAGCATCACCAGTCACTGAGCGCCACTGTCAGAGCTGTCCTCGTGCTCATACACTCAGTGCTTCCCTCACACTGCCATGTCTTTCAGCCCCTGGATGCTTCTGCTCTGCCCTCCTTAGCCACCCTTTGTAGGGATGTCCTGAGCTCAAGGTCCTCTTGCTGGTCCACCTCGTCCAGGGCTCCAAAGTCGAGTTCCTTCTGTGCCTTCTGCAGAGTCCCCTCCTAGCTCCCTTTGCCTTCCGGGGGCTCCAAGACCTCTGCCGATGGTGTAGGGCAGGGGTGGGGAACATCAGGCCCCGGGGCCATTTAAGGCCTGCTAAATCATTTGGTCTAGCCCTTCATGGGTCCTGGCAGATCTCTAGCTCAGAAGGATCTAAGACTGGTGATCCGCCCCCTCCCACGGACAGGAGTAGTCTCTATTCAAGGCGGATGTGAGTTTGTTTTGCCAAGAAAAGGAACCTTTTTCCCCCTTGCAGAAGAGTCGTTAGCTATGGAGCTGCTAGGACTGCCCAAGAAACTGTGTTAACCCTTTCCCACCCTGGCAGTGGAGAAATGTATTCCCTCTGTACTACAAGAGGGCTAGGGGCAGAAGTGGCAACAATGGAGGGGTTAAAGGGGGCAGGGCCAGAATGTGTGTGTGTGTTGGGAGTTCTTAGCCAGTGTGTCCTCATTTCATCCCTGCAGGCGGAGGTAGCAGGAGCCGGCTGTAGAATCCAGCCCCAACCATACAGAGCAGGAGAAACTCGGGTATGCTACTGGACAGCTTTGCCCGGCTAGTGTAACAGACCATCCTGTGCCACCAGGTGGGTGAGTGCACCACCGGTTGGATGCCTGCTTGCCCATGCTGAGGAGGGGTCATCTGGGGCAGCTGCCTGCTTGGGGCATGGTCGGCTAATTTTTAAGTTGATAATTTTGTATGGCCCGTGAAAGATGTTATAAATATCTAAATGGCCCTTGGTGGAAAAAAGGTTCCCCACCCTTGGTGTAGGGGCTTGGTCACTTTCCTGGGCTGCTCCTGACCCCTGCAGCCCAAGCTCGACCCACTGGCCATCCCCAGTCACCCCAACACGGACAGCTTGCCCGTTTGCCTGGCCTCTTTCCCAAGCAAAGCACTGTTGCTGAGTCTTGCTTGTGGCTCCTGAGCCACTTCCACCGGTCCTCCTCTTCCTCCCACTGATCCCCAGCACCTTTTACCAGTGCAGCCAGCCAGAGCGAGCCCTGACCTCCCACTGGTGTCCCAGTGTCCCCTCCAGCCCGGTCATGGTTTCTTCTGGTCATGCACAACTTGTGATCAAAAAACAAGCGCAGCTATGCAGCCATGTATTTTAGCCTTCTGTGTGTTTGAGGAACACACATGCGCGCACAGGTAGCAAAGCAGGAGGTTTATTACATCTGCCTGATGATACACGTTCAGCGGGTAAGTCATAAATTGGTCCTTGTAATGTTAACCTGATTATGAAAATGTTTTAATTTGATATTCAGCACATTAAATTATGCTGTCATGGCTATTTCCACTCTACCTTTTTGGATTCTAGCCACACAATCCCATACAGATTTACCTCAGTCTAATGCTCCTGATTTCAATGGCTTAGATTTGTATACCTTTGCATAGGAGATCACAGTGAAAGACTCCATTAATTATGTATGCAAAAAAAATCTTTTTTTTTTTTTTTATTAAGCAGACTTTGCTTGGCAAACGTCTTTTCATGTTGGCAATAATGGGCACTTCATGTTTCACCTGGTGCTACATTTTTGTCTTAAACTATTTATTTTCAAATATTATACACAGCACCCCCCAAAAGTCCTCTCCATTTATTTGTAGGTGTTGAAGTGATGTTTTACTACACTCTCTCAAGAAGAGGCTCAAAGTAAATTGGATTGTCGCGGGGGGGGGAATTAACAAATCTGAATTGCTAAGAAATTACTTATTTATACCAAGGGAAAACAAAGAAAAAGCTTTAAAAATTACTTGCTACAGCATGACACCTTTTAAATGAAAGGTTTTCTAAAGTGTGTTCTGTGTATTAAGATATCAATCAAGTATTTTCATGTTCAATAACAGAGGTTTAATTAAAACTTCATGTACTCTGCTTTTTAAGTTGCGTCAGTTTTGTTTACCCATGAATAATATATATTTTTCCTCTGCTAACGTTAGCCATAGCTATGTTACCTGCACCTGGAACCGACTATACAACGTTCTCAGCAGCTTACAAACTTGTTCACAATTGGACTGGCCCAGATATAGCAGTAACAGACAGACAGCAAGATTAAATGCAATCCTAAACAGAGTTACACCCTTCTAAGCTCATTGACTTCAACAGATTTAGATGGGCACAACTTAATTTTTAAATCTTTTCAAGGTTTCTGAATTTTTAACCTAAGTTATAAGTACTTAATATACAGTAACTGAAAACTTGAAGAGTGAAAAGGTTGGGGAAAACATCTGGGGGAATGTCCACTTGTTATTCCTTGCTTTGAGATGAATGCAATAGCACACAAGTGTCCTTTGTTTTAATGAGGCTTGTGCAAGAGACCTTCCCAGTGGATTACACTTGATCCCTTCAACAACTTGACAAAGACTGACGTAGTTTGAATGATTATTGTTTTCAAAATGGAGGGCTGAATTCTTGTGATGCCTTGTATCACAGTGAGCTGCTAAAACATGGACAGAAATTTAGCAATGATAGATAGATTAGGTAGGGTAGGGTAGGGTAGGGTAGGGTAGGGTAGGGTAGGGTAGGGTAGATAGATAGATAGATAGATAGATAGATAGATAGATAGATAGATAGATAGATAGATAGATAGATAGATAGATAGATAGATAGATAGATAGATAGATAGACAGATTGGTTTATTTATATTTATATAAAAATCAGGTAGCATTAGAGTATTGTTTCCATCATAAGGACAAGAATAGATTACTGGAACTGAGGATGGGGAATGAAACAGGGAAAGATTTGCAGCACCGAGCATAGGGAAGGAGAAAAGACCAAGGAATTAACTGCAGGGAAGATGCATCAGCTAGGTGGTACATTGAATGCATAGCCTTGGACCACTGAGAATACGGTTACCAACCTCCAGGTGGCACCTGGAGATCTCCCACTATTACAATTGATCTCCAGCCGACCAAGATCAATTCCCCTGGATAAAATGGCTGCTTTTAAGGGTGGTCTGTATGGCATTATACCCCACTGAGATCCCTCCCTCCAAATCCTGCCTTCCCCAGACTCCACGCCCCCCAACATTTCCAGGTATTTCCCAGCCCAGAGCTGGCAACCCTAACTGGGAACTATTTCTGATATTTGCTTAGGAGTCAGCGTGCATTCACTTTACGAACAAAACCAGGGACCATTACCTGGAAAAATGTAGGGTTTATCTCACCTGTACATGTATTGAATGTATCATGAGAATTACTCCATGCCATTTAAAGAAAAATCAAGGGTATGTTGTACACAGATTTTACAAACAGTCATTGTCAACAGGCCTAGAATTTAGGCAACTTGTTAACACAGAAAACCATAAAGGGGAGTGGAGGTTGCCAAAGAAAAGGACCAGACGGAAAGAGAGAAACCAAACTCTGCCCCTCACTGTGCCACTAAGGCACAACTTTCACTTCTTCAACTAGACTCGGCCAATAGTATGGATTCATGCGCTCACAACATCCCGCTATGGGGAATAAACATCCTTTTAATTAGTAGCACCAAGTTCATTTCATTAGATGTAAAGAATTCATCATGAAGTCTGTAAGCTTGTTGTTTTCACAAGGGATAAGATGGGGAGGGGAGATCAGAGAACACTTGTACGTGAGTTTACACAAGCCTGTGTGACACTTTAAAGTAGCAAGAGAGAGAGAGAGAGAGAGAGAGAGAGAGAGAGAGAGAGAGAGAGAGAGAGAGAGAGAGAGAGAGAGAGAGAGAGTTTTCCTTGAAGGCAATTAATATTTCAGAATACACATACATAATACAGAGAGCATACAAAGGAAACTACATGGTTGAGTTCAGCTTGGTGCTTCCGTCAGACGCTGAAAAGTCACTCTGAAGTGATTTTGCAAAAAGCAAGAAGATAAAGTTTGTACGGTATTCACTTATATGCCAGACTAGGTTTTCCCCCCAGGTATGCCATTAAAAAGAGGGGGTCATCTAGGGCTTCCAAGCAGTGCTTGGCAACCATTGGAAGGGTTGTGGGGGGCACGATGTAGGCTACAGTGCTATATCACTTCTGTTAAAACCCAGAAGCATGATATGGTAGCTCTAGGCATTGGCAGAATCTTTACCAGCGATTCCTAGACTTACCTTGTATTGTTTCCAGGTTTTTATGTGATGCTGCCTTTCCCCCCCCTCCCACCACCGCTTGCAATGGGCAACATGAGCTGTGGGCGAAGGATCTTTGGATCGGAGCCAGCCAATTTTTTTTCATTTAATGCCACCGAAATAGCCTGTTTACTATAGCCCCCATCTCTTGTAGGGTTGCCAACTCCAGCTTTGGAAATCCCTGGAGATTTGGGGGTGCAGTCTTGAGATGTGCATTCAGATATTCTGAACTGAAGAAGGTGCCATTTGAATGGAGCTAAGAAAAGCCTTATAGGAGCCCCACAGCGCAAAGTGGTAAGTTGCAGTACTGCAGTCAAAAGCTCACGACCTGAGTTTGATTCTGACGGAAGTCGGGTTCAGGTAGCCGGCTCAAGGTTGACTCAGCCTTCCATCCTTCCGAGTTTGGTAAAATGAGGACCCAGCTTGCTGGGGGTAAAGGGTAGATGACTGGGGAAGGCACTGGCAAACCACCCCATAGACAAAATCTGCCTAGTAAACGTCGGGATGTGACATCACCCCATGGGTCAGGAATAACCCGTGGGGGTGATGTCACATCCTGATGAATAAAGAAAAGCTTTATTCAAAAAAGCTGAACAATTAGCTTGTTCTGGCTTTTCCGGTTCCTGTCAAAGGACTACTTATAGCTCTTAAAATTCTTAAACAGCTACTAAACCCATTACTGCCTGATTCTCACCAGGCTGCGGGTTAGGCAGGTTTTTTAAAATTTAAAGCACATGATTCCATTATAATCTATAGGAAATCTTTGTGGGCTCTGGGTGGGACATTTTTAAAGGCCCCTTTGGCTATTGGACTCTATGGCATTGAAGTCCCTCCTCTCTCCAAACCCTGCCCTCGTCAGGATACGCCCCCCAAACCTCTTGCCAGTGGTGAAGAGGGACCTGGCAACCCTAGGTACATATGTATATATGTAGGAAGGGTTACGTTGGATGATGGAAGGGAGTCTTCCCTTCAAGAAAATGGAGGAAGGTCATATAGAGGGGCCTGGTTCATATTACAAGCTATCTGAACAGTGGGAGGGAGTGTCTTGTCTCACTCTTTTGCCACGCTGTCTTATCTGAATGTGTCGTCCAGGACATAGATGGTAGGAACAAACCTGTCTTCTAAGTGTAATAAATGTCTTTATGATGTTTCCTTTTAAGTATTGTGTCATGTCACGAAACTACTTCTTTCCAGTTTGGTGGTTGTTAATGCCTAAAGTTGTTAACTTGTGGCTGTAATGTAACAGCGGGTAGCAGAGCCTTTCCTAAGAAGAAGGGCCGTAGTCATACCGAGCACGGTTAACTGTATGTCTTTTGTCCTTCCTTCATTTTATTAATCGGACATGGGATGTGCAAAGCTTTTAGTTCTCACCTTTGAAAATGTCAATGGCCCTGCAGAAAGTGGCAAGGATCATAATTCCATGCTGGTGGCCCCAGAAGGCCAACAATGTAGAGATCAGGACAAAAGCCAGAGAAAATAAGCTCTAGTATTACTCTCGCGGCAGCAATGAGCACATTAATGGAGTCTCGCTAATGTGGGTGGACGGCAGCAGTCACCTCTTTGCCTGTTGCATTTCACAGTCAGCACATTCTGAGTCTAGGGCAGAATGTCCCGTATCTATCAAGTGTACCACGACACCTGCCAGGAGGAGCATAAATGCTTGAGGGCCAAACTAATGGAAACCATGACATATAATTTCAAAACCCATGGAACCCAGCCATGTATATTCATTTTTTGGGGGTAGTATTTAAAAGGATAACTATGTTGGTCTGCTACCCCCTAAAATTTAAAATAAAGCCTTGTGACACCTTAAAAAGGAACATGTTTATGTTATAAAGAGGTCTTGTAGGTAAGAGCCTGCTACATCATATGCATGAGGTGATCAGCAAAGGTGTACGTTTGCACACAGAAGTCCTTTCAATACATGTATCAACAGCACTAGCACGGTGAGTTGTGGGAAATATCCCAGCCCACCACCACCACCAAGTGCCACTGAAAGGCAAAGGAAATGCAAAACCCTAACAGTAGGGTTGCCAGCTCCAGGTTGGGAAATACCTGGATATTTTGGGGGCGGAGACTGAGGAGGACGGGGTTTGGGGAGGGGAGGGACTTCAATGCCATAGAGTCAAATTGCCACAGTGGCCATTTTCCCCAGGGGAACTGATCTCCAGCTGGGGTGACAAGTCCCAGTCCTCTTTCAACTGCGCTCAGTGATAGGGGCTGGTGTATGCTTGCCTGTTTCTATTTCCCAGCACAATTGTTGTCCATTTTGTTCCTTTGAATTGTCATGGGTCTAGGACTGCCCTGCAAGACATGCCAAAGAATATTACTGTGTTCCCCTTGCTCTGTTCAGTCATTACAGTAAAATGCAGCAACCACTTTCAAAGTCGAAACTAAGTTTGTTTGACAGTTGACCATTTTTATCCTTCTTATTGATAAGTGATTATGGTGTCTCCCCTGCCAGGTACTCGGAGAGAACTCTCTTCTGTATTGTTCATTTCTGGTGTTTACATGTACACTTGACACTAGTTCTGGCTGTGGTATCCAATCTGCCATCAGGCAGAGTGGTGTAGTGGTTACAGCATTGGGAGATCTCCGTTCAGATCCTCACTCTGTCATGGATTCCTCTGGGTGACCCTGGGCCAGTCACTCAGTCTAACCTACTTCACAGGTTTTTGGGAGAATAACATGGGGAAGGCGAACCATAACATGAGCTCCTTAAAAAAAAATAACAGGATAAATGGCTTGTTTGTATAAATTGTAGTACTTATGCAGTGAACATATGTGTGTGGCCCTGTAAATGCTAGTCTCTCCCCAAACTTGCAAAACTTGTACAGAGTTGCTCCTCTGATCTCTGGCCCGTGATAATTGATGGTCCATTTCCCAGGTACCGCCCTACTTTCTACAGAGTTTGGGTCTTCTACTTCAGTGATAATTCAAACTGTCACCGGGAGTGTTTAAAGCATTCTTGTACAGCCGCATGCCTCAATTAGCATTCAAGGAAATTTTCTATGGCAGAGGCTTAAGACAGGGGGTCTTCCGCAGCCCATGATATTTAACAGCTTATGAGAATGGCAACTCAAACCACGCAGCTGTTAATGAATATCTCAACAGCAGTTCTGGCCTACTGTCTTCCTTTTGAAAGCTCATCTCTGGAAATATTTGAATTACAAGAATCACTATCTTTGTTACCATGGCAAAATTTAGCTGTTTCCCTGGCAACAATATGGTCAGTTTTCTTGTTGCCATAACAACTATGTAACAGGACATACCTTATTGTGCTTTTGTATACCATACAGTTCAATTCATTAAAGGGTGGGAGTTAGTTTCCAAGTTATGGATAGGTAAATGAATTTATTATTTATTATAAATCTGAAGTTAGCTTACACTGTCCTTCTCTGATCTCTTAGACGCCTCATCTAAATCTTCTTTCCTTTTCTTAAGCCTTGATTCCATTGATTCCATTGCTTTAAAAAAGTTCTCTTCCCTTAACATCAAAGCACCAATTCCCATAACTACCCCCAGTTCTGTTCCATTTCTTTAAAAAAAAAATTCTCTTGCCATATCATCATAGCATCAATTCCCATAAGTACCACCAGTTCTGTTCGATTTCTTTTTTTAAAAAAAAAAATCTTCCCATAACATCATAGCATCAAATCCCATAACTACCACCAGTTTCGTTCCATTCTGCATATGTACTGATTTGATATAATTGTAACTGACCCTGGGGCAGAGGACAAGTGAAATGTAAATCCAGTACTTGAAACTTTCAAGTTTCACACCAACCAAGTCACCTCTATTTGACTCCTCCCTGAGCTCCTACGGCTTACTCATCCCAGAGTTCACCTGAAAGACTCTCCAGCAGTGCCCTTTGAGTTGGCTCGACCATTAAAATTTTAAACACTGATGCAGAGCCGACAGAGTGAACTGAAGAAGGTCGCCGTTGCAAAAAGAAGCCTGGAAGGGTTTGATGATACCTAGAAATAACCTAGGAAATGAAAGAGTGTGAAGCCCAAACACATACTTTCCTTAACCTTTCAATTTTAGGAAACATACATTATGTAAATGAAGATTTTTATAAATGGGCAGAGTAATTCTAAGGACTGCCTGCACTATGGCGACCAGCTGCTGGTTTAACTGCGGTGCCACTAGTCTACTTCCTGAAGGGTTTGTTTAGTGAGGGACCAGCATGAAAAAAGAATTTGTATCTGGATTTTCGAGGCTACAGCCATGTCAGTGTCCCCAGCAACCACGCCATAGACTCCCAACCAGGTGTCTTGTTGTGACTGCTGGGCTGTGACAGATAGGACAGGCAGAACCTATAGGGTTGCCATCCTCCAGGTACTAGCTGGAGATCTCCTGCTATTACAACTGATCTTCAGAAGATAGAAATCAGTTCACCTGGAGAAAATGGCCACTTTGGCAATTGGACTCTATGGCATTGAAGTCCCTCCCCTCCCCAAATCCCGCCATCTTCAGGCTTTGCCCCAAAAATCTCCTGCTGGTGGTGAAGAGGGACCTGGCAACCCTAAGAACCCATCCGGGCCAGCAAGCTCTGGGTACCTGGTTCTGGGCTTATCACAGCCCAGAGGTGGGAAGGGGCATGGGCAGGGATGCTGGCTCCATGTCTGTGTCACACTTACCTTTAAAGGGACCGAGTCCTGTCACAAATCCCTGGGTAGCAGACAGAGTTGCCAAGGGGCCCAGCAATCCCCCTCCCATGGAGACCCCAAGCTGGCCCTCAACTCACATGGTATAAAGAGTGCCCTCACCTTGGAAGAATGATGGGGAGATGTTGGGAAGAGTTTGTGAAGTTACTGGCGGCCGCGCCTCCCAGCAGCTCAGCCACTCTGCCGAGGGCACCCTTAGACCAACTCCCTGACCACCCCCACCAGCAGCAGAGCAGGAAAAGGGGCCACTGAGGTGGGCTCAGATGTGGGGGCACGCAGCACTGCCAACAGATTCCCCCAATAACCTCCTCAGTGGAGCAGAAGTGTTCTGGAACTGGAATGGTCATCCTTCCACTCTGGGCACTGTCATTCCAGTCCCAGAGCAACCTATCTATGCAAAGGTCAGTTGGCTCCCTGAGCGCATTCACCCCTCCCTCTTAAGATTGCACTGTGAAAATGTTTGAAAATGTTCTTTGTGTTTGCAGCTATTCCATCATAAACACAACTGGCTTCCTTGTGAAGTTAAGCATCATTCAGCTTTAGAAGAAGCTCTGAAACACTGGACTGTATACTAAGACACACCTACTTATATCTGATCACATCATGCTTGTGCAAAGCCTTTTTAAAACTAGCATCGTTTCAGCCAATCACCTTTTTTTCTGCCTTTCTTCTCTATGAGGTCATAATAACAGTTAGATGTCATTGGAGTTGCTGCCCATTTCTTACTGAGCACTGTGTGCAGCAGAAGTTCAGAAGATAGTGAGGGTAAGGTGATTTTTTTTAAAAAAAATACTGACATGCTTGTTTAATTTGTGTCTAATTTGTTAATGAGATTGGAAATTAGATTAGTGAAAAAGTGCATTGCCAGGACGGACTTTCTCAGTACTTATTTACATATTCACACTGTTATTTGTCTGAAAGAATATTACTAGCAATTGACCTAAATAACATGGGGGCCCAATCCTAGGGTTTCCAGGTCCTTCTTTGTCACCGGCAGGAGGTTTTTGGGGTGGGAGGTTTTTGATTTTTCCTTAAGTGGTAGAGAAAGTTGGCATATAAAAACCAACTCTTTTCTCAAAAGCAGCATTTTGTGGAGATCAGTGGTCTGCAATGGGAGGATGGAGGCAGAAACATTCCATTCTTCCATTGGAAAATTTAGTCTGGATCGAGCCCTATGTGCTTGTGTCTTAGGAGGAGGGAATCCAAAATACATTATACCCTCTGTATGTTTTATTCTGTTGGTCCATGACTTTAATGATTATAACCTCCATTATACATTTTAACCTCAGTTGACTAACCATCATTGGATAACTATCCTGATTTAGTACAACATCCGTGTCATGAAGGGTTGCCAACTTCCAAGTTGTAGCTGGAGATCTCCCGCTATTACAACTGATCTCCAAGCAACAGACATCAGTCCACCTAGAAAAAATAACCACTTTGGAAGGTGGACTCTTTGGAAACCCTCTAAACTAACTCAAAAAGGTAAGTGCCTGTATTTATAACTACTAGGGATGCCAGCCTCTCAGTGGGAACTGGGGATCCCTGGGATTACAGTCCATCTCCAGACAGAGATCAGTTCCTCTGGATGAAATGGATGTTTTGGAGGCTAGACTGTATGACATTATTCCCCATTGAGGTCCCTCTCCTCTTCACACCCTGCCCTCCCCAGGCTCCATCCCCAAATCTCCAGGAGTTTCCCAACCTGAAGCAGGCAACCCTACCCCACATTCCCCGCCAGTGGCCAGGTTGACCTGGAAACCCTAATAACTACCCTTTTCTGTTGCTATCTAAAAGCAAGCCTAAAGGGAAAAACCCAGCTAAACTAAAGTCTACCTGCGAAAAATTTAAGTTCCTTTCCCTTTCTCATTGTTACCAGGGAGAGGCCATCAAAAATGGAATCCTTTAATCTTATATCTTTATATCAGGATTGCTTCATACAGCCCTTACTAATATATATTTAGATCTAACATTCTGTAAACTACAACAATATCCCCAGCTAGCTTCTTAGAATGTGTAACAAATGAAGAAATCAGTATTTTATGTGATTCTTCTCCAACTACTGAGGCACATGAATCTACTACAAATACTTTAAGGTTCTCATCTTCCGCTTTTTCAACAATACCTCTGATCATAAGCATTTCTTCCAAAGTTTATTATCAATTGATTCCACCCATTCTCCTAGACCCCGTAATCTTTTTGTATTGCTGTTATCCACAGAACCTGGACATTTAATACTGAACAACAACAGCTCATTCCTGACTTCTGAGGACAAAAGTCCTCAGGAGGCCAGGAAGGAGCTGCATCGGCATTTGGGGCCCCACACCGGCGTCCGGGCTACTTACGCCGCTGTAAGTGGCCCCAGCGCTGGCAGGGAGGCCCAGACACCAGTCTCCCTAGAGCTGCTGTGGCAGTGCCACCCCAGGACACCAACGGCACCTTCCACTGGTGTCCCACTAGTGTAAAGGCCTGCTCTGGCATTCGGGGGGGGGGGCATCCCAGCATCCCAGGAGTGTTCCTGGGGCTTTCCTGGGGCGGGGCTGCCTGTAGGCAGCCTCCTGTTTCCTTTCACTCTGGGTACACCGGCAGGGAGAAGAGTCAGGCTGCGCCAGCTTTTTAGAAGGTGCAGCCTCACTATTCTCAATGGGGCAAAAAGCCCCATTTTAAAAGAAAAAAAGCCTTTAAAAGGCTTTTGTAGCCCATTCCTGAGCCTTTTTTCAAGCTTTCAGTGGTCGTGGAACGGCTTAGGAGGCGCCGCAGCAGCGCCTCCTCCCTGCCGTCTCCGGCCGCCGAAAGCTCAGGAATGGGCTGCAAATCTTCTACTTTCTTATTAAGAGTTTCTTGCTCATCTTTTAGTTTCTTTTATTAACTAGATACTCCATAATTTGTTCCTTCACATCCTTACATTCTTTAAATCTGTTTTCTAAATCTGTTGCCCTAATGTTAACTTCACCTTTGAAATCATTCAGTTGTTAACACACAGCATTTTCAAAGGATTTAAAATAGTCATTCATATTGTGAGAGGCACACTGTGAAAAAATATTATTTGACCCATAAAAAAGTATGATGCTTTAGCTCCATGTGTTGCTTGTTTCATTTGCCCCATCTCTGATATCTAACTTAAACAAACAAACAAACAAAAATTATCATCGTACCTAGTGAATCAAGATCACCAACAAACATCTACTAGTTAGTTAGCAAAAGTAAGATAGCAGCAAATAGCAGGAATCAGATACCTCAATACAGGATCAACAATGACGCTTCAATACACAAATCAAAAAGGACACAACATCAGCAGATAGGAAAAACAACAGATATCAAAGAACAAAATTAGCAGGAAAATCCCAAAATTCCCATTGGCACAGCCAAAATAGCAGCAAAGAGTATCACTATCACAGCACAAAACCAGTAGGAAGATCAATATGTGCAAATTAACAAACACAATGTACCAACAGATGGTAATAATCAAATACCACGGTACAAAATTAGTAGCAAAACTGCCTGTTCAAATTAGCAAGAAAGAAACAGCAGCAGATGAGAGATATCGATACTAGAGTATAAACCAGCTGCACGGGCAATGCATGTAAATTAGCAAACACAAAGTATCAACAGATGGTAATAATCAGATACCAAGATACAAAATTAGCAGCAAAATCACAATGTGTGAATTAGCAAGAGCACAATAACAGCAGATGAAGGGTCTCAATACTGTAGTATAAAACTAGCATGAAAACCGGTGGGTGCAAATTAGTAAAAGTGCAGCAACAACAGACAGTAATTGGCAGGAAGTAAAGTACAAGATCAGCAGCAAAATCACAATGCTCAAGTTAGCAAAAAAAAAGCATAGCAAAAAATATCAAATAACATAAAATCACAATGTACACATTTGCACAAGCAGAACAGCGGCAGATCATGGTAATGAGTTAGCAGGCCACATTCTCAATCTGAACGACCAGCTGAGATTGGCTCAGGGTTCCAGTTTTACGCCCCCCACCCCCCATGGAGGAAAATGATGAAAGAGCACCTGGGAAAACTTTCTTAAAATCTGCAATATTAATTTCCAAAAAAAAGGGGGGGGGACTACAAGGAGTGGATTTGGAATCCATCCATAAAATGCAGGGGGACAGTCAGATGGCACTCCTATCTGATGGCTGTCTGATGATATCTTTCATGCAGAAGTTGTTGTCTTTCAGTTAAGCATGCATTCAGAGAACTCAGCCTTGTGTAAAAAGGCTCTTCCCCACAGCATTATTGTGTGAATTGGAATTGCTCGTCGGCATTTGGAAAAGTAATTGTATCCATACTGTGATTGGCAACAGACTCAGACCTTCCAGTGTGGAAACTGACCAAACAAAACCAATTGAGAATTGATCATATAAATATGCCCATCATTGTGAGTTAATATTCCCTGAAGTTCTTTTAGTTTAATAATACATTTTTCTTTGGATTTCTTGGTTTAGCAAACACTGACAAGGCTATTCCTTTATGAAGCATATTTTAATTAATGGTTGGTAAAAGTATGGCTCCAAGCTCCCCAATGGACCACAAATAGCTTACAAAAACATATAAATGACACTTGATTGCCCGAAAAATGACAATGTATCACAAGCTTTTATTTGGTTAAGAATCCTAAAGAAGTATATAATTAGATCCCTATTTTAGTACAAAATATAGTGTGCATTAAGAAGAATATTTTAGATTTGACACGGAACTGTCTAATTATCTTCACATCTAGAGTTTGGGGAGAGGTTTTCCCCCCTAAATTATTTAATGTGTAAAATAATTCATTGTCCTGCAATGATACTTGATACTTTTTGCAGGACAATGATTCTGCTCAACCCAACCCCTTTCTGACTATGTATTACTCTTCCTACACACTTGACACTGAGAGACACTGTCCTTCAGTGTTACTCCTCTGAAGATGCCTGCCACAGCTGCTGGCGAAACGTCAGGAAACAAAATACCAAGACCACGGTCACACAGCCTGGATAACCTACAAGAACCAATGAACTCTGACCGTGAAAGCCTTCGACAATACTTATGACATATGTTCAGACAAGAGAGTGTTACAGGCTCAAAGTCCCCTGTCAAGATTCTATGGCAGAGCTGGGATTTCAAACTCTTAGGTAGGGATGTCAAAAAAAAAAATTCGGTACAGTTCGGATTCGGCCGAATTTGACCCTTGTGGGTTCGGTACGTGCCGAAGTCCGAACTCCCCCGCTTCGGATCCCCGGTAATTCGGGGGGATCCGGAGTTTGGGGGAAAATTCGGCCCCAGCGCGCCTTCAGAGGGATTCCCTGAAGGCACGCGGGGGCCCTTTAAACTGATCTGAGCCTCCCAGCTGGGAGGCGCAGGTCAGTTTAAAGGGCAGCCCGCGCCTCTCCAGCGGAGCCCGCTGAAAGGTGCGGGCTGCCCTTTAAACTGACCTGCGCCTCCCAGCTGGGAGGCTCAGATCAGTTTAAAGGGCAGCCCGCGCCTTTCAGCTGGCTCCCCTGAAGGGGGGCCGAATTTGCCGGATTTATTCGCGAACTCCCGAACTCACTGAATTCGGGGGCCCCGGTTGCCCGCCAGTTTTGAGTTCGGATCCGTCCGAACAGAAAATCACCGAATCAGGGGAAATTCGGTTGATTTTCAGTTCGGACCGAACCGAATTGACAGCCCTACTCTTAGGTCCTAGTCTGACATTCTAATCACTTACAGCTCCTTACAGAGGTTGGGGGCCGAATCGGCTTAGGAGGCAGCGTCCTTAGGTTGGCAACCCTACATTACACAGTCACAGGCACTGTAAATTCTGACAAGCTTTCCACCATAAAACAAAAAGGAAATGTCACACAAATTGCCTCTGCAAATGGATTAGTCACACCTTACGTTGTAAGCATGGTAAGCGGCCATACTTAGTTCGTTCTTCTTCACCATGCTTGTGGAGAGTCACTTTGGCAACCATTTATGTCTTTTTAATAAGCGACTGTGGCACGTGATCGGCCCTACTAGACTTGTTTTGGTATGAAGGTTATTTTACTGAATAACTTTGTTTTGGAACACTAGAATGAAATAAAACAGAATGAGACTGGGGATATCAGCACTAAGACAGACGAGTTCTTATCTAGCTTTTATGCTCTTGAAGAACCCAGTCAAACTCCGCAGGGTCACCAAACCCTCCAGGCATTCCACCATTTTTAGATAGCTAATATATATATATATATATATAACAGCAACAAAGTCAGCCCTTTAGTCAAAAGCTACAGGAAACTTTCACTCACTTTAATCTTGTGATAGCTTTTTGGCTTCCAAAACCACAAGGAGGGGGGAAAAAAGGTATAATATCATTACTTGACTTGGCACAGACTCTTCTATTACCATCGTCTGTTATCGCCTGCTATTGTTCTTTTTGACTTTAAACTATTCATTTAGATGAAGTAGAGGTAAAAGACAAAGAGCTACAATTTATATAAGCCGCTAAAATGTTTCTTATTAGTTTCACATTGTTTGAGGTAAAGGTGCGCTGCAATGTCACAGGAGAATATGGGCAGTATTAAGAAAAAGAATAGAACCAAAATGGCTCAATGTCACTGAAAGTTATATAAGTAATTTCTTCCTTAAGGTGAAGTGACGTGTAAGGAGCCTGAGACAGACTAACAGCGCAATCCAAGGGGAGGGGCAAAAGTGCTCAGGAGGCAGCATGACCTCAGGTTGCCAACCTCCAGGTTCTAGCTGGCGATCTCCTGCTATTACAACTGATCTCCAGCTGATAGAGATCAGTTCACCTGGAGAAAATGGCTGCTTTTGCAATTGGACTCCATGGCATTGAAGACCCTCTCCTCCCCAAACCCCACCCTCCTCAGGCTCCACCCCAAAATCTCCAGGTATCTTACAACCCTGAGCTGGCAACCTTAGCTGACCCCTCCCTGGTATAATTGCCACTTGTGCTGATGTAAGGAGAATTTACGGCAGCACTTAAGCACTTATGCCAGCACCAGGGAGCAGTGTGGCAGCGCAATGCATGGGTGCCAGCACAGCCATGCACACTGGCACACCTCCAGCGCTGGGGCTTGCGCTGACACCAAGAAGGGAGTGCCGAGGGCTGGCATTAGTTAGCTCCCGGAGCCCTTTTGATAAAGGAACACCCACATTTGCAGGCGAAAACATATGCTAGCGAAAACGTAGGCACAGCCCATTGAGCTGCATACAGCGGTTCCACAGGGGTCGGGGGGAATGTCCCTGTTGGATTGCTGGCTGCAGTGCAGCAAGCTGTTTAGGAGGCTGAAATGCAGCAAGTTGTTTAGGAGGCATCTCAGCTGCGCCATCCCTGGCCATGGTGCAGCTACCCACCCCCGGATTGTGCTGTTAGCCACCTAGGCCTTGCTGAAAATGATGCCTGTTTGGCACTGCCAAACACCTAGAGCCAATCTGGTCCTTTGAGGGTGCCCCCAAATTGCACATTTGTGGCAAGATGTTATATTTCAGATTAATCTTACAAATTGTGCCTCACAGCTAATAATCTAATCTTAGGCTATATACCAGCTCTATATATGTTTCTGTATTGCAATTATTTGCACAGGTACTTGAGATTTTTGAGGGTGTTTTTTTGACCTTATTTAATGGGACGGACACTGGAAATTAGAGATACATCCAAATCTACCCCTCACCTTTTATATCTATCTCTATCTCTATCTGTCTGCCTGTCTGTCTGTCTAGCTAGCCACCTGTCTTTCCAGACACCTAATCAGGAAGAGCAGAAAAACTAGAAGTTTAAAGCTGACATCTCCTTCCTCTTCTCCTTGTTAATAACTTTTTTTGTCATTTGTGCCTCATTTTCATTTATTTTTTCCCCACTGCTTTGTTTAAAAAATGTTTACCATCTCTATGGGCACTTCCCAACATCGGATTCAAAGGGCAGCCTTGGTTGCCCAGTAAATTATCTTGCAGCAGTGGAAATCTCGTGGATGATCTGGTGAAAGGTATGTAAGTATGGGAGTGAATCACATACAGCAGATGAGAAGCTCCTGAGAACTTTGCTTCCACCTGGCAATACTTCTTGTATCACTTTGAACAGTGATACTTCACCTTCTTCACTTCCTGCTCGTGTGTGTTATGTAGGGCTGTCGATTCAGTTCGTCCGAACTGAAAAAACAGCCGAATTTTCCGCAATGGATGGAACCAAACTGAAAAAAGGGAAAACGACGCCCCGAATTCAGCAAATTCGGGGTGATCGCCGAATAAATTCAGCAGGTTCGGCGTTACCGAGCCTACCTTTTCCCGCCTTTAAAGACCCCCTCGCGTGCCATCATGGGGCTTCCCTGAAGGCGCATGGGGGGCATTTAAACAGATCTGTGCCTTCCAGCTGGGAGGCGCAGATCTGTTCCCCCCCCACGCGCCTTCACGGGGCTTCCCTGAAGGCGTGCGGGGGGGCTCTTTAAAGACCCCCGCCCACTTCCCGACTCTCGGTTTGAAGTGGTGGGCGCCGCCTGGGCAGGCAGCGCCAGCACTTCAAAGACCCAGTCGAATTTTCCCTCGAACTCCGGATCTCGCACCAAATTTTGCAGATCCGAAGCGGGGGAGTTCGGACTTCGGCACGTCCCGAATTTAAAAGGGCTGAATTTTGCCGAAGCCGAACTTTACCGAATTTTTTTTCAACAGCCCTAGTGTTATGTGCCATCAAGTCATTTCCAATGTATGGATTTATATCACTGCCTCTCTTCCATCCCATTCTTATTTTCTCCCCTTTCTCCCCTTCTTTTTAATCTCTTACTTCTCTTGTTGATGGGCTATTTTGGGGAAGAGGGCTTACACATGAAGCCTGTTGGGTGACCTTAGGCTAGTCACAGCTCTCTTAGAGCTCTCTCAGCCTCACCTATCTCACAAGGTGTCTGTTGTGGGGAGAGGAAGGGAAGGAGATTGTAAGCTGGTTTTATTCTCCTGAAAAGGTATAGAAAATTGGCATAAAAATGGCATAACCCCCCCCCCCAACTCTTCTTCCTTTACAAGAGAACTTGGCAATAAATGTGTGTGGCCCTTTAATAACGCCCCCCAAACATAGCGTGTTGAACAATTATGAGGTGTCAATGAGGGAACAAAATCGAACCCACTTATTTCTACACTGTTATTATCAAGGCACACTTCCAGTTGACCAATCAAAGCCTGATCATAAGCTTCAGAGCTTTTGCTTTGAGGTAGTATTAATTTGAAAGAATTATGTCCGCTGAGGTTCCGGTTCAGAAAGAGTTACAGAACACGTACTGTCATTGCTTTATAATTAGTGTTCTTTGCCCTGTTGGGTTCTTCTCACAGTGAAATCCTGTGCAGAGTTACTCCGGTCTAAACCCACTGAAGTCAATGAGCGTAGATGGGCGTAACGCTGCATTGAATTATGCTGTTAGACTGTTATTTCCCCTTCTTCAGAGAGCTGTCTTTCTTTTTCTCTGTGTGTCTAGATTGAGAGGATACAAAGTCTCTTAAAAGTTCATTTGAGTCCCAATCACACTATTAACGATACCTCAGGGATGGAATGTCCTTTCTTCAGGCAATACCGTGCAAGGTTATTCTTGTTTAACAGTTACTGCTGGCAGTGAAAGTCGAGAACATACCAAGCTCAAAATGGATTCTGTCTTTCAAACTCGCCTATAATGACTCCATGGATTACTCAAAATTAGACTTTCCCCCCAAATTATTCTATGTTTTTAAACTTTAATCAGCTTAGTCAATAGAGATGGTTCTTCCACTTCAATCAGTGACTGGCTAGTTTCCTCCCAGGTTCCTGTGTAAGTTTTCATATATATTTTTTCTGTGTTATAAAAAAAAAAAATTTTTTTTTTAAACTTGGGAGTTTGCCCCCATCACTGACTGCAACTGAAGAAGCATCATATTACTGGCAAGTTGGAAAGAACCATCCAACTCTGCCTCAATCCCCGGCAAAAGTAATTCACATCTTGTATTAGCAGATGTATGAAGTGTGGGACAGCTTCCTTAGAATGGCAAGGACAAAGTGTCCTGCAGGATATTATCTAATGAGTTCTGTATATCCCTTAAGGGAGAGGCTGTGGCTCAGTGGTAGAGCATCTGTTTTGCATGGAGAAGGTCCCAGGTTCAATCCTCAGTATTTCCAGTGGAAAGAGTCAGAAGGTGGGTTATGTGAAAGACCTTCACCTAAGACCCTGGAGAGTCATTGCCAGTCACAATAGACAATACTGACCTTGACAGACAAAGTTCTTTTCTTGACTTTCATTTGGAGCACCGCAGTATTCCTACACTTGAAAGATTTTATTATGTCTGTTTCCCTTCTTGGAGTTAACTTTAACATGATCAAACAGAACAGATTAACTGCATTTTCTTTCCATAGCTTGGGCCAAAGACTAAAAAACTGGGATTACTTGCTCATTATATTATATTCCAATTGACTATGGGTATAGCATCAAGATTTGCATAGCCTGCTAATTCTTTCCCATTCACCTGCTCTATGTGACATCTGAGAGAAAGGGGAGAATAGGTATAGAAAGAGAACAGAAGCAGTCAAGTTTAATTACTTCTTTCTTATTCTAGGTGGTCAAACCTCATAGGTTAAGAATGGGAGGTAGTGCTGATAAAGGACAGTACCAGACAAAAGGAAATAAAACAGAATGTGCTTCAGATCAGCAGACACAGGAAAAAAGATGTGTATGCCACAAAGTCTGGGTTTATGAGGACATCTCCAAAGAAACAAACTAGTGTGATACAAAAATTATATTCATCTGGGCTTTCAGAGAAAAGTCGGACCTTTGCCAACAATCATTCGATAATTTGAATCCGAGTTTCCGTGTGATGAAGCTCCTTTATGATGACACATGCAGCCTTTGGTTCTATGTCACAATGCAGCTCTATTATTGACATAAAGCTAAGAATTAGTAGAGAATGCTTAGCAATAGAGTTGTATTAGGAAACAGTAGCGGTGTCGCACCAGTGCCAAGACTTCAAAACCTGAACACGAAGGCTCTAATAACAGACTATACAGTAGGGCAATTTGGTAATGATTTAATTCAAAAGAAGTGCATCAATGTTTCCCCATAATTAATGCATTCAAAGGCAGTCTACTGAGCTTGCTGTAGCTGAAAATATCACACAAAACACGTGACCCATGAAAGAAATTAAAGTTTATACCTATTTATTTCTGTATCTACTTCCTGTCTTTTCAAAGGCACTGGGAAAATAGGCTTTTGCCTTTATGTCTAAGTAATGCTCAGTCATTAGTTCGATAAAGGCAATGAAAACAAATGCTATCCTATCCTTCCTTTCCCCACTATTCCTGAGGAAAATTGCATGTTATACCTAGTCAGATCTAGCAGGGCTTTGTTAAGAACAATACTCTTTCCATGAGCTATATTGTAAGAAGGAAAGTCTCTCTCTGTATGAAGGCCTGCCAGATCTGACTAAATATTAAATATAATTTTCCTCAGGAATACTGGGGATAGAAGTGGAACAATTATCCTTTTTTTTTTTTTACACTGAAAACAACAGAGCATCACTTCAACTTCAGAAGAAGTCTGGGAGTCCTATGAGAAACCTTCTCGATTAAGACACTATTAATTTTTAAATAATAATAAAAAAATTCTAGCTAAGTATGAGACCCAACCCAATTACTGTTTGTGTTATAGTCCTTATGATGCCTATAGTTTTTATGAATCTGAAAGATTGACCACAGCAGTATAATTCTAAATTGTGCAATTGTTTTGTTTTAATGAAATCTTGAGTATCATTTGCAGAGGTCATGTGTCCACTGTATCTCAAGTGGTTTCTCATGCCACAACTGAGGTGGGAACTGAAAATGGATAGGCAGAGTGAAGCATGAAGATGCTTGTTGGGGAAGGATTCTGACTTCAGACATAGGTTTGGACTTACATGAGATACAAATTATTCCATTAAAAAAAACTGGGGGAAGAAGCATTAATGGAAGTAAAGCCATGTACTAATTTGCCCCAGCCCTTCTTCAAATAAGGCATGAAGTGGTGATTGACCAGCTAAAACAGTAGCTATCCAATGGGGAAGTGCAGCAAAAAAGCTATATATGTAAAACTCATCCCTTTCTTGAACACATGAACACATGAAGCTGCCTTATACTGAATCAGACCCTTGGTCCATCAAAGTCAGTATTGTCTACTCAGACTGGCAGCGGCTCTCCAGGGTCACAGGCAGAGGTCTTTCGCATCATCTACTTGCCTAGTCCCTTTAACTGGAGATGCTAGGGATTGAACCTGGGACCTTCTGTGTGCAAAGCAGATGTTCTACCATTGAGCCACAGCCCCTCCCCAAGCTTTTTTGCCACTTGCAGGCTTTTGCCACTTGCTGCCAACCCCCCACCCTCTCTATAATATTGCAGGATTAGCCAGTCACCATTCAGGGGCAAACATAATTTTAAGGGATTTCAGGAACTTTTAGCAATGCCTGACAAGTTAGATTTGAATGGATGTGTAAGCGTGGCTGAAACTGAGGAGAAAAACCATGCTCAGAGGTACGAAGTATGCAGGCTAAAGTTTGCTAACTCCTAATTAGAATGAGCAAGAGAGTGTTGAAAGGTCAAGTGGTTCAGTTCAAAACTGAACCTGATGATGCAACAGTTCCAGCGTCGATTACATGGAGCCTTTGCCATAACTATGCTCAATAAAATGGCATCTTCTGCATGGACAATCAAAGACTGCTCCATAATTGCTCAATATTACCAGTAGCCAAGACATCAACACATCAAGCTGCCTTATGCTGAATCAGACCCTTGGTCCATCAAAGTCAGTATTGTCTACTCAGAGCAGCAGTGGCTCTCCAGGGTCTCAGGCGGGGGTCTTTCACATCACCTACTTGCTTGGTCCCTTTACTGGAGAAGCCGGGGATTGAACCTGGGACCCTTCTGCATGCCAAGCAGATGCTCTACCACTGAGCCATGGCCCCTCCCCATTTACAAGGTACAGAATTGTCATTATGGTCTGCTGGAGGGGATTTAGTTCCAGTTGAAACTAAATATAATAGATGTCTGACAACCTACCAAATTACTGCAAATGTATGATGAGAAAGAGACCAGCTGTGTCATGTAAAACAGAAGGGATCTATATATTAAATCTACATATTGATCGAAATGCACTACGGGTAGAGCATCCCTCATCTAGACATCCCATACCTGGACTGATCTGAAAACCGGACCCTTCAAGCCAGCAAGCAGGCAGATCCGTGCCGTCTGCTTTCAATGTTTCCTCTAACCTAAAAAAAATTAAATACAGTGTACACTGCTTCGTAGGTGGAGACCGAAAGCCTGCCATTGTCAATTTGTTTGTTGTTTGTTGCTTGCTCTTGTTTAACAGCTGATACAGGTATTCGGGTGAGGTTTTTACACCTTTGCTTTCTTTTCTTTTCTTTTTTAATTTTATTTTTATAATTAAGGGGATACAGAAGGGAAAAGAAGGGAAGGGTAAAAACCGTTTGATATACAAAAACAATATAGCAGATTCAATAGAAAAATAAACTGTTGAATACAATACCATATAACAAGCATGAATATTAATCAAGTAAAATAAAATATATCTAAATATGTAATTGTAAAAATATAAAAATCAATCAGATTATCTACCTATTACATAATAAAAGTGTATTATACCGTTTGAAAATCCAGGAGTTACATGACGAATGGTTGGAACATAATGGATAAAACATTGCCTATTACTAATTCTAGTACAGTGGTTCCCAACCTTTTTTTGACCAGGGACCACTAGGACTTTTTTGTTCGGTGCAGGGACCCCAAGGTTCAAAATAAAAATTCAGAGAATTTGAAAATAAACTTTAATCATAACTGTTAGTTAAACATTAAACTTAGAATAATATTTGAATATATATTTTTATAATGGAGAACTTTTAATTGAAAATATGAATTTATTATGGGTTTATAATTTTGTTTCGCGGACCTTAATTTAGTTCTCGGGGACCCCTGGGGGTCCGTGGACCCCTGGTTGGGAACCAGTGTTCTAGTACTATTCGGTATATATCAATCATTTGATTAACTGGAAGTCATGTAAATGTAAAATGATTCCCACTTTTCGTCAAATTGTTCTGTAGGTTCGTTATGATTGGGGTTCAGCATAAAAGCCATTTTGGCCATACTGGCGTAGTCTAGCAGTTTTTCTTTCCAGTCTTCTATTTTGGGTATTTGCATTTGCTTCCAGGTTCTTGCCAGAACCACTCTGGCTACCTTTGCTTTCTGATGGGTCGATGCCATCATTACCCAGATGATTATTTGGCTTCTCCCACTCAGCTCTGAAGAGGATGAGCTGACCTAACGGTTGGTCAAGTGGTCAGAATCCTATATGATGCATCAACCCTCCACAGTGTCAGCAATTGCAGACAGGAACCTTACAAGGTAAATTAGTGGAGGTGATGAAAAACCCACCACCAACACAGGAAATCCTTATTCAAAGAACTAATTGAAGCATCTATTGACATCCCAGCAGAAAATCCCAGCTCAAGTACAGTTGTTATCCAGGGTGAATGAAGCTACATGAAACAACATTAAGTTGCAGGCAACAAATCAACTGCCTATGTAAAGCTGAGGCCCTGAGGTCAAAGAGATGCTCATACCTGCAGTACTTGACACCAAGCATTTGGATTAAACTAGCATTTTGTTTGCACTGACCGGGATGGCTCAGGCTAGCCTGATCTCATCAGATCTTCTAAACTAAGGAAGGTCAGCCCTGGTTAGTACTTGGAGACCACCAAGGAAGTCCAGGGTTGCTATGCAGATGCAGGCAATGGCAAACCACTTCTGTTCCTTGCCTTGAAAACCCTGTGAGGGTCACCATGAGTTGGCTTGACAGCACTTTTCACCACCAGCATTTTATCCATGGTTGACTGACTCCATCAACAACGTTCTTAATTTTTTAAAGTTCTTAATATTTTTACATACATACATACATACAAACATTCATACATACATTCATACATACATATTTATATCCTGCCCTCCCCCTGTCTAGCAAGGCTCAGAGCAGCTCACAACAAACATACATACTAACAATAATTAAAACCATTAAAACCACAAATAAATAAATTCTATATGTTACATCTAACCATAAAAGATGGCGCTTAAAGGGAGGACTCAGCGGGGCCAGGCCTCACAGCAACTACCAGTAGGGTTGCCAGATCCCTCTTTGCCACCGGCAGGAGGTTTTTTGGGATGGAGCCTGAGGAGGGCGGGGTTTAGGGAGGGGAGGGACTTCAATGCCATCGACTCCAATTGCCAAAGTGGCCATTTTCTCCAGGTGAACTGATTTCTATTGGCTGAATTTGTTTTCTACTTTCAACTTCAGTTTTTCTCTACCTCTCATGTGGCAAACGTTAAAGATCCACATGCTTAAGATCCACATGCTTCAGTAGCATAGGATGCTGCAGTTTGCCACTCTTTCTCAAATATTGGGTATACTTGTAAATGTCCTTGTAGAAAATGAAGATGTTTATGCTTTAAAATTTCTGTTTCTAGAAACCTTTGTTTTTTTTAGTTCCTTCTTGATTCTAATTTTCTCTGCCTCATTTGCTGTCTCAGAACACTTCGTGGTTGCAACAAACCAGACAACATTCATCAGTTTGTCTGGGTGAAGAAGTGTAATACTGCTGCATATGTCTAGAAGGTGTTAATGCCAGGCCTCAAGTTGAGTCATTATAGCAGTGCCACCTCTTTACAGTGATCTGTGCTTCGTTTCCTGTTCAAAGAACATGGGGGGGGGGGGAGAACCCTTAAACGTGACTTGCTGATCTCACCCCTTTCTGCTGTGTGGTGACCCATTCCCCTCTTCCCCCTCTTCTCTTTGTCTTGAGAAGTTCATGCAAGCAGGGGTCTCGTTTTCCCCCACCCCAGCTTAAAAGCTTCTCCAAGGTGATTTACAAAAGCAATGTCACTTAGTGTTTACTTCTGTAAAAGGGTTTTATGGAGCCGTAAACTAAGGTTCTTGTTTCCTCAAGGTCGCTATACAATCCTCATAGATTCTGGATTATAAACCGTAAATGGTTAGGAGAATAGTCATGCATTCCAGGACTAACAAAACCAGCAAAAAACAAGGCATATTTTAGGTGCCGTATAATGTCACACTAAGGGCGAAAATGCACGGTCACCTTAACCTCCTTTATTCCCTGTTTCAGCCAGAATTCAGCCAGGATAGAACGCACGAAAACGCATGCTTTCGATCCTGGTTGAATCCTGGCTGAAACGGAATAAAGGAGGCTAAAGTGACCATGTGTTTTTACCCTAAACATATTTGTGGGCTGATACAGAAGACAGGAAAGGGGTGATGTGGAGAGAATCTGAAACATGGTAGCGTTTGCTTCCATAATGCAGGCTAATAGGAAAAGAACTCATTAGATGGAAGGAAGGCAGTTTTCCTCTCCATGTTACATGTTCATAAGTAATTTTCAAACTAACCTTTGAAAAAAGTGACACATATTGCATTGGAGGTATTTTTCTACCCCCAACCAAATTCCAACCATTTGAAACAACCAAAACTATGTTTTGAATCTCAGACTTCATAAAACTAATATCAACATCAATTTTCAAAAATGTTTTTGCATCTTGGGTTTTATATATAAACCACAAGAACATATATCTCTGTGGAAGTGACGGGTCATCAGGAAAAGTCATCATGTTGTCAGATCTCTGGAATTCCTTAAAAACTTTCCTGGATCAGTGCTTTGGGGGGGGGGGACTCATGGGTGTAGTGGTTAAGAGCAGTGGACTCTTATCTAGAGAACCGGGTTTGATTCCTCACTCCTCTGGTGAACCAGGTTCCCCCCCCCACTCCTACACATGAAGCCAGCTGGGTGACTTTGGGCTAGTCACAGCTCTCTTAGAACTCTCTCAGCCTCACCTACCTCACAAGGTGTCTGTTGTTGGGAGGGGAAGGAGATTGTAAACCAGTTTGATTCTTAAGTAGTAGAGAAAGTTGGCATATAAAAACCAACTCTTCTTCTTCTTCTTCTATTCCGCTAGACTGGTATTGAGAGCCTTGTGCCTGACCCAGTACTCTGTAACTTCTGTTTCCAAATTTAATTGCCAGTGTGTGAAAATGTCTTTTGTTTCTCAGCCTCTGGAATCATTCCTCTAGACCTGAAAGTTCAGATGTAACCTATAATCTACCTATTGCTGTATGGATCATGGAACAACTTTGACAGAAACTTCTGTGTACGCTAAAGACAACTGAAACTTACCGTATATACTCGCGTATAAGCCGAGTTTTTCAGCCCAAAAAAAGGGCTGAAAAAGCCGAACTCGGCTTATACGTGGGTCAATACGGTAGGGTAGGGGAGGAGGGAGGAAAGAGGGAGGGAGGGGGGAACTTACCACCACTGCCGCCGCTGCCGATTCACCGTGTCTCCCGATAAGTAGGGGGTTCAGGGGCTCTTCCCCCTCCCCCCCTTGGATGGCACTTGGGTCGGGGTGGGTTGGGGTGGGTCGGGAGGGCCCGGGAGGCCGGTGGGAGGGCGACCTGGGGCAGGGGCCCTGCGCTCTAAAATGGCAGCCACCATTTTAGAGCGCAGCATTGCCGGTAAAGGGAATTTCTTATTGACCCTCGGCTTATACGCGGGTCAATAAGAAATTCCCTTTTCTGGCCTCAAATTTGGGGGGTCGGCTTATACTCGGGTCGGCTTATACCCGAGTATATACGGTATTAAAAAGAGCATTGGAAGAAGCTGCTTTGCCTCCCACTAACAAATCTTTAATTAACTGAATTCCCTTGTTCTGCCAAATCAATTTGCATGCAGATTTGAGTGTCTGCTTAAAGTTTAGGATCCCCCACCCTGAACAGAGAGCCGTACAGTGCTGAATGGTACCAACTCAGTTGCTCGGCAATCAAAATTTAATAATTTTGGTGCATATTTAATATGGGAGCATGCATCACACACAGGAGCAATTTTTGAAAACATGCCTGTAGCATTTGCTGAACAGAAAGGGACCCGTCAACAGCAAGGTGATGAAGTACTCATAAAACTGGGTAAAGCCCGTGCAATCTTTCTTCCATTGGCTGCTGCAGGGATTGTTTAACAGAAACTGATGTTGAGTAACATCTTGTCAAGGCAACGGTGTGTGACATGAATATTTTAAAGAGACCTGTACCTACGAATACAACCTTATTCCCCTGTTGGCTTCAAATAACCACTTGATCCACTTAACAGCAAAGAAGGATAAGCACGGAAATTGCAACTCTACGAACCACTTTTCATGGACAAAGCCAACTTGATGTGCGCAGCAGCTGCTTTAACTGTTACAATTTCCCCATGGAATTTGGAAGAATGCCGCCAAAATGGCACCAGGGGTTTACATGTCTTTTTCTTTGTGGTGTCACTTGTTTTTCCCCCTTCTGTTTATTTCCAAACAGACATTGTGCATTAATTGCCACTCGATAAATTTACCACATAATTTGCCTGGCAAACCCTCCAGGACCTGTCACAGAAGGGAAAAGAAAAACAAGAACTTCTGTTTTTGCATTTGGAAAATGGCCTGACAGAGTGCTGGAGTGTGAGAAAGTCACAAAGTTGGGCTCAACACTTTGTGTGTCCATGCAGGAGAGTGGGGTGTGCTTCAGGAACAACAGCGCCATTCGCTATTTTCCGTTTGGTAAGAAGTTCTACCAGGGCTTTGCCCTCTCCACTGGATGATGGATACATGTTTCACTGTTGGCATTCCTGCTTGAGCATAGAAAAAAAAACATTGTTGAATTTTAAAAGTTGATACAGGATATTAAGTCCTTGCCTTAAAGGTCCTGCAGAAATGTACTCAAGGTCTTTTATTTTTAAGATTTTTGCTCTGTAGTTTGCCCTATAGTTTGCTTTAAAGCTTTTCCTCTTTATAAGAGTCGCCTTTACTGCAACCAACCACTACCTATGTTGGTTTCCTCTTTTTTCTTGACAGCACAGGTGCGTTAATCCATTCAGATTAACAGGGTACTTCTCTTTTACAAAATGCCAATAATGTTCCTGTCCTTCACTAAAGTGGCAGAGTAGGAGATCATAGCAAAAACAGAGTCCGAGGCAAGGCAGTGATCTAGACAGGGGTGTCAAACTCATTTGTTAGGAGGGCAGGGTATGACATAAATGTTGGTTGGGCCAGGCCATGTGTACCATAAAATTTAATGCCAGGTATGGGAGATACAAACTTTATAGAAGACACAGGCAAAGCCAATTAAAGATATTATTTTTTTACTTAAAATACAAACATGCTTAAAACAATAACTGTTGGGGAAATCTCTGGAGCCAAATTTGAGTGACAGAGGATTATTTTCTCCTCCAGAATCAGCCCCTCCTTTCCGTTGACAGTTATTGTAACTAACTGACGCTGCTAACTGCCACTGACAACTGCCTGTCTCTGTCTGCCTCACACTCCCTCTCAAGACGTTACACTGTTTTAGTTAAGATGAGGTAAAAGTTATAGAAACCTCTTAAACAAAATGTTGTTTGTTTTGAAAGACTTTATGAACATTTATTAAAACAGTTTTTTTCTTAAACATTTGATACATGTGCTATTCAAAATCCCCCCACATTCACAGAATTGGCTGTTTAAGGACTCTGCTGTTAAAGAGGTGGAATACCTTGCATCTAGTCAGTGCTGGGATATTACCCCACAAAAAGGGATTGGATTAATTCCCCCCCCCCCCAACAATAACATGCAGTGTGGGGAGGGTAATCAGCAAAAATTGTCCTTCCCTGAACTCCCAAGCACAAATGTAAAACAACTTTAGTTTCAGAAGGTAGTAGTGTTGATCTGCAGTAGAACAGCTGGATTTGAGTCCAGTAGCACCTTAGAGAGACCAAATTTTTTTGGGGGGGAATCATCTTTTGAGAGTCAAAGCTCCTTTTGTCAGAGATGCTAAAGAAAGCTTAGGATCCAAGGCATCCAAAATAGGAATGATCAGACTCCTCCAGCTCCCTCCTGTTTAGGATTTTTTCCATCTTTAATCCAGAGGTTTCATTCCAATGGTCTTCCATGGAATTCTGTGGCACTTTAAGGAGCAACATCCAAGAATTAAAGAGATAACGCTCCTCCCTGCATCTTCAGTCTCTGTGGCGACACCACATGTAAATGGGAAATTCTATGACTGTGCACTTCTACAAAGGTGGGGAAAGGGCACAGATGCGTTGCAACATCAAGTGTGGTGTTGTGGTTAGAGTGTTGGGTTAGGATCTGGGAAGACCCAGGTTCAAACCCTGCTCTGCCATACAAGCTTGCTGGGTGCCCTTAGGCCACTCTCTCTCTCACTGTAACCTACCTCACAGGGTTGTTGTGAGGACAAAATGGAGAAGAGGAGAATGCTTTGGGTCTCCACTGGGGAGAAAGGCAGTATATATATATATATGAAGTAAATAAATAACAGCAACAGCAACAAAATTACTGCAGCCGCTTCAAAGCTAGTCCTTCCTTTGCAGCAAAATTAAAAAAGAAGAAGAAGAAGAAGAACTAAAGCCATGAGATTTTTGGCAGGCAAAGGGCTAATTTTGAATGGGTCTCTATTATTCTATTGTTGCCATGAGACAACAGAATGCAATTGTGCAGTTTTGCAACGCAGAAACAGAACAGAAACCCAAGGAAAATCCCCGCAAAACTAGCCATTTGAGTGTCAAAAACAATATACACAGCACACAGGGCTAATTTTGAAGGCATTTATCTCTCTCTCTCTCTCTCTTTGTTTTGTTTCTACAATACAGAAGAGCACAGTTTTGCATATGTGGAACATGGAAGGAGAACTCCCTTTAAAACCTGCCCTTTGGTGTGCCAAAGCACTAAAAATGTATTTAGCGCATCAAGGGCCAATTAGTAAGGGGTTTGCATTATCTTTTTTTTTTCTTGTGGTTATTGTTTCTATGATACATAAAAGCACAATTGTGTACTTATGCAGCACAGGATCATGACAGAATAGGAAACATTCAACATTAGCCCTTTCTCTGATGAATATGTTTTAAAAGTTGTTATGCTTCTCAGCTTGCAAAAGGGTGTTTCGGAACACGTTTCCTCCTATTATCCCTTTCTCGGGCTCTATTTTGCAACAGAAGATACGCTTTTCTGGAGATCCCTGAATGCCGAGATCAAAGAAGTGCACCTCTATGGGATATTAAAGAATCCCCCACAAGCACTCACATAGTTCGTGGTCAATGAAGGTGTAAAAAAAAGGTAAAGGTCCCCTGTGCAAGCACCGGGTCATTCCTGACCCATGGGGTGATGTCACATCCCGATGTTTACTAGGCAGACTTTGTTTACGGGGTGGTTTGCCAGTGCCTTCCCCAGTCATCTTCCCTTTACCCCCAGCAAGCTGGGTACTCATTTGACCGACCTCGGAAGGATGGAAGGCTGAGTCATCCTTGAGCCAGCTACCTGAAACCAACTTCTGTTGGGATCAAACTCAGGTCGTGAGCAGAGCTTGGACTGCAGTACTGCAGCTTACCACTCTGCACCACAGGGCTCTTCAATGAAGGTGTAGGGGAAGAGAAATTAAACACCCTAAAGTGCAAACTGCTCTGACCTGGCTAGCCTAGGCTAGCCTGATCTCGTCAGATCTTGAAAGCTAAGCAGGGTTGGCCCTGGTCAGTATTTGGATGGGAGACCACCCAAAAATACCAGGGTTGCTACACAGAGGCAAACAGAGGTTTCACACTGAGGGTTGCTACACAGAGGAATAGCAAACCACCTCTGAACGTCTCTTGCCTTGAAAAGCCAACAGGGTTGCCATAAGTCAGCTACGACTTGATGGCAAAGCAAAAAAAAAAGTGCAAACCATTCTCAGACTTCTCATTGGCTTTCCCTTAGATTGAGTTTCAATCCGAAGAGAAGTCTGAAGGAACACGGCAAAAACTGAATTGAAAAATTGGCCCTAATAGGATTTTGTGAGCATCTCTAATTTGAATGCCATTTTTTTTGAATACTTTATTTTGGGTTGGATCCAGTGCAAATGTTCCTCTTATGTTAGGGCCCTTGCACAAGTGCAAATGCAAGGAGACCAGGGTAGCCATTTGAGCTAAGTCACTTATTGAATCCCCATTTGAGCTTCTGCTTGGACAAAATCTTGTGCAACTGATTTCTTGGCACTACAATATATAGGGAGGAAAGTGCTAGATGTTGCACAAGATCTCACATGAGTGGAACTGCATGGGCAGCCAATTCTTGAGGGGGAGGGCTGAACTGGTGACTGGAGGCAGTGCAGCCACAGTGCCTCCAAAGGATGTGTTTCCCCCCCCCAAGGGGGGGGGGCGCGCCTGGCTGCGCCACCTCGGCGAGAGGCGAAGGAGCCCGGCTGCAGCTGGCGGCGCGAGCTCCGTGCATCGCCTCGCGGGTTTGGGGGGGGGGAAGGGAAAAAAAAGGGGGGGAGAGTCCGCGTTGCACCAGGTTGTGGGACACTCCACCCCCCCCCCCATAAGCCCAGGCAGGCGTCAGGCTCTTGGGTGCGCAGGGGCGTGCAAGCCGAAACCTTGCCCTTACCTGAAGAATCCATGCAACCGCTCCATTCGGTTGCACGGGGATACGCCACCTCAAAAGATAGCGTATCTCCAGGTAAGGACAAAGAAGGCGTTCCTGGGCTGAAAGGGCTTAGGAGGCCCCCTAAAGGTGGCTCCTCACCTGGCCCAGCGTGGAAATGCCCCAGGAACACCCCCAAGAGGACAGCACAAAGAAGTGTGCCATCTGGACACCGACGTGAGGCTATGCTGGCGTCCGTGCTACCCTGGGCAGCGTAAGTGGCATGGAGGCTTGGATGCCGGTGCAGCCCCTTCCTGGCCTCCTAAGGACTTTCATCCTTTCAGCTCAGGAATGAGCTGTAAATTGGTTTATGTTTCTGCTTGTGCATCACTGGATCCAAGCCTTCATATATACAATAAAAATAATGTTGCTGTGATTTTTAAGTTAAAATATAACTGGAAACACCCACAATACTCAGATCTTCAATGAAAGGAGGCAGCAAACTTGGTGTTTAAGGATGGAGGAAGAGTAGAAGTGAGTAGAGAAGCAATAACTCAAATACCTCCCTTGACCTGTGAGATACTTTTATAAATGTCCTTTAATACATAACAAGCAGCAACATGTTCCTTCCTGCCAGAACCCCCAACACTGCAGCAAGAAGTTGAAAATATATCTCAAGCAAAATAAGTTAAGAATATTCAGGAAATCTCCTTTGCATATTCCCAGTAGAATGCAGACAGAAAATGTGTTGAACATACAAAGGTGACCAAAGGGACTATAAATCCCATGTCTAAGAATTTTCATGATATGCATCTATAGTGCATCATTTCAAGCATGTCTTTACTTGTAGCCATTCCAGAGTTAGTATGGACCTATTATGCATGTCTTCATTTCCTGCAGCTTTATTAAAACATCTTTTAAAGAGCATAGTTTCTAATATGATATTTTGTGCATTGGCAGCAAACCCTTTAGCCTAATGCATTGCTTAAGATGTGCATCACCCACCGGGCAATTCTAAGCATATTATCCTGTAAGTCAGATTTATGGAGAGGATGGGGATTAAACAAACTTTCAGATATGCCTCTTTAGAATCAGACCCTTCCCATAAAGACAGGCACGACTTCTGTTGCAGTGTTAACTTGAATTTTAAAATGCACAACAAGCACTCAAAAGTGTCTTTTAGAAGATGTTGCTTTGGAGTGGGGAAACATATTGCTGTTCTCTTGGATGATGCCAAACTGTATATTATGTGAAAATAATTACTGGATACACTTGATTTGACATAGAATTTTGCCCCAAACAGATCCAAAACAGAATGGAAAATGCTACTTTGTGTGAAACATCAGCACTATTTTTTGAGTAACTAACAGAACTGTGTTCAAACTAACAATGTTCCATGAGACAGGTCTGTACATTGCATATCCTGAGTCCCCATCATTATTGGAAAACTATTGATCTGTCTGTCTATCTATCTGTCTATCAGTTTTGTTTTTGTCTGTCTATCTATCTGTCTATCAGTTTTGCAGTTCTCAATCAAGCTGGTTCTAGAACTGTCTTAAAAGATTTAAATTGCAACAACAATAGAGCAATCAGAATATAAATTATTTTAAAACAACATAAGGTCATATGAAAAGTCTTGCTGGATCAGACCAGTGGTCCATCTAGTCTCACACAGGGGCCTATCAGTTACCAACAATAGGGCATAGATGTCAAGGTCCTGATGCTGCTTCCTAGTGCTGGTATTCAGAGGTTTACTGTAGGAATGTGCAGGATTTCTTTGTTATTTTTTGGATTGGGGTTTATTGGACCCAAACTTTTCAGGAAAACCTGGGGGGTTAGTTTCGGCTCCATTATATTAATTGATAGACAGATGATAGATAGATAGATAGATAGATAGATAGATAGATAGATAGATAGATAGATAGATAGATAGATAGATAGATAGGGATTTCTGAGTCTCCGGGGAGGGGGTATTTTTCAGGGTAGAGTCACCAAATTTGCAGCATAGCTGCAAGTACCTCTCCTTAAAAGAACTCCCAAGCTTGGTTAAGTTTGGTTCAGGGGCTCCAATTTAATGGTCCCCCCCAAAAGGTGCCCCATCTTCCATTGGTGTTTTCAACTGTTTCAAAGAACCAACATGAGGCCAGGTTGACCCATTTGTTTGCACTGGAGCAGCAGATAGACCTGGGCCCCTTGGAGTGAATAGAAGCTGGCTCCTATTCATTCTTATGGGTGGATGGGGGGGCAACCCTTCCAGACCCCATAACTCCGGACCCCCTGACCCAATCTTCACCAATCTTGGGGGTTCTTGCAAGGGGAGTCCCTCCAAGCTACCCTGAAAATTTGGGGTCTCTATCTCAAAAAAATGCCCCCCCAGAGCCAGGGAAAGCCGTGAATGTGTTTAAATGGCCAAATTTTTCAGGAATCCTGAATTTAAACCCGAAACCTTAACTATACCGATATAGAGGGATTCGGGATTCGGGATTTCCTGAAAAAAAGGCCATTTAAACCCAAATCTGAATTAAACCGATTTTTTTTTTCAACAGCCCTATTTGGCAACTGTACTCTATGGAACTGAAGTCTCTCGCCTCCCAAACCTTGCCCTCCTCAGGCTCTGCCCCAAAAATATCCAGGTATTTCCCAACCTGGAGCTGGCAACCCTATTTGACAGTGAAGGAAACCTCAGCCCAGCAGTCTTGTCTTCTGTCTCTTCCCGCCGGTGGCAAGGAGGGATTTGGCAACCCTAAGTATCACTCTTAGAATATTTCACTGGATGCACACAATTTAGTGTTTCTGCTGTTGTAAGGCACAGCAGTGGGTTGGATCCAGGGTAGGGTTGCAAGCTCCCAACTGTGAAATACAAACTGAAAGTCATCCGGAAAGCCCTCAACAGCATTGCAAAAGTGGAAATTATTCAAGAAAAAAAATTGTGGGGATTACTTTGAAGGAAGTTGAAAAGGACAGTCAAGAGGGTCAGATCTCTCCAGAAGTCTTTAAACCTGTTTAAAACCATGATAATTGAAGCTCACTTTCCTAGTAGTTAAACCAATATGGGTGTTGATATGAAAAAGACTGAGGCCAGCACCACACAGTATGCAGCAAATGCCACAAAAGAGTATACACCAGTGTTTTGATGTTCGGAGTATTTCCATCTTTAAAAGCCTATTATATGTTTCTGAGATTGTTTGCTGATCCATGGTTCCCAGATCATTGTGTATCAGTGTTTAAAAGCCCTTAATGCACCTTTACAGTGAATGTAAGTACAATAGGTATACGGGGTTGCCAGCAATATTTTGGCAAATGCCAAAATGTTTTGATTGCCCTGGGATGGGGGAGTTTGGGAAGGATGTGATGTCATTTCTGGGTGATGCTCTAGGAAGTATTTTTATGCTTCATGGTCTATTATTTTGATGTGCATCTAGAAAACCAATCTGATGGTCTTCTTTAAGGTTTCCAACTCCAGCTCAGGCAATTCCTGGAGATGTGGAGTATGGCTAGGTCTGCCAACTTCCAGGTACTAGCTGGAGATCTCCTGCTATTACAAGTGATCTCCAGCCAATAGAGATCAGTTCACCTGGAGAAAATGGCTGCTTTGGCAATTGGACTCTATGGAATTGAAGTCCCTCCCCTCCCTAAACTCCACTCTCCCCAGGCTCTACTCCCAAAACCTCCTGCCGGTGGCGAAGAGGGACCTGGCAACCCTAGGTATGGAGCCTGGGGAGGGACCTCTACAGGGTATAATGGCATCACTCCAGTAGAACTGATCTCTGTAGTCGGGAGATCAGCTGTGATTCTGAGATATCTCCAGGTCCCAACTGGAGGCTGGCAACTCTACATGATCTTCTCTTCATCCAAACATACACTGAAGTTACATCATATTCTCAAATTAACTTCTTGCAACTGAGTTGCTTCAGTGTCCAGAGACATATGTCCTAAACAAACAGCACAAAAATATCAATCTGAGCTGTGGAAATCTTCATTTCTGCTGGGAATCTTATTTTTAGAATGTAGTTTTCCCTCCATCTGCCTTTGAGCAATTCTCTGTGCTTCAAGCATGAGCAAGCAATATTAATCCAATTCCTGACTTCTCGGAGGCACATTAACTTGAGATTGTATGCACTTCTATCATCCTCCTTTGGAACTCTGTGTCTATTTAATGGTTTCATTTCCCCCCCGCCATTCTTCAGTGATGGTGATCGAGGCAAAGCCTTTAAAAAAAATGAGGCAAAAATAATTTTGGAATTGATCCTCTGCTCTGATAGACTTGAGATCCATACCAACTAGGTCTACCATGAACAGTCAAATCTATGGGCCTCGTCCAGGCCAGTCCAGTGAAATGCATGCTTTGAGGAAAATTTAGGCCAGTATAGGCCATTTTGGGATGCTTGAACACCTGATGGCTCTTCTCAGTCCTGTTTAGAGAGCAAACATGGTGAAGTAGTTAGAGTGTTGGGCTACAATCTGGGTGACCCAGGTTAGATTGTTCACATTGCCATGGTTGCTCACTTTGTGACCTTGGGCCAGTCACACACTCTCAGCTTAACCTGCCTCTAGGGTTGCCAGCCCCCCCCCCCCCCGGGCCACTAGAGGGGTAGGGTCAGGAGATCCAGGTTGGGAAACTCCTGGAGATTTGAGGTTGGATCCTGAGGAGGGGAGGGATCTCAGCGGAATATAATGCCATACAATCCACCCTCCAAAGCATCCATTTTCTCCAAGAGAACTGATCTCTGTAGTCTGGAAATGAGCTGTCATCCCAGGGGATCTTGTTGAGATTGACTGCGAAAAATCGTGATCTTGTGGATCATAGATTAAACACACACACACAAAATACAAGACACATTGTTTTCCTTCACAAAATATATAAGTTTACTATATTAAAGGGAGGGTAAACTTGGGATATAAAATAACAATCCCTAACTACAACTCGTATTCTAAACTCTTGCTGACACGTGGTTAACAGGCTCTAAGGTCTGAAACATAGTAAATAATATGGCTAACATTTTCTATTCTTGTTGCCTATTTTGGCTCATAACTCGAGGAAGAAGAAGTGAAGCGAAGTAAGTCTTCTCTTAACAAAAATGGCAGTTTAACTACAGCTTCTCAGAATGCGCCTGAACATCACATGACCAATAGTTCTTCATCTGACCGATCAACACTTGCCACGTGTCTAGCACTATCCCCTAAGACCATGTAAACAAAACATAGTCAACCCTTTTTGCAATCCTGGCAGAGACAAAACCCCCAGACTAATTCCCAACAGATCTCTAGGTCCCACCTGGAGGCTGGCATCCCTGCCTACCTCACAATGTTGTCATGAGGATAAAATGGAGGAGAGGAAAATTTCATCCTATTCATTAGTGAGAAATGTTATAATAATAGAATCATAGAGTTGGAAGGGACCACCAGGGTCATCTAGTCCAACCCCCTGCACAATGCAGGAAATTCACAACTACCTCCCCCCCACATCCCCAGTGACCCCTACTCCAGGCCCAAAAGATGGCCAAGATGCCCTCACTCTCATGATCTGCCTAAGGTCATAGAATCAACATTGCTGACAGATGGCCATCCAACCGCTGCTTGAAAACCTCCAGGGAAGGAAAGCATATTGTGAATTTCTTTCTTGAAACACATGAAACACGTGAAGCTGCCTTCTGCTGAATCAGACCATCAGTCCATCAAAGCCAGTATTGTCTAAGTCCGGCAGCGGCACTCCAGGGTCTCAGGCAGAGGACTTCCACATCACCTACTTGCCTAGCCCTAACTGGAGATGCCAGGGACTGAACCTGGGACATTCTGCATGACAAGAAGATGCTCTACCACAGAGCCACAGCCCCTCCCTTTTGCTGTATCCCAAGCCATTCCCACCCGCCTGCACATACCAGTTGGGCCTCCGCCCTCCAGATCTGCCTGAGTGGCCCACTGCAGCTTGCCTGTTGTTATGTGGGGCTTCTCACTCTAAATGCCCACTGTACTATAGATATACATTAAAGAAAAAGAGCTGCCCTATTCTTAACAAGAGTCTAGTATTTCAGATGCTAAAAAAAAAATCACACACACACACACAAATCCTTAAACTAAAGTTATATCCAGTTTCCTCCTGAAATCATATCATGGTTGCTGCCTGCTTTTATTTTCAGCTCAGAGATCTATTGTAAGTGGACACATTTTTCTGGCACAGCTAATGGTGGACAATCTCCCCTCGGTTTGATTTTTAGAATTGGCTTGGTATTGATGAACTTCCTTGGGAAACTGTCAGAGAAAAAGCTTGCCTTTTGCAAGAGTTCTCCCTCAACTCATCATTTAGCTGTAGCCTACATTCAGCTCTCATATTTCTGTATCTCTCAGAAATTGATCCTTCTTTTTTTGGGGGGGGGGGGGGCAAATCTCAGATACTAATCACAGCTTAGACAGAGCTGTGTAAAAGCCCTCAGACTGATTTTAAGACTTCAAGGAACTGTGTAACTCCTGAGTTGCTGGCTCAGAGAGCATAGCCTAGAGAAAATCCAACGCTTTGGATAGAAGGGAATGTTACATTGTCTGATAATGGCAGAGGTAAAGCCTGAAGAGCAATTCCTCACTTAATCACTTTGTGGAGAAAGACGCTTTTGGGGAGAGGGGGGAACAAAAAACACTTTGAATACCTGGAGGAGACAGATATATGTTTTAACACTTGTGAAGGAGTGAAAAAACATTTTGGAGGTGAACAAATATAGCAAATGCTTTCAAAAAATGGACTTCAATGGGGGAACTGGCTGTTGCAATTTAGGATTCCTTGAGCATGCTGGACATTTACTAAATATTTTATTTGTATGAAAATTAGGGGATTTGAACACCCTCTCTAATCAGAAGGGAAACTAGAAAGAGATCTGCAAGATCATTCCAAGCAAGAGAATAGCAGCAGGTTGAAATTGGGGAGAGGCTGTGGCTGAGTGGTAGAGCCTCTGCTTGGCATGCAGAAGGTCCCAGGTTCAATCCGGGGCATTTCCAGTTAAAGTAGGGTTGCCAACCTCTTCTGCTATTACAACTGATCTCCAGCCGATAGAGATCAGTTCCCCTGGAGAAAATGGCTGCTTTCCAATTGAACTCTATGGCATTGAAGTCCCTCCCCTCCCCAAACCCCGCCTTCCTCAGGCTCCACCTCAAAAATATCCAGGTATTTCCCAGTTCGGAGCTGGCAACCCCCCAAAAAACCTCCCACTGGTGGCAAAGAGGGACCTGGCAACCCTGAGTTAAAGGGACTAGTCAAGTAGATGATGTGAAAGACCTCTGCCTGAGACCCTGGAGAGCCACTGAGACCCTGGAGAGCTGCTGTAGGCTGATCCTGCGTTAAGCAGGGGGTTGGACTAGATGGCCTGTATGGCCCCTTCCAACTTTATGATTCTATGATTCTATGAATAGCATGAGGGAGGAATCTGCAATGGAAGGAGGGATTCAGAAAAAGTCCCACTTCACTTCTGTTAGTGTAAAGCTACAGCTGGATCCAGCTTAGTAACCTTTAATTAATGTGAAATTGATGTGGTCTATAGGCATGGCCAACTTGGACCCACAATTAGGATCTGCCTTGAAACAAATTTTGAAACAAAAAACAAGTCTGTGCCTCCATCTCCCTCCATCTGCAGCTTAATGAAATGTTCACCCTTGTGTGGTAAATTCCTTACAGTATGATATGTAGGAAAAAAAGAAGGAACAATACTCTGCATATATTATATATGAATTCTCTTAAAGTGCTCTCATCCACATTTGGAAAGGCAAAGGACCATTGCCAATCCGCCTCCTGAGGAGATTTTTCTGGAACCAAATTCCTCAGCCCTATCTCGGCAATGACCTCATATCATCCAAGCACACATGCCTTGTATAGGAAACTTACTGCAAAGAAACACCAACTTGATCATCAGTCCTATTTGAGAGAAGGTCAAATCCCCCTAACTACCGGTCGACTGGCTCCTTATTTGTCTGCCCTACATGCCCCGCAAATGCGTAGAGCATTTGCACTTGCACTTCAGCAGCTACTTTTGGACGATATAACCAAACCAGTCATTCGGCGAGGCTATGTCCCAGCAACTCAAATTCAATTGAGTCGGTTTCCCATATCCTTCTTTATTGTCCTCAGTTTGATGTTATTCGTCACAATCTACTCGATCCTATTTTAACTAATATGTCAGGACACTCAGAGGCCCTGAAAGTTTATTGTCTTCTCAATGACTTGTCAACCGACATAACTGAAAAAGTAGTTTTTTTTTTTTTTAAGTTCAGTAATCAAAAACATTGGATAAGGTTAATGATTGATGGTGTCCAATATTCCTTGTTTTCCTATAGCTATTCATCATTTGTATGGATCACTTATTGTATTGTATGCCAATAAAGGTCTTGAATTGAATTGAATTGAGAGAAGGTTGGCTCCTTCTGAGTCCTGAAATAGTGTCCAGAGACAAATGGATTAGCCCAGATCTTCATGATACACACAAGAAAATGGGATGTGTGATCTCTGATGACAGGAAAGCAATTATACAAGATTCTAGAGCTTCCATCTGATAACACTTGAGAAAACAGAGAAGGCCTGTTTGCAAGCTTAGCCTCTTGAGAAGGAGATTTATGTATAAATGTCATTTACATTCTTGAGAGCCATTCTTTTTTTGTCAGGCCTCGAAACTCTCTTGTGATGCTCAAGTCCTCCCTTTGTCTTATGAAGTAAATAGGACATCGATAACGTAGCTGGCAGGCTTTTATTTTGTTTTGACAGAACGGCTACATCATTAACTTCCCCGAGAAGCTTTTATAGCCTCTAAATCTGAAAACGGAGTTGTTACTTCACAGCCTCCGGCTACATTAGACACATTTGTGCACTTTACCACTTTCTTCATTAAGAGCAGAGTCCTATTTCAAAGTCTCTTTTAATATATGCTCATTACAACGCTCTTGCCTTTGCGCAAAACTAAAGCGGAAGTTACTCAAGGACTGCTGTTACCGCCAGCTGAAGTTCTCACATTCCCAGGAAACCTCTAGATCCTCCTTAAACACAAAATCTGAGGCAAGTCTTCCTCTAGTTTCTTGTTTTAAGATTACGTCTTCTAGCTTCTTGTTTTAAGTCTTCTAGTTTCTTGTCTTAAATTAAGTGTGTTGCTACAATGGCTTGCTGTTCTACTGTGGATCTTTGTCCCCTCTCTCCCCTCCTTTCTCTTTCTTCATTTTATTTCCACTTTTCGATTAGCAGTTAAGAGTCAGCCTTACCATGAGTTAGAGCAGAGGTAAGCAAGTGTGGCCTACCCAAGATGTTTTAGAGGTGCCAGAGGACGTTTTAAAAAATGCTCTCACAGATAGGTGCTTTTTGTGGCAGATCAGAACTTCTAAATAAAGTCCATGTAGTAGTAGTAGTAGAAGTAGCAGCCGCAGAAGAAGAAGAAGAGTTGGTTTTTACACCTTCCCTTCCTCTCCCCACAAAAGACACCTTGTGAGGTAGGTAGGCAGGGTTGCCAATCTCCAGGTACTAGCTGTAGATCTCTTACTATTACAACTGATCTCCAGCCGATAGAGATCAGTTCACCTGGAGCAAATGGCTGCTTTGGCAATTGGACTCTATGGCATTGAAGTCCCTCCCCAAATCCCACCCTCCTCAGGCTCTGCCCCCAAAAATCTCCCGCCGGTGGCGAAGAAGGACCTGGCAACCATATAGGTAGGGCGGAGAGAGTTCTAAGAGAACTGTGTCTAGCCTAAGGTCACCCAGCAAGCTTCATGTGTAACCCTAAGATATAAAAGGCAATAGAATGCAGCATTTTCCCCAAAGAAAATCTCCTTTTATTTTGAGATATGTCATTTGTAGTGATGATTCTGATACAAACAGAAGCATAAACAAACAAACAAAGCTCCCTAACCTATTATCCTCACTGTCCTAACGCTTTGTTTGGCTGAAAGGAAACATGATAATGACCTCTATTAAAGTGAAGGCCTACCTGGGAGAGATTTGTTGTTGGTACATCCTCTTTTCTAGTTGTGTACAACCAAACAACGGCACATTCTCTGGAGGAAAAAAAAAAAAGGCAGCGTAATCAAAGCAAACTGTTTGTTGGACAATTGTCCAGCAGTTGCAAACATGTCTCTTCATTGTGTGCTCCAACAAAAGTATTTACTCAGAACACAACTTTTAGAATCCCATCGAACACAGACTGTGCGGCTATTTCCTGTTTTTTTCTTCCATATATTTAAACTGAACATGTTTACCAGAGTCACTTGCTATTTTCTGATCCCTGTCCCTACTAAATCACTATAATGTTTTTACTGGGGGGAGGGGAAAGAGAGAGAGAGAGGACAGTCATACAGAGGATGGTGCCGGAGTTGTTTCCTGTTGCTCCAGAAGGTCGGACCAGAGCCAACAGGTTGAAATTAAATCAAAAGAGTTCCCGTCTAGACATTAGGAAGAATTTTCTAACAGAGCAGTTCCCCAGTGGAACAGGCTTCCTCGGGAGGTGGTAAGCTCTCCTTCCCTGGAGGTTTTCAAGCAGAGGCTAGATGGCGATCTGTCAGCAATGCTGATTCTATGACCTTACGCAGATCATGAGAGGGAGGGCATCTTGGCCAACTTCTAGGCATGGTGTATGGGTCACTCGGGGCATGGGGGGGGAGGTAGTTTGGAATTTCCTGCATTGTGCAGTGGGTTGGACTAGATGACCCTGGTGGTCCCTTCCAACTCTATGATTCAATGAGGGGGGGAGATAGCAAGTGAGCAGGGATTTATTTATTTATTTTAAACTACTTTATTCCACCGTTTCACCCAACTTAGGCTTCCCAAGGCAGAGCTGCTCAAAATGCCTTTCAGAAAGGGTGTTAGTGTATGCCTATGTACCCAAGAAACCTCTCTCCTAAATCTTGAAATTCAAATTTCTTGGGTTTTTTTTCCTTCCATATATTTAAGCTGTTCATATTTAGGCAGTGGTTGTGGCTCAGTTGTGGCTGCTTGGCATGAAGAAGGTCCCAGGTTCAATCCCCAACATCTCCAGCAAAAAGGGCCAGGCAGAAAGTGATGTGAATGAATATGAACCTGATTTGAAAGATCTCTATATGAGACCCTGAAAAGTCTCTGCCAGTCAGAGTAAACAATATTGGACCAATGGTCTGTCAATATAAGGCGGATCAATATGTGTTTATATCTGTTCAAACCCTGAGTGCACAGGCGTAGTGTCAATAGTGCACAGCACTGCCAAGGTTAAAGCACGCACCATCAACCAGCCCCACCCACCATAGTGTACTGCTTCATTTGGCCGTTGAGGGCAAGACTAGGGGCCGTAGCTCAGTGGTAGAGCTTCTGCTTGGCATGCAGAAGGTTTCAGGTTCAATCCCCAGCATATACAACTAAAGGGACTAGGCAAGTAGGTGATGTAAAAGACCTCTGCCTGAGACCCTGGAGAGCATGTTCGGCGAAATGCATGCATTCAATCCTGGCTGAATCCTGGCTGAAACAGGGAATAAAAGAGGCTAAAGTAGGGCTGTTGATTTGGTTCATCCCGAACCGAAAAACAGCCAAATTTCCCCTGATTCCGCGGTTTTTAGTTCGGATGGAACCGAACTCAAAAAAGGCAGGAAAACGGGGAGCCGAATTCAGTGAGTTCGGGGTGTTTGGCAAGTAAATTCAGCAAATTCGGGGTTTGGCGCAGCAGCATAACTGTCAGTTAGTAAGCAGCATTCTCCCGCGGCCAATCGGTGGCCAAGCTGGGTCTTCTTCTGGCCAATCAGTCGTGATTGAGTGCATGAGCCCAGCTGCTGCGCGGCCCGGGGAGAGAAAGGGAGAGTATCTCTGTGTGAGAGAGATCCCCCTGGGGGGGTGCACATTCGAGCCATTCCGTGGCTGCAGGGGGCGCATTTTGGAGAGTAGAGCCCCCAAACTTTCAGCATAGCTTCAGAGGACCCTTCTTGCAAGAACCCCCACGTTTTGTAAAGATTGGATCGGGGGGGGTGAAATATGGACCCCGGAAAGGGTCCCCCCTTAATATGCATTTTTATTCCATTTACAGCACACATTCGCACCATTCCGTGGCTGCAGGGGGCACATTTTTGGGGGTAGAGCCCCCAAACTTTCAGCATAACTTCAGAGGACCCTTCTTGAAAGAACCCCCAAGTTTTGTGAAGATTGGGTTGGGGGGGCTGAGATATGGGCCCCGAAAGGGGTCCCCCTCCTTAATGTGCTTCTCTGACAATGGGGGGTTGCAATTAGCAGAGCTTGCCACCCACGCCCAAAGCTCCCAGCCCCGACAAACAGCTGAGCTGTGGGGAGCAAGGGTGGGGCAGGTGCGAAGAAGATGGAACGGAAGACATCCACAGTAATACCCGTTTTAGGGGCTTTCTCTATAATTTTTCTCCTGTGTGTGTGTGTGTGTGGGGGAGCAGAGTCTCTGTGTGTGTGGGGAGGGAGAAGTTTCCGTGGGTGGGGGGGAAGCCAAAGGGGGCTTTCGCCCATTCTGCTTGGGGTGTGTGTGCCCCCTCGAGTCTCTCTCTACCTGGTATGAGCGGGGGGGGGCTTCAGTTGTGTGTCCTCAGATTTTCCCTCAGTCATAAGATCAGTTAGGTCTATTTTGATGCTTGCTCAAAACTGGTTTTCAAATTGTGACTTAAAGAATGCATTTGCCTGGTCCCGAGTCCGATGCAAAAGGGGAAATTCCACCCCCTCTTGCTCCTTTAGCGTGCCTCTGTCCCTTTCCATGGTTTGCAAATTCCCAGGCATCACCTGTTGCTTTGCAAACGTGTTGCTTTGCATGGTTTGCATGGTTGCAAACCTGTTGCTTTGCATGGTTTGCAAACTTCTTCGCACCTGCCCCACCCTTGTTCCCCGCAGCTCAGCTTTTTGTCGGGGCTGGGAGCTTCGGGAGTGGGCGGCAAGCTCTGCTAATTGCAAACCCCCATTGTCAGAGATGCACATTAAGGAGGGGGGACCCCGTTCGGGGCCCATATCTCAGCCCCCCCAACCCAATCTTTACAAAACTTGGGGGTTCTTGCAAGAAGGGTCCCCTCAAGCTATGCTGAAAGTTTTGGACCTCTACTCCCAAAAATGCCCCCCCCCCAGAGACACGGAAAGGCGTGATTGTGTTTTTAATGGCTTTATTCGGCCAAATTTTTCCCTGAACTCTGGATCTCAGACCCAAAGTGGGGGAGTTCGGACTTCGGCATTTCCCGAATAAAAATGGGGCTGAATTTTGCCGAATCCGAATTTTACCAATTTTTTTTCAACAGCCCTAGGCTAAAGCAACCATGCATTCTTGCCCAAATGGATCAAGGGTCTGATTCAGTATAAGGCATGCTAGTAAAAGTTGAGGGCAGCAGGAAAACAGGAAGACCCAACAAGAGATGGATTGACTCAATAAAGGAAGCCACGTCCCTCAGTTTGCAAGACCTGAGCAAGGCTGTCAAAGATAGGACATTTGGAGGACTTTGATTCATAGGGTCACCATGAGTCGGAAGCGACTTGACGGCACTTAACACACACACACAACCTAAGGTCTACTGTGTTCTCTGTGCTGCAATTAAGAGCAGAGTTCCTCACGCATAAGTAGCCATCCATTTCAGTGTTAACTTGTGTGCTGGGTCAGTGCCTTTCCTAAACTACAGTCTGGCTCAAAATAAAAAGGAATATATTTTATCATGTACTACCAGCAATCAATTGGTTATCACGTGAATTTTATTCATTTTACCCTAACACGTTATTTGCAAGTTGTATGATTAGATAAATATAATTGGCTACATAGAGAGATGAACAATTAATTTACAACACATTTATTACAAAACAAGTTTCATCGACACTATCTTATATAACATAGATTTTCAATCTCATTAGCTCCTTAAATAATAGCAGGTTATTTGTGGATGAGAACACATCACTGCATATCTGGATAGTAACAGTAAACAATAAGAATCTTCTCCCCATTGCTACAGATTGATTTTATTTGTTTAGACTATTTATCAAGTGCTTTTCAGACTGAAGAGCTTCATGGTACAAGTTCAAATCAGATAAACAAGTCTACTATATTCATTAAAAAAAACTTAAAACCATCTTAGCGCACTCTGAAGTAAATTAAAAAATGGTAAAGGTCCCCTATGCAAGCACTGGGTCATTCCTGACCCATGGGGTGATGTCACATCCCGACTTTGCTCATGGGGTGGTTTGCCAGTGCCTTCCCCAGTCATCTTCCCTTTACCCCCAGCAAGCTGGGTACTCATTTTACCGACCTCGGAGGGATGGAAGGCTGAGTCAACCTTGAGACGGCTACCTGAAACCGATTTCCGTCGGGATCGAACTCAGGTCGTGAGCAGAGCTGGGACTGCAGGATTTCAGCCTCACCTTCTTCAGCACGGAGTTTCACAGTCGGGGGTGAAAGCAGAAAATGCCCTTCCATGTGTTCCAGACAACCTGAAGTCAGTTAACTTGAGTTCCTCAAGGAGCACACCGTTTAGAGATATCAGAACCTGGGCAGGTTGATAAAGGAGAAGTCCTTTAGATAGTCAACCCAAATCACTAAGGCCTTTAAAAGTCAAAAATAGCACCTGAAATGAGCCCAGGAACAAACTGGGAGCCAGTGCAGCTATGGTAGAACTTGCTTAATATGGTCATTGCTGAGTGTGGGGAGGGGGCGTTATGCCACCTGAAGCATCATGTCACTTCCAGTAAAAAAACAAAAAAACAAACAGAAGTGATATAGGTAGCTCTAGGAAACTCTATGCTAAAACCATAGAGTTTCCAGCAATTCCTAGATCGACCCTATGCAGGACCCTTACTGATAACAGTGTGGGGAGGTCAGGTTTGAATTGGCAGAACCCTGGGGGGAGGGATGAATGCTTAACCCTTTCTTCCCCATTCTCCCTGGAACTGGTCCAAACTTGGGCTCCACACAGAGGTTCTTTGACTGCAAAAATGCCAGCCATGAATCTCCTAGGCTTTGATACTATGACCAGGTTCCATATGTGCTTTGCTCTGGCCGCAGTGCAACTCACTTCCTCTGCTGCAAGAACTTCCATTTGTACAATATCAATAGCTTTCAGTGTGGTCATAGGATCCAAGTCTTGTTGCATTAAGCTCCCCTGAAAAGCAAGCAAGGCTGCCGACTTTGCAAATGTATGTGTCAATATATTTCATCAAATTGGCCTTATCGCTGTATCACAAAGGGTGTGGTGAAAGGAAAGTACTTGGCAAAAATCTTCATTGGAATCAAAATGATCCTCTGCCATTCCCCCCCCCCCCCAGGGATCATTTCCAAAGGCTGCCAAATTGTTAGGTTGACATTGCCTTGTCATTTGTTTGGCTAGAGCGGCCTAGGAAGCATTGGCATCTCTTGTTAGCTTGGGTAGCTGAATCACATTACCTACATGAATGAATGAATGGTTTTATTTGCATTTAGCCATAGGCCTTTACAAACATGTCAAGGAACCACAGATACATAATAAAGGAAATATAAGGTTAATAAAATTCTAGATTGATAATAAATATAATTAAACCATGCTAAAATATACATAATAAAACTGTGCTAAACTCGATGCATTCAGAGAAATAATAGCTAAAAATTGTGGTGGTGTCCCAATCGGCCAATTGGACCTTAGCAACCATTAAAATCAACCCGAAGGTTCAACTCTTAACAACCATATTGGACCTTATTTTCTTTGCTGCCAGAGCATACAAGGAAGTCCTATAAGAAACAAACCCATCGGTGTCTAATTTCTAATACTAATTTCTCAGCACTAGGGCAAGTGTTTAGGCCAGAAACCAACCCAGCAAGAAATTTAGCCCTGGGTTCCACATATAGAGGGCATTCAAATAAGCAGTGGTATAAGTCCTCCAGAGCGGATGTTCCACAGATGGAAAAACATTGATCTTTTGGAATTTGGCAATAGAGCCCTGTTAATACAGCCTTTGGCATTGTTTGAAACCGTAGGGACATAAAGGCTGCTCTAAGCTTTGTATTTGGTATATTGGCTCATTGGCTACATAGTGTCATGGCATCAGCGTGTCGAATATTGTATTTGTCATTGGCTGGGATCAATAGAGGAGGAATGGTACAGAGGGGGAGGGGCAGATAGCCACCAAAGGAGCAGAAAGAGAAGTAATGGTTGAGAACAGTAGAGAACAGCAACAAAAAATCCTTCAGAATTAAAAATAATAATAATAGATGAGTGGTTAACCTTCACCTCAAATTAGTATCCCATTGAGTCCAAAAGCAAAGCTAGCCTAGAGAGCATATAGCCCAGTTCTAATTATATCATCAAAAAATCATTGTAGTGTAGCGGGCTGTGAAGAATGCAGAAACCCAAGAGGCTGTTCTTGCCTTGGAGGCAGTTGATTGACAGCTAAAGGAAGTACCCGGAGTGGCTAGTGAAAATGTGACATTCAGCTCTCAGGCAGGGAGAGGGGAGTTCAGCTCCAGGGTTCAGGATGGGCAGAGCTCTGAGGAGCCAGTGGCAGCTGTGTGCTGTGTGCGAATTAGTCCTCAGGAGTGAAACGTAAAGGGACACGATTATAAGCTGTTTGATTAATCAGCAACTGGGTCATAAGGACATTAACTGTGAGTGAATAGAGTGCATCTAAGTTGTTGACACTGGGAGTTAGCTCTGGGGGAAGAGAGAGTTCTCAAAAACCAGGGAGAGGGAACTCAACTCAGGTGTATTGAGTGATCCCAAGGTTGAGGAGAATTAGTCTCTAGTATGTGTGTGTTAAGTGCCGTAAAGACACTTCCGAATCATGGCGACCCTATGAATCAATGTCCTCCAAAACGTCCCATCTTTGACAGCATTGTTCAGGTCATGCAAACTGAGGGCTGTGGCTTCCTTTATAGAGTCAATCCATCTCTTGCTGGGTTGTCCTCTTTTCCTGCTGCCTTGAACTTTTCCTTGCATGATTGTCTTTTCTGGTGACTCTTGTCTTCTCATAATGTGACCAAAGAACAATAGCCTCAGTTTAGTCATTTTAGCTCCTAGGGTCAGTTCAGACTTGATTTGATCTATGACCCACTTATTTGTTTTTTGGGCAGTCCACGGTATCCGTAACACTCTCCTCCAACACCACATTTCAAAGGAATCTACAGTATTTTCTTCCTGTCAGCTTTTTTCATTGTGCAGCTTTTACATCCCTACATAGTAATAGGGAATACGGTGGCATGGATTAGCTTGATCTTGGTTGTCTCTAGAGTCCTGAGCAATCCCAGTCCAATTTAGGTGTTAAACTGGTAAAGAGTGTCATGTAGTTCCTTACTCTGGAAACTGAAATGGAAGTGTGTTTTAAAGTCAACTCAAGTGAACTCTAAACAAGAAACTGACAAACGAAAACAAGCCTCTTGGTGAAGACAAAGATCTCACATCCTGAAGTGAATCTAGCCATACCATCTTGAAGAACCAAACCAGTCTTGTGTAAATATATGTATTATTGTGAAGTGCCTACTCTCTGTTTGTTTTTGGAATATCCTAATAGCTTTCTGAAATCCAAGTTTACCTGCCTAAACCCTCATCCTGCCTTTCTGTTATAAATAAATCCCTGTTGTTTTGAACTTTTACCACAAGCCTCTGTGTGCCATCAAATTGCTGACAGACCTGATGTTCCTGAAAAATCCAAGTCTCCCTTTGATCTGTCACATGGGCAGACTTTTAAACTTTAGCTGGGAAAATGTAGATTCAAATTCCTGCTCAGCCATAGAGTTCACTAGGTGACCATTGGCCAGTCACCATCTTTCAACCTAACCCGCCTGGCAGGACTGTTGAGAGAGAAAAAAATATTGGGATAATCTTATGTATAGTGTGGTCAGCTTCCAGTGGAAAGGGTGAAATACAAATCATAATGATGACTAGAAGAAGAGTTGGTTTTTATAGGCCGACTTTCTCTACCACTTAAGGAAGAATCCAACTGGCTTACAATCACCTTCCCTTCTCCTCCCCACAATAGACACCCTGTGAGGTAGGTGATGCTGAGAGAGTGTGGCTAGCCCAAGGTCACCCAGCTGCCTTCATGTGTAGGAGTGGGGAAACAAATTCAGTTCTCCAGATTAGCCTCTGCTGTTAATGTGGAGGAGAAATCAAACCCGGGCCTTCAGATCAGAGGCCACCGCTCCAAACCACCGCTCTTAACCACTACATCACACTGTCTCTTGTAGAAATTACACATAACACTCTTCAAAAACAGATAGGATTGTGACACAGACCTGTCAAATGTCTATCAGACACAGCCATATCCACCAGGCATGTTCTGAATTTGGCTTTCAGAGCACATTTGTATCTAACTAACAATGTTACCAAATCTCATAACAGCTCTTGATCCAATTAAAATTTCACGTTTCCTCTCTGCTTTGGATAAAACAACAATCACCTAATAGGAAATGACTGTTAAAGTGAATGTCCACTTTTTTATATCTGGTGCATAACAGTGTCATTAAAAAAGCATATGAAGAGGAGTTGGGGTTTTTACCCTGCTTTTCTCTACAGAAGAAGAAGAAGGAGAAGGAGAAGGAGAAGGAGAAGAAGTTTGGTTTTTATATGCTGACTTTCTCCACAACTTAAGGAAGAATCAAACCAGAGTCCACTGCTCCAAACCACCACTCTTAACCACTACACCACAATGGCACTCAAAGCGGCTCTCAAAGAGTTTCAATCACCTTCCCTTCCCCTTCCCATAACAGGCACCTTGTGAGGTAGGTAGGGCTGAGAGAGTTCTGAGAGAAATGTGACTAGCCCAAGGTCACCCAGCAGGCTTCATGTGGAGGAGTGGGGCATCAAACTCAGTTCTCCAGATTAGAGATTAAAAATGTCAACAATAATCCATCAATACAAGAAGATAGGCCAAAATGCAGTATGTTCAAAAGCACCTGACAAAGAATATTTACAAACATTAAAAGTAATGTAAAAAGATGTAGTCATGCTTCCCTATATCTAAGGATAGGACAAGAACACCTTTTTCATTTGATGTGGAGCCTCCAGTTATATCATGGCTAAGGCTAAGGGAGTTGGGAATATTTAGTCTGGAGAACAGAAGGTTGAGGGGGGACAAGATTGCTCTCATTTAGTATTTGAAGGGCTGCCACTTAGAGGAGGGCAAGGAAGTGTTCCTGTTGGCAACAGAGAATAGGACTCACAATAATGGGTTTAAATTGAGGGCAGAGAGGTACCAGCTGGATATTAGGAAAAAAATGTTTACACTAAGAGTTGTTCAGCAGCGGAATCAGCTACCTAGGGAAGTGGTAAGCCCCCCCCCCCCCGCCACGCCTCACTGGCAGTCTTCAAGCAGTGGCTGGACAAACACGTGTCAGGGATGCTTCAGGCTGATCCTGCATTGAGCAGGGGGTTGGACTAGATGGCCTGTATGGCCCCTTCCAACTCTATGATTCTACGATTCTATGTGCCTGAGCCAATGAAGGTGATTTCTAATCAACAAGGGGCTGCAACGTTGAATGCAACATGCATGAAACAAACACAATGCCTGCACCATCCACATTACCTTTGTAGTGGTTATTTCTCACACTGTTTCCATTTTATTAAGTCGGTAAACACATAGATTTATATTTGAGGGATTGACATTTGATTCTTCACAGCATATAAAAACTTGGAACCAGTTATGGATTTTAAGAAATAAGAAAAGAAATCCTTTGAGAGTCTCTTCTTTTCCCTCCCTTGTGAAGTAGGTGACAACCCATCATGTCAGACAAATTTCTTGGCAACACCAGGGTTACATCATGGTTTGTAACATGACAGCTTTTCAGGTCTTAGAATAGAATCATAGAGTTTCCAGGGATTACCAGGGTCATCTAGTCCAACCTCCTGCACAATGCAGGGAATTCCAAACTACCTCCCCCCAACACTCCCATACTCCATGCCCAGAAGTTGGCCAAGGTGCCCTCCCTCTCATGATCTGCCTAAGGTCGTAGAATCAGCATTTCTGACAGATGGCCATCTAGCCTCTTCTTTAAAACCTCCGGGGAAGGAGAGTTGATCACCTCCCATGGAAGCCTGTTCCACTGAGGAACCACTCTAACTGTTAGAAAATTCTTCCTAATGTCTAGATGGAAACTCTTTTGATTTAATTTCAACCCGTTGGTTCTGGTCCGACCTTCTGGAGCAACAGAAAACAAGTCAGCACCATCCTCTATATAACAGCCCTTCAAGTACTTGAAGATGGTTATCATATCACCTCTCAGTCATATCTTCCCTCTCTTTAACTTCACACATTGAGATAATCTGTGCTTCAGAAACAAAATAGTTGTTTGTGTAAACATGGTTTCTACTGCAGTAGCAGTGGCACCAATAGGGGACAGAGAGTGGGACCAACCCAGAACGAGCAATCCAATTGTCTTTCAGATGCTTGCACACCGGTAGGATCTTCTAGGCAGCAACTTGAGTCCTCCTAATTGACAGGTTAATCTGTTCATTTGTTGGTGCTGCTACTGAGGTGGTATAATTTGTATACACTCAAATCTGTGGTGAACAGTTGTCATGCGACAGCAGCAGCGGAGCTGGTAATTAAACAGAAAAGGGACAATCCAGTGAAATCATTCAAGGGTCATTTATGCATGGTCGCTGTAACCTCCTTTATTCCCTGGGCGAAAACGCATGGTCACTTTAGCCTCTTTTATTCCCTGTTTCGGCCAGGATTCAGCCAGGATAGAATGCATGCGTTTCGCTGAACATGCATTCGATCCTGGCTGAATCCTGGTTGAAACAGGGAATAAAGGAGGCTAAAGGTAAAGCAACCATGAGTTTTGGCCCCCTGTTTCAGCCAGGATCTAAGTTTTCAGTATGCACGATATCCCATTCCTTGGTAGCGCAACACTGTTTCGAAGCAAAACCAACCCGGGTCTTCTTGTTCTTCTGTTAACCTGACTTTTCCCTCTCCACTGAGCTCATCGTGGCTCAAAGCAGTGTGCAGATGACTAAACAGCGGGAAACACAGAAGACTGGATTCTCTCACAGCCAATCACGAAGCAGTGTGTAAAGAGGCTGGGATTCAAGTGCTTCCTGCTTCCCCGGTTCTTTCTGAGCAAAAGAAAGGCTTTTTAAAAACGAAGCTTGGATTTCTCCAACCTCCCCTTCTTTCAGATTGCTCTATTTTTTGTTCTTAAAATGCTTTTTTATGCGGCAGTTGGGATTTGGGGGAAGGAAATCTTCCCTCATTGTGAGCACTGCGAAGTAAGCCAATTACAGAGCAGCATTTAAAGGGGTGGGACTTGATTTGAGCTTGGGAGACTGCTTTTCTGTAGTCATGTCTCAATTAGTACACAGTTTCATCCCTGATCATTCATGCCAATGCATTCAGTTTCCCCCAAATCGGGTTACATTAATGTGCAACGAACCCAGGTCCAACCAGGGAGATCCAACCCAGGCATAAAAGGCCAAGGTGATCTTGAGAAAGTTCCCACGAATGGTTGTCCACATCCAGGATCTTCTAGGGAGCCACTTGAATTGCTTACATAGTAAAAGTGGCACTCGGCAGTAGTAAGTTGTTCCAGTGTGGCTCGCTGCTCAGTGAGAGATGTCCTGATGGAAAATCCACCTGAGAACCTTCTGAACCTAGGGAATTCCTGTACTGCATGACTATTGGAAAGTGTATACAATGAATCCATCACAAGCCCTAATAGACTAATGTGTTGCTTGTGCACAACATATACAAGGGGTTGCAAAATGAAATAATAGTAACCATCCAGAATCTCTGAGCAAAGGAAACTTATTTTATCATTTTATTTTATTTCATTAACATGTCAGGTGCGATACATCAGAGGATTTATATGATTTCCTACTCAGTGCCAAATAAAACAAAGCTCGGTTGGCACTTAAGCAAGTGCCTCCAAACACCTGCCTCTTCTTCTTGAAAATCCACTCTGTTTCACAGTGATTTAATAAAGAAGAATGGAACCGCTCTGTTGTAGATGTGTTTGTCTGAAATGGATTTAGTCCTTCGGATTTCAGTCTGCTAGCCTAACCCCGTTGTTTCTTCTCAGCACTTTACCGTCAAAATGCCTTCAATCAAACTAAGCATTGTTTCCCTTATGCACAAATATAATTTCATATTTAAAAGTTAATGTAAGCATTAATCCTAACAGGGGAAACACTGAGATTCAGTTTCATTACACGCTTGAAAACATACTGATCGCTTACCCAAAGAAAATTTATGTTTAAATTGTGCTTGAATTAACCCAAGTCATATTCTATGGACCCATTATGATACACCAAAGTGCTGCGTTATATAGGCACTCATACATAAAATTGCATGTAAATCTATTTTGCAATGCATTACAGGATTTTGTGGTGGCGATGATGGCGGAGAAATGAGTAGCAGTGATTGGTGGAACTGTTCAAATGTCAGAGAAGGGCAGGACAGGAAGGATTGTTTCTGGATAGCGTTGGCTCACCTGCCCCAGGGCCAAAGGTCTGAGGGGACCGTTGGCTGAGTGCTCAGAACTAAGAGAGGCCAGAGAAGGAAGCAGTTTATACAAATGGAGTGATGGATAACCTAGAGTCCTTGGAAAGGAGCAAAAAGGACCTTGAGAATGCCTTGTGCATGCTTCCCAACCAGCCTATGTGTGCCCAGTTTGTATCCACAGAGGGTCACTTTCAAACCTCAACTGACTGTGCATAGGTCAGGGAGGGACATGCTGCTGCAGTCATGCACCCACCCTGTACATTCCATTGAACATCTGAAAGACAGAACAGACAGCTGATTCCTGAGGCTTGCAGTGGCTGGGGACAGAGTAACCGAGGCGCTGCCGCAGAGCCCCCAAAGAAGTTCCCCAGCTGCCATGAGGCTTAAAAGAGCCCTTTTTTAAAGGTTAAAAAAGAAAAGGGGACTCCCCCCTCTTAGAAAACAGCAATTCTGCACCAGGAAAAACCTGGCAAAGCAACACTGTTGTTCAAGGGGGCGTTCTAGGGCTGGACGGGCTTTGGAAGCTTGCTACCCACAGGAATGCCCTAGGAATGCCCCCCCCCCCCGATGACGGCACTGCATTTCTCTTCTGGGATTTAGGTCCCAGAGAGACTGCAGCATCGGGGGGGGCATGCAGCTCTGCAGTGCCCAGGAACCGATGGAACTGCCCCCACCGCCAGCGTAAGTGCCTCTTATTCCGTGATAAGAGGCCACTTACACTAGTGGGAGGGTCATACCTCCTCCAGACCACTTTCAGCCCCCCACCTCAGGAACGGGCTGTTTGTCTGTGTTTCATCTGGTGTTCCCTCAAGAACACCTCCATCACACCCTATTAATGGCTGGTTGTGTATGTATTTTAATTTGAATTTTTTGTATGTGCTGTTGCATTATTTTAATTGTTGGCTGCCTTGTAGCCCTGACTGGGCAAACAAAAAAATAGTAATAAATATCAGGAGACTGAGACTGGGAAGGGCAGCCATGAAGGAGCTAGAAAAGATTCTGAAATGTAAGGATGTGTCACTGGCCACCAAGATTAAGTTAATTCATGCCATCGTATTCCCTATTACTATGTATGGGTGTGAAAGCTGGACACTGAAGAAAGCTGATAGGAAGAAAGTAGATTCCTTTGAAATGTGGTGTTGGAGGAGTGTGTAATGGATACCATGGACTGCCAAGAACAAAAACAAATCAGTGGGTTATAAATCAAATCAAGCCTGAACTGACCCTAGAAGGTAAAATGACTAAACTGAGGCTGTCGTATTTTGGTCACATTATGAGAAGACAAGTCACTGGAAAAGACAGTCATGCTAGGAAAAGTTGAGGGAAGCAGGAAAAGAGGAAGACCCAAGAAGAGATGGATTGACTCTATAAAGGAAGCCACAGCCCTCGGTTTGCAAGATCTGAGCGAGGCTGTCAGATAGGACAATACGGAGGACATTGATTCATAGGGTCACCATGAGTCGGAAGCGACTTGATGGCACTTAACACACACACACACACATACACACACACACAATAAATAAACTAATGCATCTAGTTCATGGGCCCAGAACTGCTACTGCGATCCTGCTCCCTCTGCGGTTGTGCACACGCACACGTCGTCTGAAAAGGGCTATTTCAATTATTAGAGCAGAGCAGTCTAATAAGGGACAGCTACTGCAGATTTATAGCAAATGTTGCTAAACGATGAGAATGTTCTCGAAAGCTATGGTTTGAATTATCATGACATTTAGATCCAACTGTTTGGAAAGCAAAGGATTAAGAGGGGAGAGAGAGCTACATTTTCCCCAGAAGCTGAAGATAATAAAATAAATGTGGATGTAATGCAGTGGGATAGTGATGTATGGGGAACAGAAGGTGGGTTGGAAATAGAGTTGCCAGGCCATGCTCAGAAACCAGCACAAGGATTGGGAGATGGAGATATGGGGGGGAGGGTAGTAACATCAGCTGCTCTGCTAAGTCACTTTCAGGAGAAATGCAGAAGTGATGTAAGGTAGCTCTAGAAATCTACAGAATTTCTATGGCTGGGGTGTCAAACATAAGGCCCAGGGGCCGGATCTAGCCCCTTGAGAGCTTTATATCCATCCCATGAGCCAGTTGAGGCAGCACCCCCTCTGGAGAATTGGGTTTGATTCCCCACTCCTCCACATGAGTGGTGGATGCTAATCTGGTTACCCAGGTTGGTTTCCCCACTCCCACACATGAAATCAGCCAGGTGACCTTGGGCTAGTCACAGCTCTCTTAGAGCTCTCTCAGTCCCACTGACCTCACAGGGTGTCTGTTGTGGGGAGGGGAAGGGAAGGTGATTGTAAGCTGGTTTGATTCTTCCTTAAGTGGTAGAGAAAATTGGCATATAAAAAACAACTCCCCTTGGTGATTGACTAGGTCCACCTAAGAGTGAACCACCCCTGTTTCCTTGCTTCATACATAAGTATAGGAAGAAGAAGAAGAAGAAGAAGAAGAAGAAGAAGAAGAAGAAGAAGAAGAAGAAGAGTTGGTTTTTATATGCTGACTTTCTCTACCACTTAAGGGAGAACCAAACCGGTTTACAATCACCTTCCCCTCCCCACAACAGACACCCTGTGAGGTAGGTGGGGCTGAGAGAGCTCTAAGAGAGCTGTGACTAACCCAAGGTCACCCAGTTGGCTTCATGTGGAGGACTGGGGAAACCAACCCGATTCACCAGATTAGCATCCGCCGCTCATGTGGAGGAGTGGGAAATCAAACCCAGTTCTCCAAATGAGAGTCCACTGCTCCAAACCACCACTTTTAACCACTACACCACGCTGGCCAGGATCATGGCCAAGCATGGATTTGAACCTTGATCTACCTGATTCTAGTCCAACACTCTAACCCCCGTATCATTCTGACACTTTTTAATAGGTTGAACAAGTAGCTGGCTTTAGCTCACAATCACTTAAAGGCTGCCAGTGGTCACTGGAGTGTGAATTTTATATAGTTTCCCTATGCAGTCCATAAACTCTTAAACACTACCATCTGTTTCTCTAAAAAAAATGAGCTTAACATGCCCTCAGCTAGTTGGATAAATGAAACCCTATTGTGCAGCCTTTGGGAGAGCAAATTTCTTCATGCAAATTTCTTCTGTATATTGAAAGATTTTTCCACATTAGAATTAAGAGGAAGATCCTTCATAGTAATTAAAAATGATTGTATTTTGTTGTTGTTGATGAACTTTAAAAAAATTGCTCCAACTCATACAACTCTGATGAATCTGAAAAGTAAATCAAATACATTTGTCAGGTAGACGTTCTCCTCTCCCCTTCATTCTAGAAATGACATTATTTTTAGCAGAGCAGAAAAAGAATTTTAGCTCCTTATGTATTAGTATGTCTTTTAAAACTCTGTATCAGGACTTCCCTTTTACAAATGCAATCAATCTTGTGTCCCTGGAGAACCGATAACATATCTTTCATTTACTTAGAATTAAATGTGCAAGTTTCACCCTATGCTAATGTGGATTTCGGCTTAAGCGAAGACACATAAAAAGAAATCCTGTCTCCATTTGTTCTCACATCCTAAGTTCTGGAAGTGCTGAATTATTCAAAGTCATTAAAGTTCCAAATCTATGACATACTCTATAAACTGTACTATATTGACTTTGAATTTGGCTTACATTTCATCTAGCTTTCTCTCACCTGCATATTGAGCGGAACAGTAGGCTGTTGGTTTTAGCCATGTGCAATGATATAGATTTTCAACACACATCTTAAGGTGTTGTGACTTAGTTCTCAGAACAATAAACACTGCACAGGTCTTTGAACTCCTGTGAATTGTAGACCTCTTTTCTTGACTATTCTTGAGAGCCAGCATGGTGTAGTGGTTAAGTGCAGTGGATTCTAATCTGGAGAACTGAGTTCGATTCCCCACTCCTCCTGCTGGGTGACCTTGGGCCAGTCACAGTTCTGCTGGGTGACCTTGGGCCAGTCACAGTTCTCTGAGAACTCTCTCAGTCCATGCGGAGGCAGGCAGTGGCAAAGCACCCCTGAACGTCTCTTGCCTTGAAAACCCTACAGGGTCACCATAAGTCAGCTGACTTGAAGGCACACAGACACACACACACATTCTTGACTAAGATTTGCACAGTTAAATCTGCAAACTGTAACTCTGTGTGACTATCCATACATGGGGATTGATCTAGTTAAATTTTCCATCAGCGGAATGGAATTTTCCTTCCCCCGCTCCTCCCATGGCAGCCCACTGACCTCCATGAAATGTTGCTCCAGAAGGAAAGGCCACCTTGAAAAGTGATGTAAGGGGGCAGGCCTTCAACAGGAAGGGGGAATTGTTTAAAATGGCCAGTTTCATCTGGATCCAACCCATAGACATAATCAATAGACTGTGCTCTATTGGTGGGGAGCGTAAGCTTAATTTTTTTCATGCTTGTACTTTCCCGTCCCTCTCCTTTTGTCCCCTCCACCATGAACTGAGCATTATTGGGCAGAGCAGGCGGGGTGGGAGGTCTCACCCCAAAGCGAGAGACCTGGGTTCCCTAATCTGTGGTCACCGTGGCTTTTCTATCCTCACCTCCCCATATTGTCAAATTATTAACTGTTAAGTTCCCTGTGGATGAGGTCTATCTTACATTATTTTGGAAAGTATCACGTACAGTGGTTGGCACCATCAATCAATCTATCAATCAATGAACTGGTCTATACTAAAGCTCTTCTAGCTCTATTAGTCTCTCTGAAAATTTGTGTCTTTTATGCATGGCTGTTTCACTTGTTGTCACTCCTCCAATGACTTGTGTTGATGATGGATGCCAGTTCTGACCATCAGAGGTTGCCTCGCTCTCCCCCTGCATTTCCCCGCAATTTTGCCTGCGTTTTCAGAGACCTGTTTTATCTTGAATTTGAAAACGTGGACAAAACATGGGGAAATGCAGGGGGAGAGCGAGGCGACCTCTGACGGTCGGAAACAGCATGTGTAATCAACACAAAGACCCAAAGTTGTCAAAAGGGTGACGGCAAGTGAAATAAACATGCATACAGTAAAAGACCTTTGTTTCACACAAAGTTTCAACAGGGAATCTCTCTCAATAGCATTAAGATTTTAATTATTAATAATTTTGTTATTTTAAATTATCATTTTTTCTCTCATTATTAATCAGCTCTTAGAACACTGATTCCCCCCCTTTCTGATTAAAACTGCAACATGGATTATATTCGTCTACTGGTTTTGCTTCAGAAAAACATCTGTTGCATTGTTCCTTCTTGTTTTTATGTTATTCTCTCACTGCAGTTTCTGGGTCATTTAGCATTTGTCTTTCTTCCAAATCTGAGGTTGTTTCCCATGGGTTGAGATTTTCAATCTCTCTCTCTCTCTCTCTCTCTCTCTCTCTCTCTCTCTCTCTCTCTCTCTCTCTCTCTTATTAGTAAAGATACCCTGTTTGACGGATAGCGATACTGTAATATGCAACAGCCTAGAATATCTTATACGCCTGAAAAATATGATAGACTGGCATGGAAATGGATTTATTGGACATTGAAATCAAATTATTAAGATGTTTTAAAAAACCCTTTCACTGATTACTTTGATTTTTCTTTCCTCCTCTGAGACATATTGAAGACTGGGAGCCTGATTAATTAACCACATCTTCCAAAGAATACGTGCTTGCAACGCAGACAAGAAAGCAATGTGTATAATGACTGCATAGTAAGACAATGAATACCAAGCCTCCATATCCACAGTTACTTTTTAAAGCATAAATGTCCCCCCCCCCTGTGGCTTTAACCATATTTGTAAAGGCCTCTCCCCCGCCCAGTGTGTAAGGATATGGAATGTAAAGAGATAGTGGCCGCTCGTTTTGCTGAGGCGCAAGTTCAATGGGTGAAATAGTAGGTTGGATAGGTGGAGGGGCCTCCCCCACTTACTCAAAAAAAAAAAAAGAGGCTATGCTCAGTATCATGGAACTTGCATGAACAACAGCTAGGTGGGATGGGGGCTGTGGTAAGGAGAAGGCCTCGGCAAGAATGAGCAAAATGGTGGCTGAATCCTACCGAGTGTTGCCCACCTGCACAGCACAGTGTAGACAAAGGTTGACCACTCCATCCAGGGCTTTTGAGTAGTTTTGCTTCTAAGCCACTGTGAGAATAGCAACAACAGAGTGGGAGAAGGAATAGGGAAGGGTAACCTGAATGTTTGGGGTTTCGGGTGCTACAATGCCTGCTGGACAGGTGGCTGGGGAGGATTTCAAATTTCTCATCTCTGCCATTTTGATAAATTCCCATTTCAGTTTTTTTCTTCTTCTTCCTTATGTGAACTGGACCTGTGATTCTTTATTTTTCCCATCGTGCCATTTTCTGCTTCCTTTCGTTGAGCTGACCCCCCAATGTCCAAGCATGCTGAGTCACTCACTCCAACAAAAACAACAATAACATCTGAAGATATGGGTAGGGCTGTCGATTCGGTTCGTCCTGAACCGAAAAACAGCTGAATTTCCCCTGATTCGGCAGTTTTTAGTTCGGATGGAACCGAACTCAAAAAAGGCGGGAAAATGGGGAGCCGAATTCAGTGAGTTCGGGGTGTTCGGTGAATAAATTCAGCAAATTCGGGGTTCGGCGCAGCAGCATAACCATCAGTTAGTAAGCAGCATTCTCCCGCGGCCAATCGGTGGCCAAGCTGGGTCTTCTTCTGGCCAATCAGTCGCGATTGAGTGCATGAGCCCAGCTGCTGCGCGGCCCGGCCGGGGAGAGAAAGAGAGAGTATCTGTTTGTGTGAGAGAGAAATCCCCATGGGGGGTGCTTGTGCACATTCGTTCCTTTCTGTGGCTGCAGGGGGCACATTTTTTTGGGTACAGCCCCCAAACTTTCAGCATAGCTTCAGAGGAGCCTTCTTGCAAGAATCCCCAAGTTTTGTAAAGATTGGATTGGGGGGGCTGAGATATGAGCCCCGAAAGGGGTCCCCCCTTAATGTGCATTTTTATTCCATTTACAGCACACATTCGCTCCTTTCCGTGGCTGCAGGGAGTGCATTTTTGGGGGTACAGCCCCCAAACCTTCAGCGTAGCTTCAGAGGAGCTTTCTTGAAAGAATCCCCAAGTTTTGTAAAAATTGGATCAGCGGGGGCTGAGATATGGCCCCCTTTTCCCTATTGGGATGAATGGGATCAGCCGATCCTATGTGCATCTCGACAGCGGCAAATCTAAGGCAAAACCTCACGTGCTTAAATGGTACCGTATTGGATCACCCAGTCCTCCAAGTCCCTCCTGATGGAACAGAAGACATCCACAGTAAGACCCCTTTTGGGGCTATAATTTTTCTCCTGTGTGTGTGTGGGGGGGGGAAGCAGAGTCTCTGTGCGTGTGGGGAGGGAGCAGTTTCTGTGGGTGGGGGGAAGCCAAAGGGGTTTTTTGCCCATTCTGTCTGGGGTGTGTGCCCCCTCAAGTCTCTCTCTCCCTAGTTTGAGGGGGGGCTTCAGTTATGTGTCCTCAGGTTTTCCCTCATTCATAAGATCGGTTAGGTCTATTTTGATGCTTGCTCAAAAATTGTTTTCAAATTGTGACTTAAAGAATGCATTTTCCCGAGTCCGATGCAAAAGGGGAAATTCCACCCCCTCCTGCTCCTGATGCTTAGCTAGCATGCCTCTGTCCCTTTCCATGGTTTGCAAACTCCCAGGCGTCAGGTGTTGCTTTGCATGGTTGCAAACGTGTTGCTTTGCATGGTTGTGTTGCTTTGCATGGTTTGCAAACTTCTTCTGTCCTTTTCCCTGGTTTGCAAACTCCCAGGCGTCAGGTGTTGCTTTGCATGGTTGCAAACATGATGGTTTGCATGGTTGTGTTGCTTTGCATGGTTTGCAAACTTCTTCTCACCTGCCCCGCGCTTGCTCCCCGCAGCTCAGCTGTTTGTTGGGGCTGGGAGCTTTGACTGGGCGGCAAGCTCTGCTAATTGCAAATGCACATTAAGGAGGGGGGACCCCTTTCGGGGCCCATATCTCAGCCCCCGCTGATCCAATCTTTACAAAACTTGGGGGTTCTTGCAAGAAGGGTCCTTTGAAGCTACGTTGAAAGTTTGGGATCTCTACCCCCAAAAATGCCCCTCCATAGCCACGGAAAGGTGCAGTTGTGATTTTAATGGCTTTATTCGGCCGAATTGTTCCTTGAACTCCAGACCTCATGCCAAATTGCACGGACCCAAAGCAGGGGGAGTTCGGACTTCGGCATTTCCCGAATAAAAATGGGCCGAATTTTGCCGAATCTGAATTTTACCAAAAAAAAATTTCAACAGCCCTAGATAGGGGGAACAGTGGTCTACACCCCATGTTCCCTCCCTTTTACCTAATAGTGAAAGTGGAACTTTTCTGTTTTCCTCACTTCTATATTTTCCATCATGCAGAGCTCTTTATATGAATATAAGAAGAGCTCTCTTGGATCAGACCAAACATTCATCACACTCCATCCTGTTTTCAGCAGTGGCCATCCAGATACTTACCCACAAACAGCATAAGTGCAAATGTTACCATCTCCCAGCTATTAGTTTTCAAAGGTATGCAATGACTGAACATGGAGGCTCCACTTTGCTATAATGGGTATTAGACATTCATAAGCTCATTTTTTTTCCTAATTGTTTTATAAAGGTATAAAAATGCTTAATCCTGATTAATCTATTGGATGGATGTTCCTCCAGCCTAAGGAGCCTTTCTCCAACTTAAGCAGCCCTTCTGCAGAAGAAGGCTTCAAACTTTGCTTAGTGGAGTGGTAGTATTCAAGCTATTGGGCTGGATCTTAACATTCCATTCTTCTGAGACTTTTTTAAATGCAAGGAGTCCTCTTCGGATGCACCAGCATCTTGCATTTATGGAAAGTTTTGTTGTTGTTGTTGTTGTTGTTGTTGTTGTTTTTGGTGCTGCAAAAATGTGGCTGCACTCAGTGGAACAAAATGGTAGGATCCAACCCATTGTAATAAAATAACACTATTCCACTCAGAGGAGCCAGCATGGTGTAGTGGTTAACAGCAGTGGTTTGGAGCGGTGGACTCTAATCTGGAGAACCAGGTTTGCTTCCCCACTCCTCCGTATCAGCTGCGGAGGCTAATCTGGTGAACTGGATTTCTTTCCCCACTCCTACACACAAAGCCAGCTGGGAGACCTTGGGCAAGTCACAGCTCTGTTAGAGCTCTCTTAGCCCCACCTACCTCACAGCATGTCTGTTGTGAGGCAGGGAAGGTGATTGTAAGCTGGTTTGAGTCTCCCTTAAGTGGTAGAGAAAGTCGGCATATAACAACCAACTCTTCTTCAATAATGGTTGCTTGATATTTATCTTTCCTTAGAAAATGAATACTGTGTGACCATATTTCAGTAACATATCACTTCATTTCAGAAACAGCAGCAAAAAGATCAGCCCTGTACACCATTCTGAGAAGTTCATGACCTCAATTGACCTGAAAGGTACAGAACAAGCAAGAGTCTCTAAACGTTGCATCAATGAAACTCTTGGGTTTTTTTAAGGTGCATTGATCTTTACGCATTCCTGTGTTGTCATGAGCCCTCCAAGAAATGTCTCTCAAGATAACATTTCTTTCCCCACCCTTGTTTAATAAGGACAGGCCCTGCGATGCCCATAGTTAGGGAGATGACTATCTCTAGCCTCTTGAGTTTCAGCAAAGATATATCTTCTGCCATCTGTTTGGGATGAGTGAAGGCTGATAGACTAAATTTATCTCTAGAATGAGATAGGAGGTATACACTGACAAAGAAAGTGGAACGATTTGGTAGCAGGCCACTGCGCAACATATAGCCTTTCCATTTATCATCACGAGCACTGCCTAGTTTCATTTTTTTCCTGCTTCATAATATTTATTTTACATTAGTCTGTTCCAGACATTGAGAGTATCCTACCTTAGACTAAAGGAAGTTCTGCCAGGAGGAGTCTTTCTTCTCCTTTGGTGGCTCTTCTATTGGAGGACAACTAAATTAAGTTGGAAGGAGGCTGCTTAGGCCAGAGGAAGTAATTAAACTTTGCATAGTAGAATGGTAGAATACAGGCTATCATAGTTTTCAAGCAAAACTCAGTGCCTGGATAGGAACTCAGCCTAGGAACCCAACACATGCTCCCTTGAGCCCCCTGAATAGAATTGCAATCAAGAAACTATCTGTAATAAAATAGGGATGTGCCATTTTCCTTCACAGGTGGGACAAAATGGACAGGTGAACCTTTCTCATCACTACATGCTGAATCACATAGGCGGCTATAAGCAGCTTTATTTAGGGCTTGGGAGGAGACATGGTTTTTTTTAAAAAAATGTTTCTGGACATGTTGGAGATAGGCTTGCCAGCTCCAGGTTAGGAAATACCTGGGAAATTTGAGGGTGGAGCCTGAGGAGGGTGGGGTTTGGGGAGGGGAGAGCCTTCAATGGGGTATAATGCCATAGAGTCCACCTTCCTTATATGGTAGATATGAAAGAATTCCTCTTAGTGACAGGGTACCCCATGCATGGTTGGGGTACCTGAACACCTAATTCATGTGTTAACCTTTGTTGTCAAGAGCTCAGTGTTTCTCAGACCAACAGTTGATGGTGTATCTTTTATCAGACATAAAGTATTTTATTACTCAACAAGTAGCCAGATACCTGCTAGCTGTATCAAGGGTATGTGAACTGCTTGTACGTGCTTCTAGATAATATTACTAACAATGTCATTTTAATGCTTCTATAGACTGTTCGGTGTTTGTAATTTTGTTTTATAACTAAGGTGTTGTAAATGCCTAATAAAGGTGATGATGATGATGAGTCCACCTCCCAAGGCTGCCATTTTCTCCAGGTGAAGGGATCTCTGTCACTTGAAGATCAGTTGTAATCCAAAGAGATCTCCAGCCACCAAATGGAGGTTATTAAACAAGGAAAGCACTGATGGCTAAACAATACAGGTAAATGAATTTATAAAAATCTATTGTGCAATAAGTTATTATAATATACATATGAATAATGTTCCACAATAAATAATATTCCACAATGAACCAACGTCTCCATGAGTGGTTAATTTCAATCAAATTACATGAACAATGATCAGATTAACAAAGCTGAACCTTTAAGCAACATACATATTACAAAGTACTGATATGTGAACATTCAATGTCCATATTCATACTGAAGCGACAAAACCGCAACATTGTGCAGCAAAAGGTGCAGCGAGATGGGTTTCCAGTAATAGACCCATTTCACCACTAGGGTTTCTTCAGTCGTGAGAATCTTCTCTGCAGATCATGAATGAGGCGTCTGTCCATGATTCAAGTGAAATATTAAAAGCACAATCAACTATAATCTAAGCCCAGCACCTAAATGTATTACAAAATAGCATACATATATCATAAAGCACATACTGCATAGCAGGAATCAAGCCATCAGTGTTGTTTAATAACTATTGTATTTGGGCACGAGGCATTGTCTTTGAACATTACCTCCTGGAGGTTGGCAATCAGAAGATTTTATGAAGTTTGCTTGGCACAATTTAAAATTAGTGTGGATTTTAAGGAACCAGCTCAGCTTGGGCAGAGAGAAAAAGCGAGACGCTTTAATTGATTCCCAACATGGATCACTCAAGCTGGTAAAGGGGTGATTAGGCATTGTTTCACAGGACAAATTGAACGGATGCAAACAGAGCTGCCCTAGAGCCTCTGAATGATTGCTGTTTATTCCCAAACCTCTTCCAGACATGAAAAAAAAATCCCTTTAACGTTCCTTCCAAACAGCAGTTACTTTAATTTATGATGCTAACTCTTCAACCTGAATGCCTCCTCCTCCTCGCCCCTCTACCGGTCCCTCTATCTTCCCGGCTAGACTTTCCAATTTTTTTCCCTGCTCAGTTTGGTTCCTCTGCTATCTGTAAGAAAACTAATTACACTCTTGACCCACTTCTGTCTCCTGCCTTTTCCCCCCACACCCGTGTCTGGTATACATGGTGGGTTACAGCCACAGTGAATGATGATTTCCTTGTCATAATTTATTCAGCTCTCCCGCCCTTTATTTAAGCATGTGTACCAAACCTGGAGTGAACCTGAAATGCTCCAGTTACTGCCCCCATTTTCACTATCTGTCTCATCACAGTCCTTGAGAACTCATGCATCTGCACATGCCAAGGGATGAGCAAATGTTCTTCGCTCCCTTTTTTGTGTGTTTTATATTTACTTATATTGTTTCTTTGAGTCTTCTGCTTTCACTGCTCATTTTGTAAGTTGAGTTGTGCATGCTTGTTGTATGGATTTTAATAAGCTGTTTACACATACAAGGCATGTCAGTTGGAAGTGTCATACACAAAGAGTGTCTAATGCTGATTTATGGGTGCGCTAATTATGTTGGAAAACGCATAAATTGCACAGGGGGGGATCCCATGTGAGAAAACAGACAATCTCATGGATATGAGGGATCTTGTGTTCGCACAATGGAGACTGAAATAGGGATTTACCCCTCGCCTAAGCATCCCCCAGTTCACATGTCTGTCAGTCCTTGAGGATTTTGTGACTCCGCAATCAATTTTATCCAGGGTCAGAAAAGACTGCTGTGGAGAAGAAAAGAAAGAAGAGTCTGAAGAATCAGATAATGATAAAGGAGTTGGATTGTTCACTAACAGCCCATTTCTGAGCTGGCAGCGGCCAGGTACGGTGGGGAGGAGGCGCCGCCTCCTAAACCATTCCACTGCCGCTGAAAAACCCAAAAAGGCTTTCAGAGGCTTTTTGGGGGGGGGTCAAATGGGGCCTTTTCACCCCACTGAGAAAAGTGAGGCTGCGCCAGCAAAAAGCTGGCAGCCTCGCTCCTCTTGCCGCCACCATACCCAGGGCGAACGGGGACAGGAGGCTTCCTAACAGCAGCTCCTCCCCCCAGAATGCTCTGGGAACACCTCCTGGGATGTTGGGATGCCCCAGGGATGCTAGTGAGGGCATTTACACCAGTGGGACACTGGTGGAAGGCCCCACCAGCGTCCCAGGGTGGCGCTGCCATGGCGGCAACCAGCCTCCGGCCCTCCCCGCCATCATTGGGGCCACTTACAGTGACATAAGTACCCTGGATGCCAGTGTGGAGGGCCCCAATGCCGGCGCAGTGCCTTCCTGGTCTCCTAAGGGATTTCACCCTTAAAGGTCAGGAATATGCTGTAAAATTTTGTTAAGGGTTATTCTGTAATAAATCTTGGTTGATTTTTTCCCCCTTTCTGTGACCCATAAAAAGAAAGAAAGAAAAGACTGTTGTGAAAAAGGGAGCATGGGCCAGATCCATTATCCTTGAGTCCACAGATCTTTGGATCCAACCCAATGACTTTTAACAAAAATAGCCTTTAGTTGCTGTTTAGTTATTTGACTTATTAATAAGCAGGGCCTGACTCTTCACATACACAAGATACAGCCAGCATTTTCTGGCAACAATTCATGTACACTATATGCAGACACAGAGGGAGTCATCCTATTTTAAATCCAGCTCTCAACAGAAGAATAAGACTGATGTATCAGTGGCTTCAGAACATTTCAAATATGCATTTGAGTTAGGGTTGCCAATTGCCCAGTGGTAGCAGGCAAACTACCGCCCATCCACCAGGCTGCCCACCGGCCAGCTGAGGGAGAACGAACAGTGCAGGCATGCATGTGGGCACTGTGGACACTCGTGCACAGATGTGGTGCACATGTCACTTTTGGGTAAACCCGAAAGTGAGGCGGACACTCTAGCACCCTCGGCTAAAACTCTATGGAAACCAGATCGCTAGAGCGTCCCCATCACTTCCAGGTTAAACTGGAAGTGACGTAAGTGCATCGTGCGCTGGCGTGCAGGCACATCGTGCCAGGCGTGCACGCATCACACACTAATGCCACGGCCCTGCGAAGCTCCTGCTGGTGGAGCTGCGGGGCCTGGCAAGTCTAATTCGAGTTATAGCTGAGACTAAATAAAATAGTCTTGTCCTTTTCTGTGTGCCATGGGAAAAGGTTGTTGGAGTCAGAGATCTCCATTTATTTCGCCTGCTTACACATTATTATTTTTCTAACTCACAGGAGGTTATGGGGTAAAAAAAATGTCCCAAAAGAGCAGGCACTGAATTTTTGATACACATTGCACACTATCCATTGAGATTTCATTGATTCCTTTGGGTTTATCGGTAGCCTCATTCTGCAGCAACAGCTATTTCTAAATTAAGAACTCATCTTGCCCTACTTAATTACAGCTATCCTATTTTTATCTAGCTACTCCAAGTTTTCTCATTGGTAGTGCATTCGTAGTATCTCAAGAAGCCTACCTAACTCGTTCTGAAATGTCTATAATGATCTACTTTCCAATGCCCTAATTTTCCTAAGACATTCACAATTATTAGTAAAAGTTACATTGGATGAACAGTGCAAGTAAATCAACATGGCTCTTTCACTACAAATATGTTCTCCATGTTTTGCTTGTGTATGTGGCTGGCCATTCAGAAGCTGACTATGACTATGTCTAACACATTTTTACTTTGGTCACATTACGAGAAGACAAGAGTCTCTGGAAAAGACTAGGAAATGTTTGGAAAAGTTGAAGGCAGCAGGAAAAGATAAAGACCCAATATTAGATGGATTGACTCAATCGAGGAAGCCATGGCCCTCAGTTCGTGAGACCTGAGCAAGGCTGTTAACAACAGGACATTCTGGAGGTCATCCATTTATAGGGTTGCCATAAGTCAGAAGCTATTTGATAGCACTTAATACCCACATAAATAATAAATTATATCTCTTCCTTCCCTGACTAAGCTCAGAAATGTATATATGTTTCCCCTTTTCACCATTTAGGTAGGTTAAGACAGAGTGACTGGTCAAAGGTCACCCAAACAGCTTCCTGTCACAGTGAGTATTTGAACTCATGTTTCCTCACTACTAATGTAATGCTCTGGACTACATCTTCTGTTGAGATCTTTTACATATTGAGTTAAGAGAATGAGAACAAATAATTTACTCTAGATAAGGCTGCAAGCCAGGACCAACCAATATGATCAGAGTCCATTACTTGGCAAGTGAAGGCACCCCATTTCTGAATTGAGTCTCAAATATCTTTGCCTCGCTGCCCCCCTCAACTTGAGCAGCTGCCAAACAACTTTGTGGAGGAGGTGAAATGGACTCTCCTCCGCTGTCATGGATGGGTTGGCCACTGAATTATATGGCAGAGGAGAATTATGACTCCCATAAGGCTGTGAGAAAATGCACACCCACAAATAAGGTTGACACACAGACTCAACTTTATATACATATATATATTTAAAAAAACTCCAACAACACTATGCTCATACCCTGCCAGAAAATATTTTTGTTAGTCTTTAAGGTGCTACTGGACTCTTGCTCTTTTCTACTAACACTATGTTGATTCCTCATGGATTTGCTCTGCTAATGGTAGCTCCTTCCTGCAGCATAAGGTGCCTTGCCTCAACACCAGGGGCTTTTCCATTTGAGGAACGAATCCATGTAATCCAAACCCTGATTTATAGTCACTGGATGTCTGACTGATTTGTTCACTCTTTTGTTTAAACCATTGGTCACTGTGCTGTATGCAGCAACATGTGTTGGGGGGGATGGGCAGTAAGGAACTGAACTGCTAATGAACAGCCAAATTGCTGAAAAAATGACTGCCTGCTTGCCACTGGTGAGCATATTGCGAGCCTATCTGGCAGTGTGTGCAAGCATCCCTACTGTGGTCTAGATTAAAGTTGTGTTTTCCTTTTCCAGTCCATATTCTTGGTCTATATTTGTGTCACATCTTGGAAGCTAAACAGGGTCGGGACTTGGAAGGGAGACCACCAAGGAAGGCTCTGCAGAGGAAGGCAATGGCAAACCACCTCTGCTTCTCACTTGCCTTGAAAGCCCCTTGGTATGGTCACCATAAGTCAGTTGTGATGGGACAGCACATACATACATACATATTTATGGACCCTAAAATGGGGGTGTCAAACATATGGTCCATGGGTCAGATCCAGCCCCTTGAGAGCTCTTATCAGGCCCATGAGCCAGCCAATGCAGCCACCTACCAGCCTCGATCTGGCTGGCGAGGCATTGTCCGACCCGACCAGGTGACATTTATATCATATCCTGCCCTTGTAACAAATGAGTTCAACACCCCTCCCCTAGAAGATTATTGTTTGAATATTACGTTGCAAGCATGACATTATTTACCTAGTGAAGGTTGTGGTTAGAAAATTGGGGGGAGGGGGTGCCTTTGTTATAATAACGTCTGTAATGTTTCATGCACAGTTTTCAGTGGCTGAGATAAAAGAAATGGCTACACCTGAGGTGTGTTTATTTTTGAGGGCAGAATCAGACATATAACAAACACAGGACTGCTACTGAAAATGGCAGCCTGGGGTGGGATTTCGATTCCTTCTGCATAACATCTAGATGGTTACCTTTTCTGCTGTCACAATTATGATGTGTTTTTCCTTGACCCTGATCCACATCACTGGAAGAGATTTTAAAAATGCATATTGTAATAATATGAAGGCATAGGCTTGGTCTTACTAGACATTAGAAAGGTGGAAGTCAACGCAGGCCTGCCATTTTCACCCCATTTCACCCCGGACTCACATTCCATTCAGAAATACATAACACTCATCAATGGAACAGGGACTGCTGGCAGCCCCAGCACAAAGTGTGAATAGGTTCTGAGATTTGGTAAGCTGAAATGAAGAAAATATGCACTATTTTCATCCAGTTTCTATTGTTCTAGATTTACATTAGAAACTGTTTGGGCATAGATCTCAAGTGGCATTTCTCCCAGCAACTTCACAGCTCCCACTGTATCACCTCTGCAGTCTTTCAGTTCGCTATAATAAACACAGAGCTTTTAAATAGGTGGGCTTTTTAAAAAAAATAAAAATGCAGGGATGTGTTGTATATAAAGCAAGTCACCTGATCTCTGCTGCAATATTTGAAAGTTTTAGAATCTTGGTCCTAGACACAGTCACGGTCACCTTTATTGGCATAAAATCGATACACAGAGTGATTACATAATAACACAAAATGGTTGCAGTTAAGCATTTTTCCTGCTGCCTTCAACTTTTCTTAGCATGACTGTCTTTTCCAGTGACTCTTGTCTTCTCAAAATGTGACCAAAATACGATAGCCTCAGTTTAGTCATTTTAGCTTCTAAGGTCAGTTCAGGCCTGATTTGATCTATAACCCACTGTTTATTACTGATCTGTAATAATGTTTGTGAACATGCCATGGCAACACAGGAGGCTCACCACTGGCAAGAGGAGAGAGAACTGCTTCAGTTATCTTATTGGCCCCAATTTGCATGTAACCCTAGCGTTCCACCAAAACTGTGTTCTTACCGTTGAATGAGTACAATTTACAGTGTAGACGGGAATGTTCTCACCCAGAGATAATTTAATCTGAACTTGTTTTTGCCGAACATGGTAGCAATAGTTAAAAGGATACAAAAATAGCAAACGTGGCTTGCAGCAAGTGCAAATCAGCTAACTGATCATTATAATCTTGTCAGAAGTTTTTAAAGGAAGCAGTGTTCTCTATGTGTTGTGATAGTGTGTCCTTTTTAAAGCTGGTTATTTTAGACTGCCTAGGCATGATTACACGTGAACCACTATGACTGTCCGTCATACCGAGTATTCGTCTTCTTTCGGTGCAAGTCGTAGTCCTTCACTTCAGATTATTGCTTTGGGAACACCGCAATCGTATTAGAAATATTCATGTTGTGTTCTCAAAAGGCTCATGTACGACATTTGCTAATGGAAGTGGGAGCCCAAAGAGAGGCTTCTGTGTGCCATTTGTTGTACAAAACAAAATGTGGACATGGGATCCACATTGAATTTTTTCCATCAGCAGAACGGAAATTCCTGGCTCCCCTGTCCCACTGCACTCCCCTCCCCCAGTCTCCACAAAGTACTGCTCCTGGGGGACAGGGGACATTTATGGATGACATGATGGCCATTGGCAGCAGGAAGCGGGGGCTGGTGGAAATAGTCAATTTACAGTGCATTCCTGAGGCTGGGGGCCGAATCACCTAGGGAGGCAAAGTGACCCCTACGCTGGTGTCCGTGCCACTTGTGTTGCCCTCCCCCCCCCCCCGGGCAGCTGTGGCAGTGTGACCCTCGGACACCTTTCCTTTCCTTTCTCCCTTAGAAGCTCCTTGATCCATTGATCTTGAGCAGAGTAATTTTAGATCTAATGTTTGAGGGATATAAGAACTGAAATAAATCTTGCCACTGACAATGTAGCTTTGGTATCCCTGTCACTTAATAATAATAAAAAAAAACCTCCTCTTTTCTTTTTCCCCCATCCTGACCCTATCGGCTTTCCAAAACCTAGCTCCCATCCAGTATCTTCATACTCAAAGCAAGCATAGTGGTCAAGTAGGTTTTTCTTTCTCTCTGGGGATCTGCTATCAGGTAATGGAGCTACACACACAATGGTGCTCAGCTGATCTTAGCTGTTAGATGGCAGCATAAGAGTAGCCATGCTTGGTCCAATCAATAGTCCAGCATGTTTACAAGGGTGGGCAATCAGGTGCCCCAGGGAAACCCACAAGTGTGTCTTGTCTTCATTGCATTGAGTTAAGGTGAATGGTTGTGTTAAGGTTAATAACATCAAATAATGTCGGTATTTGCCCAATGCCCTCCGCCCCCCCCCCCCAACTTAGCCTTGGGCCGGCAAATCTTCCCTTCCTTTCATTTCACCAGCTTTGGTTTTTAGCACCTTTTTGAAAGCTAAACACATTCAAACTTCATAGTATGTTGTGGAAATATGACATTATTCCTACATTCATGTATTATATTTCCTACCTGGGGCAAATAATTTTCCTCCCAAATGGGACATCCATTACTGCAATAATTGTGGTGCCAGATGTAGGTGCATCAGTGTCTTAGACTTTGTGACATAAATGGTGATGAGTGATACTAATCTCACCATACTTTATCCACAGTGTTGAGACTTTTAAAAGTTTTTTTCTGCATTATTAATGCTTTGAGGCTAAGCTCACCTTTCCTGAAAGTTTCTAACCTTTAGAAACAAAAGTGATGAATTCCAGAAAAACTACCCTCTCCCTTTTCTGCAATGCTGAACTATTTCACAAAGATTTTGTTTTTGGCATTCATTGCTTGCTAATTCTTCAAAGGCAGTGCATTTCCCCTCTACAGCTGTGGAACTCACCTCTGCCCTTATGTGTTGTTTGTATCTTTTAAAATCTATTTCTATTCCATCTGTCCATTTGATGTGGAATAAATATTGCCATCAAATGGGGAAATGCAGAACTAATATCCACTTGCAAGGAAAGAAAGAAAGAAAGAAAGAAAGAAAGAAAGAAAGAAAGAAAGAAAGAAAGAAAGAAAGAAAGAAAGAAAGAAAGAAAGAAAGAAAGAAAGAAAGGAAGGAAGGAAGGAAGGAAGGAAGGAAGGAAGGAAGGAAGGAAGGAAGGAAGGAAGGAAGGAAGGAAGGAATAAATGAGGTCACATCATCCATTCATATCACCAGCAACTGGCTTTATTAGAGGGAGGACTTCATAATGCATTTGGTAAAGACCTGAACCTTGGAACCCAGATCTCCACTGAACTTTCAACATGTGGCAAAGGAAAGGTCGGATTTGAAGAAGAGGTGGTTTTTATACCCTGCTTTTCTCTACATTTAAGGAGTCTCAAAGCAATCACCTTCCCTTCCCCTCCCCACAATAAACACCTAGTGAGGTAGGTGGGGCTGAGAGGGTTCTGAGAGGACTATGACTAGCCCAAGGTCACCCAGTAGGTTTCACGTGAAGGAGTGAGAAATCAAACCTGTTTCTCCACTGCTCTTAACTGCTACACCATACTGGCTCTCTTGTAGAGGGAAAGTAGTGCTGAGGAGAAACAACTGGCAGGCACTCCATCATCACCATCTTCTCCAAATCCTCCTCTCCAACCATAATTTTGTAGACCTGGGTTCCAGACCTGGTGTTGCCCTCAAAGACATCCAAAAAGGATAAACAAACAGATTATATTTCTTACTGAAAATGCAAGCAGAGATGCTCATGATTCTGACAGATACCAAAATAAGGAATGTGAATGTCGACCATAAGCTAGCTCTGCATCAAGTAATGAAGCCAAGTGTAAATTATGCATCACCGGAAATGGCTGGATAAAGAAGTTGTGTATGGAATCTAGGACTGGCTGACTGTACCATGTGTGAAAAGTTATTTTGCAATGCAAAAGGCATGATGGAAATGACTCATTACAACTATGGAACATCTCTTGTGCACTGGTCTTTGGTAAGAGCATGTGGAATGATCCCCCCTGACAGTGGAACAAAGGAATATAGCACTATGTGAGAAGAAAAAGAAAATCCTCACTTATTTTTTCAGGATCAATATTTAAGCAAGAACCAAGATCCTTCCTGGCTCTTTGAAGAACTCACCCTGAAAAAGAAAAAAAAGAAAAAAAAAACATTTCATGTGTACTTTCCATTTCATTTCCCAATTGTGTTTCTTCCAAGGAATTGTAGCACTCCAATGGAAGAGGCCCAATGTGAATTAATTCCTAAATCCAATAGTTGGATGAATGTTCCTTGCAGCAGCATGCATGAACAATGCAGAACGCACAAGACAAATATCTATAAGAATAATCAAAGTCTTCTGATAGTATGGATTTCCTGATCTCTATTCACACTCCCTTCAATAGGGGCTCTACGATAACATAAAGAGGCTTTGGTATCTATGTGTACTCCAAGATGAGGCGATGCAAATTGCCTCTTCTAGACAAGATGACACAGTATCCAAGCACATGTCAGATGCAAAGAGGAGCGCGTAATCACGATCATGATAAAATTGCACAGGCAATCTAATTGGCACGCACCTGCAGAACAGATATCGGGTATGAAACTCGGTCTGTGATTCTAAGCACATTGACGTGAAACAAGGGATGGTCAAGCACATTGACAGGCGCCTACGTCACTTGATTGCTTGATGCTTTGTGCTGGTATACTTAAGGTCTTTTCACAAGGTAAGGGTAAACTTACTGTTGCAGCCAGAGGGGCTGGATTTCAGGATGAGAAGCTATCTCTGAGCTATGCCTGCTCTGAAGATCTGAACAAATGCATACCAACTGTCACACACATCCTCTGTACATATTCTTGGGGACCCTACAGCTTCCTCCATCATGCATAGAGGCTGATGCATGTACATTTTCTATGCCTGTAGGATAGGGTTGCCAACCTCCAGGTAGTAGCTGGAGATCGCTCGCTATTACAGTCATCTTGTTCATGGTCTTCCTAGAGGCACCTGGTTGGCCACCGTATGAACAGACTTCTGGACTTGATGGACCTTGGTCTGATCCAGCACTGCCTTTCTTATGTTCTAAAACATGAAAAATACATTACCAGATCCATGTGGAAAAGAATAGATGGTGGAGGGTTTAAAAAATACACTTTGGATATAGCTCATCAGTTTACAAGGGGCACCAAAAACTCAGGCAGGTAGAAATGTAATTGAACACATGAACACATGAAGCTGCCTTATACTGAATCAGACCCTCGGTCCATCAAAGTCAGTACTCTCTACTCAGACTGGCAGGGGCTCAACAGGGTCTCAGACAGAGGTCTTTCACATCATCTGCTTGCCTAGCCCTTTAACTGGAGATGCCGGGGATTGAACCTGGGACCTTCTGCATGCCAAGCAGATGCTCTGCCACTGAGCCATGGCCCCTCCCCAAACTTAACTTTCTGCATGGCTGTCAACTTATCTTTCTGCATGGCTGTCAGCCGATTTAAAAACCTGATACAAGCTAATTTAAAAATGCCTTTCTGTCTGTCCCACACAAGCACACCCTCCCCACAGACACAACAACAGCGGGAAAGAGGCACAAAAATATTTCAAAGGGCAGGTGCAAATTTAAATTCATCCTGTTGCCACTTAAGTATCTGTCATCGTTCTGCACAGCTCTTTCTGCCCTTAGTCTTATTTTTATTCTGCAGAGTGCAGCGTAATCTAGAAGGAATTTATTAATTAATTCTGACCCTCCGGTGGAGCAGGGTTTGCAGCTGCTAGACAAATCTTTCCAGACCTCCCCTTTTGGAATCCTTTGGCAGCGCGGAGCTGCTGGTCTGAATCTTACAAATAACGGTGTGATTTCTCAGCTGGGTTAATGTCAACACACTAAAGGGGGAGGGAGCATGCAGAGATTTGCAGGCACTCTCTACGGGCGAAAACACATGGTCGCTTTATCCTCCTTTATTCCCTGTTTCAGCCAGGATTCAACCAGGAGTGAACGCATGCGTTTTGCCAAACGTGCGTTCAATCCTGGCTGAAACAGGGAATAAAGAAGGCTAAAGCGACTGTGCGTTTTTGCCCCCTCTTGGATTCCTGGAAGTATCCAAATATCGAAAGGCCTTTACTCTTGCACGATTCAATGCCTTACCTTCAGCTCTTCTGGAAGGCAGGTATCTCTGTACTCCCTTTCATCAACAACTATGCACATGCAAAACAGTTAAAGTGGAATCAATGGAACATGTTCTGCTGCAATGTCTAGGGTTGCCATCCTCCAGGTACTAGCTGGAGTTCTCCTGCTATTGCAACTGATCTCCAGCCGATGGAGATCAGTTCCCCTGGAGAAAATGGCCGCTTTGGCCATTGGACTCTATGGCATTGAAGTCCCTCCCTTTCCCAAACCCCACCCTCCTCAGGCTCCACCTCAAAAACCTCCTGCCAGTGGTGAAGAGGGGACTGGCAACCCTAGCAATGTCCCTTCTACAACGACATAAAATCGCAGTACATTCTCCCCATATTGACATCTTTTCCTGGGAGATCGGAAGAAGCTAAAGTTTCCCTTCTCTTAGCAGACTCCTCTTGGGAGATAACCATTCAAGTAGCCAAATTTTGCCTCCGGTCTAGTGGGATTCGTAAAAGGCTAATTGAAAACCTTTCCCCATAGAAGATTTTTCCTCCTCTTCTTCAAATCATCCCTCCCAGAATCATCAACTTTTATTATTTCATTTTATTATTATTATAACCTAACTTTGATTTTTATTCAGAGCTGATATTGTATTGAAATAAAACTTGATGGATTGATTTGCAGGCATTGCTTTGAAATACCATCGTGTACGCTTCGCGTGTTTGCTGGGTGGCTAACAAGCCTCAGTGCTAAAGAAGCCGTGTGACTCATCGGGAAATGCTGATCTCCTCTGCCTGCCACATCCCATATTTTCCATTAGTGATTATCAATTCTGAGCTGTAATTGTGGGGGAGAAAAAGCAGAGAGCAAGATTTGCCACACAGACCCAGGCTGCCCCGTTCAATTATAAAGCAAGGGAGAGCCCTGCTGGAGAAGCTTGATAAATGCAGTCTGGTTTAGGTAAGTCCAAGCAGCTGGTTTTTACCTTCAAAGAGAGAGTGGCAAGACACACTGCCTAAATTCAGGGATTCCCCCATTTCGCTGCCTATTCATGATTATGCTGATTTGGAGCATCGGCTGTCTTATGCAAAGGAAAACAGGGGGGGGGGGCAGCAAGACAGGAAAAGATAGGCCCTGTGCTACTAAATGCTTTGCCTCTGGTATCAGATACTTTTAGTTCATGGCATTATTGCAGAAATAGGACACATCTTGAAAAGCTAGCCAGATATGGAGGTGCCATGGCTCAGTAACAGAATGTGAGCTTTGCAAGCAGAACATTTCAGGTTGAATTCCTGGCACCTGCAGTATAAGGGTTGCCAAGTCCCTCTTCACCGGCATAGAGCAAGGATCTCAGCAGGTGTTTGGAAATGGTTTATGATGAGGAGGTGTTGTAACTCAGCATCCTAACCCCTTTTGCCCCAAGAACACCCCCTCGAGTTGCAGCATTGTTGTGTGTGTGTGTTAAGTGCTGTCAAGTCGCTTCCGACTCATGGCGACCCTATGAATGAAAGTCCTCCAGAATGTCCTATCTTTGACAGCCTTGCTCAGATCTTGCAAATTGAAGGCTGTGGTCGAAGGCTTTCACGGTCAGAGTTCATTGGTTCTTGTAGGTTATCCGGGCTGTGTAACCGTGGTCTTGGAATTTTCTTTCCTGACGTTTCGCCAGCAACTGTGGCAGGCATCTTCAGAGTAGTAACACTGAAGGACAGTGTCTCTCAGTGTCAAGGGTGTAGGAAGAGTAATATATAGTCAGAAAGGGGTTGGGTTTGAGCTGAGTATTGTCCTGCAAAAGTATTGTCCTGTAAGTATCAAGATAATGTGCTAATGAGGGTATGGTATGTTAATATGGAACCATTGTATCCTGAAGTGATCTGTTAATGTGTGTAATCAAAAACTAATCTGTATGGCTATTGTTGAATGTTGTCTTTGTCTGGAGGTTTTTCAGGGCAGGAAGCCAAGCCTTATTCATTCTTAAACTCTCCTCTTTTCTGTTAAAGTTGTGCTGATGTTTATGAATTTCAATGGCTTCTCTGTGCAATCTGACAAAATAGTTGGTAGAATTGTCCAGTCTTTCAGTGTCTTGGAATAAGACCCTGTGTCCTGTTTGTGTCAGTCCATGTTCAGCCACTGCTGATTTCTCAGGTTGGCCAAGTCTGCAGTATCTTTCATGAAAGATACTGCAGACTTGGCCAACCTGAGAAATCAGCAGTGGCTGAACATGGACTGACACAAACAGGACACAGGGTCTTATTCCAGGACACTGAAAGACTGGACAATTCTACCAACTATTTTGTCAGATTGCACAGAGAAGCCATTGAAATTCATAAACATCAGCACAACTTTAACAGAAAAGAGGAGAGTTTAAGAATGAATAAGGCTTGGCTTCCTGCCCTGAAAAACCTCCAGACAAAGACAACATTCAACAATAGCCATACAGATTAGTTTTTGATTACACACATTAACAGATCACTTCAGGATACAATGGTTCCATATTAACATACCATACCCTCATTAGCACATTATCTTGATACTTACAGGACAATACTTTTGCAGGACAATACTCAGCTCAAACCCAACCCCTTTCTGACTATATATTACTCTTCCTACACCCTTGACACTGAGAGACACTGTCCTTCAGTGTTACTACTCTGAAGATGCCTGCCACAGTTGCTGGCGAAACGTCAGGAAAGAAAATTCCAAGACCACGGTTACACAGCCCGGATAACCTACAAGAACCAATGAAGGCTGTGGCTTCCTTTATTGAGTCAATCCATCTCTTGTTGGGTCTTCCTCTTTTCCTGCTGACCTCAACTTTTCCTAGCATGACTGTCTTTTCCAGTGACTCTTGTCGTCTCATGACGATAGCCTCAGTTTAGTCATTTTAGCTTCTAGGGTCAGTTCAGGCTTGATTTGATCTATAGCCCGCTGATTTGTTTTTTTGGCCGTCCAGGGTATCCATAACACTCTCCTCCAACACCACATTTCAAAAGAATCTACTTTCTTCCTATCATCTTTCTTCCATGTCCAGCTTTCACACGCATACACAGTAATAGGGAATACGATGGCATGAATTAATTTGATCCTGGTGGCCAGTGACACATCCTTACATTTAAGAATAATTTCTAGGTGTTGCGCCACCTTTTTCGGTGGTATGGCCTTGCTGTTTTCTATGAGAGCATCTTCCCCATTTTACATTGTAAATTGTTTTATTTTCTCCGCAGCGGCCGGGAGTGGCGCAGCCGCAGCGTCTCCACAGTCTTCCCGGCCGCCTCGCATCCACCACCACCCGCTTCAGGAATGAGCTGCCCATCTGGTAGTCTGATCTAAAGCAGCTTGTGTGTGTTAAGTGCCGTCAAGTCGCTTCCAACTCATGGCGACCCTATGAATGAAAGTCCTCCAAAATGTCCTATCTTTGACAGCCTTGCTCTGATCTTCCAAACTGAGGGCTGTGGCTTCCTTTATGGAGTCAATCCATCCGGTAGTCTGATCTAAAGCAGGCCATATCTTTTAACTTTGGCCTTGTGTGTGCAAAATACAATCAGATTTGAAGGACAGACTTTCAAGGTCGAAAAGAGTAGTTTCCTGGCAACCTTGAGCCTTGGCAGCTTTTCTTTTTTGTTTTGTTTTTAGCCTACTGCCCATCACTACATTGAGATGGATAAAGTGGTCCACGCTAAGCAATGTAATAACAGTTGCAGAGGGAACACTAATCTGTTGAAACAATAAACAAAGGTAATGAAGAGCAAAGAGCAAATTAGAATTTATGACCTGAAAGTCGTAAAACTTTGGAAATGAGATGCCTTCAGGTGAAAAGAAATAAATAACCACTATTGGCATCTTTATATAAGTCACCATCCCATTAAAAATTAACACTCACATCATAATGGCCCAAGACAAAATTGGTATTGAATCTATAAAAGCATATGTATAATGCATAATATTCATAAAATGAAAGTAGCAAGCATGTTTCAAATGGGAAGGGCATAAAGCTATAAAGCAATAGTTTTGTGTGAACATTGCAATAGCCTTAAAGGGAGATTTCCAGAATATATTATGCCCGTGTTGGTGGATGGTCAAGAAAATGAACTTCTTTTTCTACCTAACAGTACTATCTTGAGCAGAGTTATATCCTTGTAAGTCCATAGAAGTCAACGGCTATTCTAATCAAATGGCAAGACTTTTAATCAATGGGGAAATGATGGAGGAGTTTCAAATTAATCTTCTTCTTCTTCTTCTTTTTCTGAAAATGGCTGCTGCTTTGGAAAGTGGACTGTATGATATTAAGCCCTACTGAGGTCTCTTCCCTCCCTAAAGCCAACCCTCCCTGGCTCCACCCTCAAATCTCCCAAGTATTTCTGAACCTGGAGTTGGCAACCTTACATTCAGCAGAAGCCCTGCCTAGCACCATGTGCTACTGGAGCACAAGCAAAAGGCTAGAAGGAAATTTTCCAACTGATATACCCCAGACACCTCAGGAACCACACAACCTCAAGAAAATTTACCCCCTTTTGCTGTTTGCACCAATTCCATCTTAAGTCAACTCAACCATTAGAAGCCCTGGTTAGGATTGCCAGGTCCCTCTTTGCCATTGGTGGGAGGTTTGGGGGGTGGAGCCTGAGAAGGGTGGAGTTTGGGAGGGCAGGAACTTCAACACCATAGAGTCCAATAGCCAAAGTGGCCATTTTCTCGAGGTGAACTCTATCAGCTGGAGATAAATTGTAATAGCAGGAGGTCTCTGTTACTCTGTTACATGGTGACTTTGAAATCTGAAGAGGGTTGGAGAACAACCAGTCAGTCTTACCAGTTAAATAAACTTTTTGTTAAGAGTTTTTTTTCTGGCTCCAGTAAGCATTACATTTAGTATTATAAACTGTGTGGGATCATATAAACATCGAGAAAACTGTCCTTCTGGTGAATGTAACTTCTGTCCCTGAGACTATCAAGTAGTCCAAAGATACATCTTCATCACACATCTGAGTGTCTGAACATTATAAAGGTGGGTGGAGTTGATGGAATAGAATTCCCCAGTCAACCTGAAGTTATTATTTGAAACAAGTGAAGGGCTTGGATCAGAGGTAGGTCATGCCCGGACCCAAGAATACCGGTGGAGGGGATTTCCCTCTCTCTCACCATATGAACAAAAAAAAACCCAGGACTTCGTAAATGGTTTCTTGTATTCATCTGAATAGCATCTAACTGCTATTTTGGTGCCCTCTAGGGCCATTAGTATTCAGACATGCCTTCAGAAGGAGCACGTGGGGCTGGATCTCGTCAGCATTTCCCCTGATTAAAATAGGAAGAGTGGTCTGCTTTGACCACTTTTAGGACTTTGCTGGGGATCAGGGGACCTGCATGGACAAACACCAGATGGGGCAGTGCCTGTAATAAGAAGGGGAATTAGGTGAGAGCTAGTGGGGGGGGGAAGAAGGAAACTGGCTAGATCCAACCCATGGTTAGGAGGATTTAGCATTGAAATATTCTGAAGTCTATTTGGAATCCATGAATGATTATTAAATCCCACTGTGCACAATCCTGTTCTGCTAATGCCCGCCAGATATATATATTGTTCTTTTGTCGTTTCAGGAACCAAGGCATTTTTGTACATCTCTGAATTTTAAAACGTTTGTGCTGTGTGGAAACCATCGTCTCTCCTGATTATGTTATTGCCAATAATAATATAGAATGCATTGAATTTGTATTTACAGCTTCATGGGCTGATAGGATCTCCTGCTGTATCATTGCATGTCTATATATTTTGTTGCCGAAATCTCATATAGAGATTTTTTTTGCTTGCTTGCTTTTGCAATGAAACTAAGGGAATTTGTGTACTCTAAGATTTTAAAAAAAACAAAAACCTCAAGGCAGATAAAAGAGGTCATGCATGCTGAAAATCCATTAAAATACCAATAATTTATGACTAACAACAGGAGACAGAGGTAAGCCTGACCAGAAGGCGCAAATGGCAGGACCCCAAACAAAATTGCTGAAACGCATAGAGACCCTAGGACAATTCACCCTGATCAAGAAATGCAGGTAAAACAAACTGCTTTTATATGGTTAACCTTGAGCCGCAAACAATTAAGCAGCTTTTTGACAACTCCCACGGTTGTGTTATTATTCTGAGAATAATGTAGCAATGTTACTGTAGGAATGGATACCCAGCATTCCACCTTATTTACGGTTCTCTGTAACAAAAGTGTATGCATGGGTTGTCAGGTTTAAAATAATTGTCATCTACATAATTTAAAACATTGTTATCTACATAATTGTCATTTACAGTTCCTTGCTAAGGGGCCCTCCTTGTAGAGATCTGCATATGCCATCAGTATTTATTCAATCTTATCAACATTGGGTGGTCCACCTCTATACAAAGATGTATAAAGATGGAGTCTGATCTGGAGAACCGGGTTTCATTCCCCACTCCTCCACATGAGCAGCGGAGGCTAATCTGGTGAACTGGATTTTCCCCCACTCCTACACACAAAGCCAGCTGAGTGATCTTAGGCTAGTCACGTTCTCTCAGCCCTACATACCTCACAGGGTGTCTGTTGTGGGGAGGGGAAAGGGAAGGTAATTGTAAGCCAGTTTGATTCTTCCTTAAGTGGTGGAGAAAGCCGGCATATAAAAACCAACTCTTCTTCTTCTTCTTCTTCTTCTGTTTAATACTTGTTCATAGCTGAGAAGACCATTTTAATCCCAGTTAATTCCTTTAGCAAAGGTCCTATTTGTTTGTTTTGTGGTGATTTTTAAGGCCAGCTGTACCACATTTTAATGTTAGATACCACTTTTGCACCATTGATTGAAGCAAAAAAGAGGCATCCATTTTATTGGCACTATTTCTATCAAATTCCATTCATGTGATCAGGAAAAAGGACAGCCACAGTTTTGGCTTCTCCCTTCAGCATGGTGTAGTGGTTAAAGAGGGGTGGACTCATCTGGAGAACTGGCTTCGATTCACCACTGCTACACATGAAGCCAGCTGGGTGACCTTGGGCTAGTCACAGTTCTCTCAGAACTCTCTTAGCCCTACCTACCTTACAAGGTGTCTGCTGTGGGGAGGGGAAGGGAAGGTGACTGTAAGCTGCTTTGTGTCTCCTTAAAGGTAGAGAAAAGTCGAGTATAAAAAACAACTCGTCTTCATAATTCCACTCCTGCACTGTTTATAGTATACAGTGGTTTAGGCATTTTGTTGTTCTCGCTGTTTTCTAATTTTGCAATCCTAGACCTATGACATTTTTCATTGGATGTCTTTGCATTGCTTTTTTATTCTGTAATCCACTTTCAGTGAGAAAGGTGGGCTCTAAATAAAAGAAACAAACAAATAAATAAAATGACCAGGTAACATATGCTAGAATTAACCTAACTGTGGCCTTCCTAGGACTTTCAGTGGAGATGTGATGGCTTCACGTGCACTGTGAAAAGTAAGTAGTGGAGATGCACTCAAAGTTCTAAGCCAAATTTTCCAAAGTGTACTAAAGTTGCTGTAAGGAGCAATGCCAGGCAAACTGTAATTAGAATTTTATATCGGCTCTCAGTTGACACTGATACTTACGTGCGTATCACAACTGGCTGAAGCATATAGTTCCATTAGCTCACTGAGAATGTGAATGGAGTGGATCCATATGGTGAGTTTGGCACATGATGAATTAACTGTGATTTCTTTCCATCATCACAAATCAAGTGTCCATTTCAACCTATAGTACCCACAAGGATCAAACTGTGTAACTGAGTAGTCAGGCTAAAAGAAGTTCTGTCAAATTCCTATGAACACAGGAAGCTGCCTTATTCTGAGTCAGACCATTGGTCCATCAAGGTCAGTATTGTGTACTGGTAGGATTGCCAGCTCCAAGTTGGGAAATACCTGAAGATGTTGGGGGTAGAATCTGAGGAGGATGGGTTTGGGGAGAAAAGGAACTTCAGTAGGGTATAATGTCATAGAGTCCACCTTCCAAAGCAACCATTTTCTCCAGGTAAACTGTCACCTGAAGATCAGTTGTGATCCCAGGAGATCTTGAGCCAACACCTGGAGGTTGGCAACCCTGTGTACTGGCATGGGCTGTCTAGGAAGAGGTCTTTCTCCTCACTTATTAACTGATTTTTTCATTATTGCTGAGGACCTTCTGCATGCAATCTAGATGCTCTACTACTGTGTCATGGTCCCTCCCAAAGTCAAATCAATATGTCAAGGTTCAAGGAAGAAACCCTTACCTGAGTTTTTCTATCATATATCCTCATGGGAAATCTATTGGTTGGGATATGGCTCAGATCCTTCCTTGGCTATCAAACACCCTTTCAGTTTCCAGTTTCTGAGGTGGGATGAGAGAATCTGACACAGGAAGGGATTCAGAGTAGGGTTGTGCAAAAAAAAAAATATTCAGTAAATTTCAGGTTTGGGTTTATTGGGCCCATTTTTTGGGGGGGGTAAAACCAGAATAAGCAGAATACCCACAATTGTGCTGGCCCATTGAAATAATGCATTGGAAACTGAGTTTTCCCATGATTCTTGGGTATGGTGTAGCCATTACAGACTGTGAAAAATAAGTCATTTAAAAATTCTCCTGGGGGGGGGGGGTTTCGAGGTAGAGTCTCCAAATTCACAGTGTAGTTTCACAAGACTCTCCATGCATGAATCCCAAAGTTTGGTAAAGTATGGGGTCCAGAAGGAGGGTCCCTCCTTCATAGAAAAGTGTGGTAAAGTTTACAATGCTTCTCTATGGAGGAGGGGGGTGACCCATTCCATATCTCATTAAAATTGGACCACCTCACCAAATCTTCACCAAACTGCAGGATTCATGCAAGGAGAGTCCTTTGAAGCGACCCGGAAAATTTGGGAACTCTACCTTCCAAAATGTGTCCCCCAGAATTCATTTAAAAATTCCCATAGGGAAAAGCCTGGGGAAAGCAGGAGCCGAAAAAAGCCGAATACCTGTTTGGCTGATTCAGCAATTGGCTATCCGTCTTCGGCTGTATTCCCAGGTTTTGGTATCTAGCAAAACCAAAATCAGTTTATTGCCCAAACGGCTAATTTTGGGTTTATTTTTGGTTCGGGTTTATCGATAAGCACAACCCTAATTCAGAGCTAGATAAGAAATGCTATGCTGCATCTTACTATGTGAGTATCCCTTCCATTGGGATTCAAAATGTTTTTTCATTCAGATGCAGAGCAGCAACTCAGTGACTCCCATGCTAGCTGAAACTTGCTAAATGGAAACACCATTGATTGTTCATTGCAGAAACCTTTCTAACATCTACCATGCGTGTTAAGTTATAACAGTCCTTCATTCCAGATGCATGCAGCTTGATTTAACACCATTATTATTTCTTGTATTTATGGGCTGTGAAAAGCAACATCACACAGTATCTTCACTGAATGCACAATGCTAGCAATAGCCAATTGTTGTTCACTGAATATATTATATTCAGAGGACAAAAGGCTTGTCGTATAGGTTTTTTTCCATTCTAAATTGTTTGCCTGCTTATACACACTTTGATAAATGCTTTTTGCATCTCATTTTGGATCAGTTCGTGTCGCCAGATTAAAATGTCAAAATGAGAGAGGACTTGGGTAGATCTTGATGTTACACTCAGCTGCCAATGAAAATGGAATCCTGTGTCCCATTTATCAACTGACCATCTGACCTATTGATCCGTCTAGTACACTTGTATCCTACCCCTCCTCCAAAAAGCTCAAGGTGGACATGTACTTCTCTCTTTATCGTTCTTCTGCCTCTCAAGCCTGTGGGGTAGGCTGAGCTGAGAAATAGACACTGGCCCAAAGACCTTCATAATATTCTCCCCCTCTCCACATTACTTGTTATGTTGTTTTAACTGGTTTCTTTGCCCAAAAGAGGCAACAATGAGAAGAGGTTGGAATGAGAACCTGACAGCAAGAAATACAGGGTTGGATTGATTAAACTCTATACCCACCATTGACTAAGCCCCAGAAGCAACTGTTTTGGTCTTAGTCCCAGGGCAAAATGCCATGGTCAAGTGGATCATGGTAAACGATGGAAAACTGAAACCAGACAAGCCAGAGGTGACACAGGTCAAGAAAGTCAATGTTTTGGATGGGGCTGATTTACCAATCTTTAGAAAAGGTTGGGCTTTCTCAGGCCAAGCAGTTGAAGATTTTATAGTGCCCCTGGACTCAGACTTCCTGATGGATAAGCAAGTTGGTATAGTTCCTCTACCATCTTACCTGGAAATGTTCTTCCCTTATGGACTCAGCTGGCTCATGCTCTACATATACTTATCCAAAGCCCCTGGTGATGTAGTAGAGGTCCTGAATTGTTGCCTGGCTGCTGTGGTAAATTGGCTATGAGTGAACAATTTGAAACTAAACTCTGAAAAGACAGAGGTAATGCTGGTTGGGATGGCAGCGATATTGAAGGACATTGTGCTCCCCACTTTTGATGGAGTTAAGCTGACCCTTACTGACTCTATTAAGAGACTTGGGGTTATACTGGACCCAGCGTTATTACTGGAGGAGCAAGTTAATACAGCTACAAAAAAAGGCTCTCTTCCAACTCAACCTATCCCAAAAGATAGCCCCTTACCTTGCCATGGCTGATCTGGCCACCTGGATCCATGCCATGGTCACCATCGAAACCAGAGTACTGTAATACATTGTACATTGGTCTCCCCTTAAAATCAATTCAGAAACTCCAGCAGGTGCAGAATGCAACTGCTTGGCTATTATTGGGAGCCAGATGGAGCATGCACATTACTTGCATCCTACAGGCACTTCACTGGCTGCCCATCAGTTACCAGGCTCAATTTACGGTCATATACAAAGCCTTTCACGGCCTTGGACCCTCATATCTGTGAAACTACCTCTCCCCCTATGCTCCACCATGACAGCTTGGCTCATTGGAGAAGGGTCTTCTGCAGGTGCCAACCTGCAAATGGGCAGTCAACAACTGCCCATATACGTGCCTTTTCCATTGTGGCCTTCTCCTTATGGGGGCCTGAGGAGGTTAGGAAGGCTCCCATTCTCCTGGCTTTCCATAAACTATGCAAAACTGAATTATTCAAGAGGTCTTTTCTAAACAGGTAATGGGGTAGCACTCTACTAAACGTTTCACAAAATTGCTTGGATAAATGATTAGGGACTGTGGTCTATACTATTGTGTATACTTGATGAAATGAGGATCCTATTTGTATTTTGTGTATTATTTAATGTGTTATGTTAAGACTTATGCTTTGCTGCAGTTCTCTTTTTAGACTTCTGGTTGGTTCCACAACTCTAATTCCTATTGCATTGTTCATTGGATGTCCCATCCTGTTGATTGTATTGACGCACTCTGTGTAATCTGCCTTGAGTGTCAGTGAGAAAGGCAAACTATAAATAACATAAATAAACAATAAATAAATAAATTACACCCCTCCCCCATCCCATATGGCTTTTGTCTATGGCCATTTTTGCATGGTTAATTTTTATGCTCGTTCAAAGCTCTTTTTTAAAATGCTACTTTAAAAATGCCTTTTCACGGTCCCGAGGCAAAAGGAGAAGTTCCACTCCCCCATTCGCCTGCTCCTTTGTTCCTGTTTGCATAGCCATTAGCACTTGCATAGCTAACGTGCCTCTGTTGTTTTGCATTGTTCCTTGAAAGAGATTCTTCGCAGCAAACATCAAAGGTCGGATTAAATGAGCTCTTTAGTAATGCAAAGCAGGTATGCGCCAGCTTCGCAGTCACTTCTGGAATGATGGTTCAGCATGCAAAATTCAAAAAAATAGGTGGGGCAATTTAGCCTGGAACGCTCTGCTAATTACCATGCAAATATGGTCTCTGTGTAATCTGCCTTGAGTCCCAGTGAGAAAGGGACTATAAATGACATAAATAAATAATAAATAAATAAATTACCCCCCATCCCATATGGCTTTTGACTATGTGTGTCCCACAAATTTCCCCGCAGCCTTTTCGGGATCAAAAGAGACCCTTACTCCTTTTCACCAATGACGAACTGGTAGGATGCAACCCTTTGTAAACTTCCCTGATCTTTTAGAAGGGAAGGATAGAAATCTTCTGATAAATAATCAGTGTCATAGGGAAGAGAAGATCACTTGGCAAAGAGCCCGATTTTTGACAGTAGACCAGTCTCAAGTGTGAGGTCCACTTCTATTTATCTTTGAAGCAGCGCTGCCTGAAAGAAGTAACATCCATTATATACCAAATAGCGATTAGGCCCCATAATGAGGCTCAACCATTTAAAATGAGATACAAGTCTAGAAAACCTAAGAAGTAGTGAATGAATGGAAATGATTGGTGAGCACAAATTTTCTTGAAAAGCAAACAAATATTTTTGCCCTCAGAACTTCAAATAACTGCAAATTATCTTTCTTGTGGTTGTTCTTTATTTCTTGGAAGTGAAGTGCTCTTGAATTTCTTTTCCTTTGGAACTAACTACAGGTTACCTGTGGATGTGTGCATTACAGCCCTCATGCCATTTATAAAAAACAAAGAAACAAAGAAAAGCCATTTCAAGAGATGGTAATTCAGAGCAGAGAATCAGTAGAGGGAAGTGGTCTTTAAACTTCCGTCATTTACCATTTCTTGATTTTAATTTACATCTGCAAATGGCTTCTCCCCACCTCAGGGAGTCCTACAGTTTTCTTTTCTTAATAAAAATGGGGTTGCGTTTCTGTTGTGCATATTAACATAACATTTGTCGCTTACTCTGCATCTTTGAATTTGGTCATCCTCAAATTGTACCAATTTAAGAAAAAAATATTATTTATTACAGGAGATCAGTGGTAATAGTGGGAGATCTCCAGTCACCACCTGGAGGTCAGACTGAAAAATCAGCATTATGACCTTAACGAGAAAAATGCATCTATCAAATATGAAAGAGACTCAGGGTACTGGATGCTAAACATTTACTTGTGAACATAAGATCATAAGAAAGGCCCTGCTGGATCAGACCAAGGCCCATCAAGTCCAGCAGTCTGTTCACACAGTGGCCAACCAGGTGCCTCTAGGAAGCCCACAAACAAGACGACTGCAGCAGCACCATCCTGCCTGTGTTCCACAGCACCTAATTTAATAGGCATGCTCCTCTGATACTAGAGAGAATAGGTATGCAGTATGACTAGTATCCATTCTAACTAACAGCCATGAATACCCCTTCCCTTCATGAATATGTCCACTCCCCTCTTAAAGCCTTCCAAGTTGGCGGCAATCACCACATCCCGGGGCAGGGAGTTCCACAATTTAACTATGTGTTGTATGGAAAAAAATACTTCCTTTTATCTTTGAATCTGTCACCCTCCAGCTTCAACAGATGACCTTGTGTTCTAGTATTAGGGGAGAGGGAGAAAAACAACATCAACATGAAAAACAACATTAACATGAAAAACCTATCTATCTAGCTACACATATACCAGAAGTACAATGTTAACAAAGCATAAAAAAGATCCAGTGTACAAATTGAAACCAACGTGTACCATAACTGGAGCACCAGAAATGGAAACGTTTTTTATCACATGTATTATATATCATTAAATACTGGTTATAGTCCTATGGGGAAGATTGTAATGTGTGATTCCTTGCCACTGCTTCTTCCGAAATTTGAAGGGGCCATGTTCCCGATTACGTACGCTCTGGTTGTTGCTTACAGTTCATGTGATCCGGACTCCAAAAATGAATGAGTTTTGAAAATTGGTGAGATAGGAAGGATCCAAGTTGCCTATTTCGAAAACCAGCTTTTTCAATCACATGTAATATATGATGAGGATCGTCATAATTTCAAAACAGAAGTTGGTCTGACAATGTTGCTTCCAGTCAGAGGTAGTTCCATAAATCATGGTATCTTAATAGTTTCTTGGAGGAGCGCTTTGGCAAACTTCCGTTCTCAGGCTGGAGGTTGGCAACCCTCGTCGCCAGACTGAAACTGCCAACTGGCAAGAGGCTTGGGGGCAAGGGCATAACGTGTGTGTAACATCACTGACATTGCTACCTCACTTTTGGGGGGAAATCTGGAAGTGACATAGGATCTAGGAATTGCTGGAAAGTCTATGGTAAAACCATAGCAATTCTAGTGATTCCTAGAGCTTCCCAGAAAAGACATAGGCATGTCACTGACATAGTTGGGTTTTTAAAATATTTTCCCCTGTTACTGCTTCGAGCAGTGGAGGGCAAAGAAGGCTGTTAGTGGGAGACCTTACACCTAGGGTTGTCAGGTCCCTCTTCACCATCAGCAGGAGGTTTTGGGGTGGAGCCTGAGGAAGGTGGGGTTTGGGGAGGGACTTCAATGCCATAAAGTCCAATTACAAAAGCGGCCATTTTCGCCAGGAGAACTGATCTCTATCGGCTGGAGATCAGTTGTAATAGCGGGAGATCTCCAGCTAGTACCTGGAGGTTGGCATCCCTACTCACACCATAGCGGGAGGCTTGGCATTGGCAGCCCTGTGAGCCTTGCATTTGAATGCCTCATTGCTCTGTAATTGATCTGTTACCAAAAAGATTATTTAAGACATCCAGTGGAGTCATCTTAGTCTATTTTAAGAGGGAACAGATATAAATAGAACTTATTCCTAAGTAAAGAAACCAAGGGACAGGCTACAAATCTCATTGTGAAAGTGATTGGGCCAATAGTCACATTTAACTTGCTTACTGGGCTTGAATGGGACTTAGGCAAAAGCTAATTTTAGCTGAACTGGAGCTAATTTTAGCTTGGTTTTTTTGTTTGTTTTGTTCATGGAAAGGACATTTATAGGAATCTACGGAAGCATAACAAAAATGTTAACTAATTAATAAGGCTGATTCATTCAAATACAGAAGGTAACTCAAACAGGACATTCCTCACTGCAAAAAGAAAAGTTGCTATTTTGAAGAGGAGTCAAAACCTAAGCATTACTATGCAAACATAAGTTGCATTTATTTAAATCGAAATTACAACCAAGGAAATATATTGTAGTTTTCAGCCTTAGACGAATATTCATGAACAGTCAGATGGTTTGAAAATCCTTTGATTTTCTTCAACCATCTCTTACTTTCATTTTTACAATCTACAGTGACATCACACATGCTGAGACAGGCCAACCTGACCTAGGAAATCTGGATTCCAGAACAAGGTTATTCTAATTGAGCTACCCATGAAGACGATATAAGATGACCTTTCTGCCCCTCTTCATGATTATACCTTTCCCTGGGATAGTAAAAAAAAAAAGAAAAAAAGCCACTGTTCTTTCAAGTTCTACTTATTACTCCAATCCAATGGAACAAATATATAAAATGCTTTGTTGGTTTTGCTCAGTGCAATCACTGTACAAATGAGAATTGTAACTGCACTTTTGTGGAAGGCTTATCTGGTGCGATGCTTCGCTGTAAGTAGCAGATCCAATGGAGGATGCAAATTAAAATGTTATTGATTGCTGAACTGGGCTGTGAAACTTTTTGGAAGCCTTGCCCTGCCACATACACAACATCTAACAATTGCTTATACTTATGTTGAAATCCTATGTTGAGTTACTCCAGTCTAAGCCTATTAGAATCCATGGCAGATGCTGCATAGGATTGAAATATTAATGTACACACAGCAGTCTTGAAAGGGGATAGACAAGGCTGCCAAACTTCATAGAGTTTTCAGAGGAAATGGCTAGAGAGTCCCATGCGATGCCAGCACTAGGGCTGTCGATTCGGTTCGTCCCGAACTGAAAAACAGCCGAATTTCCGCCGATTCGGCGGTTTTCAGTTCGGGACAAACTGAATTCAAAAAAAGGCAGAAAAACGACGAGCCGAATTTGGCGAGTTTGGGGGATCGCCGAATAAATTCAGCAGGTTCAACATTCCCCGAACCTGCCTTTTCCCGCCTTTAAAGACCCACCGCCCACTTTCCCAGGAGTCCTGGGAAACTGGGCGGTGTGTCTTCAAACTGCTCCATGCTGCCTGGGCTGGCAGCGCAGAGCAGTTTAAAGACCCCCCCGCCCCCCTTCCAGGGACTCCCAGAAAAGCGGGAAGTGGGTCTTGTCCCAAGCCTGGGTCTTGTCTGGGCCTGAGCACCACAAACAGAATGCAGGGGATGGAGAGGGATCCAAAGGGGCCCAGGAGCAATGGGGTAAACCTCCCCTTACCGGCAGGGTTTTCCTTCTTGGCAGGCTCAGCGGCAGGGAAGGAGGCAGCCCTCAAAGAAGCCCGGTCCGGCGGGCAGAACCCAGAGGAAGGGACCAGCCAATGCGACGACACCGGAGGGTGGGGCCAACGGCAGGAAGAGAGCCCAGGAGAAGCTGAGGCCGGAACACAGCCAAGCGGCGGGGAGTCGAGCGACCGCGGGGTCGCAATCAGCCTCAAAGGCAACCACCCTGCTGCCTAGCTGACAAGTGGGCAGTCGCGTCCAGGACAGGGGTGTGACGGCACCCCAGCCTGTTGCCCCTGCAATAGTCCCGTCGCCCAGCTGGCAGGGAGCCCTCGGAACGGGGGCAAGGGATCTTTAAACTGCTCCGCGCTGCCAGCCCAGGCAGTGCAGAACAGTTTAAAGACCCACCGCCTGGTTTCCCAGGAGTCCCGGGAAGGGGGGTGGGAGGGTCTTTGAACTGCTCAGCACCGAATTCCACAGAACACGCGCCGAATTCCACGGAACCGAAGCAGGGGAGCTAGGACTTCAGCATTTCCTGGATCAAAACGGGCCGGATTTTGCCAAATCCGAATTTTTCTGAATTTTTTTTTTCAACAGCCCTAGCCAGCACTTCCTAGGTAAACCTGGAAGTGACCATATTGCATCTGGAGCGTGCATAGGTGCAAGAAGAAGAAGAGTTGGCTTTTATATGTGGACTTTCTCTACCACTTAAGGAAGAATCAAACCAGCTTAAAATCACCTTCCCTTCCCCTCCCCACAGCAGATACCCTGTGAGACGGGTGGGGCTGAGAGTGTGACTAGCCCAAGGTCACCCAGCTGGCTTCATGTGAAGGAGTGGGGAAACAAATCCAGTTCACCGGATTAGTGTCTGCTGCTCATGTGTAGGAGTGGGGACTCAAACCCGGTTCTCCAGAGTCCACCACTCTAAACCAACACTCTTAACCACTACACCACGCTGGCTGTCTGGAAGTGGGGAACACTCTCCCCTTCCTCCTTTTGTCTGCTGGCCATCAGCTTGCCAGTGGGCAGCCCGGCTGATTGGCAGGTGATTGCCCACCACAACCGGACAGTTGGGAACACTATGTAATGTACTTGTCCTGTCTAGTTCCTGATAATAACTAAGTCGTGGAAAATGGCAAATCAAACCTCTGGATTGCATATGAGAGAGAGTTAGTTCATACACAGGGCAGCACTCTAAGATGTCTCTAATCATGTTCAGGATCACCTCCAGGCTGGACTAGGATCAGATGCACTTAGAGCATCTCTAAGTGTATGGTTGCTGATAGGCATCTCTAAGTGGATGGTTTATCGGGCACCGTCTCCATTCCTATGATTGTAGCCACTGAAAATGAAACAGGCAATGCTGAAATGTTAGAGGGGAAAGCCACACAATGACCCTCCACCCCACCAACACCCAGCAGGACTAAGACAACCAAGAAAAGGACCTTTTTAGTCTAATATTTTCCCCCATCTGATTCCTTGAGTTGACTAGGGGTGCTGCAGTAGCAATGATATCATTCCTTTTTTTTTTTCATGCAGAGTTTGCAAATTGAATGAGAGATTACACACCTGTTGTTTTGACCATCCTTTGTCTTGGACACTTAGTTGGAACAATTACAGGAAAAGGCTTGATTAATTACTTTTTAAGACTTGCCATGGCCCTTCTTATCTTGGTATTTTAGATGATCTCATAGGCACTTGCTGATTGGCTATTTGCAGCTGCGTTGCTGTCTCTTATTTAGAGTAACCAATCAGATATTTAGAAATAGTCAAATGATTGCAAGAGCCAAATTTAGAGAAAGATCAGATTGATAATTTCCTCTATGAATAAGCACTCCTGTGAGAAGCAAATCAGATTTCTCTGGCTTGAAGTCTCAGAATGCAGAGGTTTAAGAAGAAGTAAGAACTCTTGATGAGATATTTGGTATCTGGGTCTTTTTTGATAATCCCTAAAAGGAGAGACAAAAAGCCAAAAACCTGATTTGTTTTTGTTAGCATGCATTTCCACAGTTTCTGTGGAGTAATTATGCCTTTATTTTTTATTGTCTTCCTTAATAAAAACAATCTCTTCGTTGCTTAATAAAAGATAAAATATTCTACAGGTGTCTTGTTTAGTTGCTTATTGCTCAAAAGGGAAAAGCTGGACTCACATCCAAAAGATTATTTTTGTATTATCAAGAGTAAGAGAAGAAGAAGAGTCATTCTCTCTCTGGCATGATGAAACTTAGAGAACTTTGTGGCGTTCCAGTGTTCACATGCCAAGCTTCTGAAACATTGCTCAGTGCAAATCTCTTTAACGTGGCAGGGGATAATTCTCATACTACAGAGGGGTAGCCATAGCAAAGCAGTATGAGAATGTGGATGCACAGCGTATTTGTGGTCTGGAACCTGAACACTCCTGGGAATTAACATAGAGTCAGATAGGCAAAATGTGGGCATACCAGGATTGTAGAGTCAATCAGTCAAACCACCTAGCTCCTTGCCCTCAACCAGGATCTAAAGCCATTTTTAAAAAAATGTAGTAACGATGCCAGACGAGGAATGGGAGAACATGGAAAGCATTGAGAGAACACACATGCACAAAACATGTTTGGGTACAATTCAAGCCAAAATAAACAATTTTTTTTTTAGTGTTCAACTGAAAAAATTACAGTTTGCAAACAAATTGTGATTTGAACAGACAGCTGAGTATACTTCCTTCATTAGTGATGCAAATGCATTAGAACATATGGGAATGCCAAAGAACATAAGAACATAAGAAAGGCCCTGCTGGATCAGACTAAGGCCCATCAAGTCCAGCAGTCTGTTCACACAGTGGCCAACCAGGTGCCTCTAGGAAGCCACAAACAAGACGACTGCAGCAGCACCATCCTGCCTGTGTTCCACCGCACCCAAAATAATAGGCATGCTCCTCTGATACTAGAGAGAATAGGTATGCAGCATGACTAGTATCCATTCTAACTAACAGCCATGAATACCCCTCTCCTCCATGAATATGTCCACTCCCCTCTTAAAGCCCTCCAAGCTGGCAGCCATCACCACTTCCTGGGGCAGGGAGTTCCACAATTTAACTATGCGTTGTGTGAAAAAATACTTCCTTTTATATATTTAGAAATCTCACCCTCCAGCTTTAGCAGATGACCCCGTGTTCTAGTATTATGGGAGAGGGAGAAAAACGTCTCCCTGTCCACTCTCTCCAAACCATGCATAATTTTATAGACCTCTATCATGTCTCCCCTCAGCCGCCTTCTTTCCAAGCTAAACAGCCCTAAGCGTCTTAACTGCTCCCCATAGGACAGTTGCTCTAGTCCCCTAATCATTTTGGTTGCTCTTTTCTGCACTTTCTCAAGCTCTGTAATATCCTTTTTTAGGTGCGGTGACCAGAACTGTACACAGTATTCCAAGTGTGGTCTCATCAGGTCCAAAATGTCCTTTAAGACCTTCTTACAAATTATATTATCCCTCGGGGCCAGAGGGTTCTGTGTGGTGATCTTTCCCACTGCAGGTGCAGCATGCAGGGTAGTTACTAAAATGGATATTCCCAGTGATGTGAAGAACTTCTATGCTGGCATCAGATATAAGGTTATGCATATTGATAAACCTGAACTGAAAATAAACCAAAATAAATTTCAGGATTTGGGTTTACCAAACACCAAAACATGGGGATAAAGCTGAAGCCGAATAGCCAATTCCTGAAAAAGCCAAATAGATATTCGGCTTTTCAGGTTTGGCTACTCGCCTTTGCTCAGAGGCATGGCTCTGTTCTTTCTTTCTTTCTTTCTTTCTTTCTTTCTTTCTTTCTTTCTTTCTTTCTTTCTTTCTTTCTTTCTTTCTTTCTTTCTTCCTTCCTTCCTTCCTTCCTTCCTTCCTTCCTTCCTTCCTTCCTTCCTTCCTTCCTTCCTTCCTTCCTTCTTCTTCTTCTTCTTCTTCTTCTTCTTCTTCTTCTTCTTCTTCTTCTTCTTCTTCTTCTTCTTCTTTTGACTGGTTTTGTTAGGGCCCCATAGTTGGGACCCTTTTAAGATGGAGATCATGTAATTGGAGCCAATTTGGTCTGACCAACTTTCCAGATTTATCACCCAACAGAAGACTAGTCTGCAAACAGAAGAGTCATTAAATGTTCTGTCACGCAGTCTTGTCAGGAGGGATATACCCTCCAAATAAAAAGAGCCAGCTTCAACAGCTGTTGACACCACTAGGCTTCCAAAGGAGATTTCTTCATCCATGTGCATGAGCAATCTCCTTCAGACAGCCCCCGTGGTTGAGACTTTGGCTGGCTCTGATCTCACCACCCCCACCCCTGAAAACCTACTGTCAAACTGAAGGTTGGCCCAATTCCAGCTTTGTTTCCCCACACTGGGACCATCTCTTGGAATCAGATTTTTGGTGACCATAATAAAGGCCTGTTCACAGGATGTCATTTGCCACCAAAAGGAATGTTTTCTGTGCATTATTTCTCTTGCATTTAAGCCTTTTTTTTTTTTCTGTTTGGAAGCTAATTTGCATGGACATCATGCAAAGCAACCCAGAAATGAAGGCAGACCCCACTGAGGCAGCAGCCTGGAATCGGCTCTTTCCATCAGTCCCTCAGCAATGCTGAACTTTTGAACCTGAAAACCAATGGAAAATACATGGAGGATGGGAGGGACCCCTTTGCAGGCCCATAAAATTGGACCCCCCTGTCCCAAAGTTCACCAAACTTTGGTGACCACCAAAGGAGAGTCCCTTGCAGCCTCGCTGCAAATTTGGGGACTCTACCTCAAAACTCCCCCCCCCCCCGAGGTTTCAAAAACATCCTGATTGATTATAATGGGCATGAATTTTTCATGAAACCCCAAAATAAGCCGAATACCAATATTTACCTGTATGGGTATTTGGCTTTTTTCAGGTTCAGCGAAAAAATTGGGCTGAAAAAACCTGAACCCAAAATTTTGCTTTTTTTTTTTTTTTTTTTTTTGCACAACCCTATTCAGATATTTGGGTAGGTGGTATGTATCACTTGTATAGGGATTTTCCACATGATCCTGAGGACTTAGATTTAACAACTTTAGCTGCAAGTCATTGTTAAGGTTGAGCATGGTTAGACACTCTTCTAGAAGGGGAGGATGTTTGGGAATAGCCCTGTCAGATAAATGCCAGATTAATGAGATCTGGGATGAGTGATCTTCCTTTGTTACAAGTAATTAAGCCCAGGCATGACCAGAGGCATGAACCAAAGGACAAGAGCCAAAGGGTTCTTGGACCCTGAGTCTTGGCTTATGGCTTGCCACCTGTGACCCTGAGTGGATTGGGCCAGAGGATTCAGTGCCAAACTAGAAATGTGCTTATCTATCAGACTGTTATAGTACTGTTTATTTATTTTGTCTGTTTCAATTATATACCTGGGGACTCCAAGTGGCTTACAAAATAAACACAAATATGTTACTGAACCAGACAGGGTAGTTATCCAAGTGATCCTTCCTGGCCATGTGGAGAACTGTCATGTTGGCATCAGATATTTGGGTAGCTGGTGTAAATCACTGGTGAAAACATTTTCCATGTGATCCTGAGGATTTAGACATCATGGCTTTAGCTGAGAATTATGCTTCAATAAATAAAATCAGATGTAATCTTCCTGAACAAGGAATAAGGTAATGTGTAGACTGTCTCCTTCTGAATTTCTTTTCTTTTTCTAACAGGAACTTTTCACTCTGCATCAGAAGTTGCCACTGAAGTCCAACTACCAATAGCTTGCCTGGTAGTTTGGAGTGCAGATTTCAAAGTGAAGGCTAAGAAGACCAGCTGTTTCCAAAATGCTCTGTTCATGGCCCTTTGGGCCTTCCATAGAATTAAAGCCTTGTGTGGGAATTTTTTGACAATCTATGCCACTGCTGAGATGAATGAATTTATCCAGATAGAAAGGGTGTGTGCCCCAGGACAGAGAATTATAGATTATCATTGTTGTCATTTTATACATCTCCGTTTGCCTTCAGGAACTCCCATTGATCTTCTTTCTTTTTAAACTACAATAGGCCATGGTTTTTACTTTATAGTGACATTTTGATATATATATACAGCCAGGGAGGTCAAAATATTGGAAACTGAGATGAAAACAAGATTGGGACATGCAAGACATTGAAGGCGATAAAAAATGAAACAAGCCTTTCTATTGTAATGCACAGAATGGTTTGTGTTTGTCAAGTCCAAAAGGGGTTTGATATCTGTAGAAAACAGGAGTTCTATGTGATGGAGAAATGGATGCCTTCAGAATTATGATACTGGCTATGACCCATCATTGGAAGGATCATGAATTTTCAAGGGCTCTGCCTGCTAGGCCAGCTGCTTTGATACTTCTATTCCATGAACACGGGTGCCTTTTCACACTAAAGGAAGGCATCAGCTCGCCTCTAAGCACTAACCACTGTGGATTAACTGACCAAAAAGAAATCACTCTTCATTCTGGGGGAGATTTAGAGTTTTTCCAGGTGATCAACACCCATTGCATTTGATGGTATTATAATGAAGGTACGTGAAGGTATTTGCTACACTGAGCTACAAAAAAGGAAGTGCAAACATCTTTATCCCATACATCAATGGGATGAAATTGTCCCACTGTGCTGAAAGTTAGAAGTGATCATCAGTGGAAATGGGGGGAGGGAGGAATCAGAGACTGCAAATAACTGCAGTGCAAACTAAGTTGCTGATAGCTCAAAGATCACACGTGCCCTTTGAACTAGCAGTTAAGTGTCTTTCACCGACCCTGCTCAGCTTCTGAATTCTGACGAGATCAAGTCAGCCTGGCCATCCAGGTCAGGACACAAACACATACCATATCTCAATTTTAATTAGGACCACAGGAAGTATTTCATGGCAAGGGAGCTTGATATATGGTTAGATGTCATGAAAATGTCTTCGGAACAGGCTCACCATGCAAATGTTGTTTCTACTCTCAGTTGCACACAAGGCAAGACCCTGATCAGATCACCCTAATGTTCCCTGGATACATTCATCTGAAGCATAGCACACTGCTAAGCACCTTTGGATCCGCACAGTGGCCACTTGGGGATTCTAACTTGCAGCTGCTTCTGCCCAATCCCAGAACTAATGATCTCATGTACCAGAAAAGTGGTAGTATCTCCCAGGATCATGGTCATCTAGGTAATAAAAACTGACCAAAGTATATAAAACTTTAAATGACTTGCTGTACATTCCCTCTTTGTGGGTTGGATTCAATATTTCTTAACATGTGATACGTATTTGCTATGAGGTGATGCCAAAAGGAAACACACACCTTCTTTCTGGCGACAGAGTACCCCATCTTTCCCAGTGCTTCCAGATTATGTAGAATTCTTAACCATTCCAACCTGTCAAAGACTTTTCTTCTTATAATGCCTTAACCCTCAACAAATTATTTGGCAGATTCTTAGAGAGTCCAATCAAACAGAGAGTCTGCCCGTGTGGAAAGGCAAAGACAGAAACTCTTACCCATTTTTGTTATTCAGTTGTGATTTATATTCTTCTATAAGATCTTCTTTTATTACTCCATTGATTTCACACTTTCCTGTATGTTCTCACGACTATCTTTTGGCCTATCTGCTGTCTGGTAAACATATGGCTGTTACACTATCTGTAGTTTATTATTTATTGGCCACTTTGAAGATACGCCTAAAGTTATAACCAAGTTAAACCTAAATGTTCATTTGCAGGCTCTCATTTTACACTGTAACTAGATGTGTACTTGGCATTTTATTATATCAGTGATTTAGAACCAGTCTCCCAGACACCTGTACTAAACTTTTACGACCTTGTTATGGATACATTTGGATTATTACTGATTATTCCTGCAATCTCTAAACTAAAACAAAAAACCCAGCAGCAACAACACCCCAGCTTCTATATTCATTATACAAAGACATTGATTGTGCTATTTGAAGAACACTTTTCAGGGAAGATGCTCATTGAATAGTCTGGAGTATGATTATGAGTAGGCCTGTTTAGGATTCCTCTCAGTAGATGTTGATCTGAATGGGTCCATTATTGTGGTATTAGGGAGTGATCCTAAACTGGTCTCCTCAGAATTAAGTCCCACTTTACAGAATAGGGCTTATTCCCTGGAAAGTTTTCTTAGGATTGCATTCACAGTTGCTTAAAGTAGTTTAATCTGGCTTTACTTCCACAATACTCTCTTATTTAAAAATATGTAACCACTAAGAATGGAAAGATGACTTTAAAGAATTAACTATGCATATCTTAAAGCATACTAATGAATATTCCTTAAAATAAACGCATGACTTTATAACTTCTATAAACTAATTAATTTCAGGAAGAAGAGGTTTAGGTCCATTAAATAACTGGCATTCAAAGGCCTGAATTATGCCTCTCCCAATGACAAATTTATATAATTTTATTGGGATGCATAACTTGGATGTGATGCAACATCCATTTTACAGAGTTGTAAAACTCCTATGGATTTTACCTAGCGTGGGTTCAGCCAATCATTTTTTCCAGGGCTGCCACGGCCCCAGAGAGGGCAGAGAATCTCTTGCCCCCTGTTCCTTCCACCATTCTGAGCAGTGGTAGTGGGAATTTTTTTTTAAAAAAAGACACTAGCTGTGGTGTCATGTCACTTCTGGTAAAAAAAAATTGAAGCAATATAGGGTAGCCATAGGAATTGCTGGAAACTCTATGGTAAAACTATAGAGTTTATGGCAATTCCTAGAGCTACCCATGTCACTTCCATTTTTTACGAGAACTGATGTAATGCCACAGCCTGCAGCCTCAAAAAAGTTGGGGACCATTGGAGTAAGTTTTTCAAGAATCAGGCAGACACCAGGCAGATTTGAGGAGCAGAAGCTGCAGCAGGATCACCCCACAGTATAAGCCTTGTCCCACAATTTATATAAGAGATATACATAGCAGTGAACTGAATGCTGATTCACCCAGAGGTCATAGCTCAGTGATGCTACCATGACCCTTTTGTTTCCAATTGAACAGAATCTGGAAGTCTATGGTTGTTTATGCTTGGGAGTTTTACCTGGGGTACGATGGTTGCTCGACCCACACTTTTCTCTAGTGAATTCAAAAATTGCTATGCACCAGCAAAAGTCATTAAGCTCAAATCCAGAAGCATCTCCCCACCCCTTGAGGACACGGCTTTGTAATTGGCTGTAATGCTTACTGTGAAAAAAATGTCCAGTCTCTACCCCCCACCCCCCGGAAACCAAGTGTCGTGGTAAAATCCATTTCACAAAAAGGAGCTCTTTTAAAGGAACAGAATGGGGGAGGGAGAGAAACGTAAGCTTTGTTTTTAAAACCATATTTAGGTGACAAAGAATTCTGGCTGGGAGACAAAAAACTAGGAAGCATTTGAGTCCCCACCCCCTGAAATTCTGCTTTGTAATTGGCAGTAGTGCTTACTGTAAAAAAAAAAATCACCCTCCCCTCCACTCTCCTGCGCTTTGGATTATGCATGGAGAGGACGATTTGACCTAGGCCAGGGGTCTGCAAACTGTGGCTCCCAAGCCGCATACGGCTCTTTGGCCCGTTGAGTGCGGTTCTCCGAACTTGGTTCGGAGCCCCTGCTCTCGCGCCCGCCGGGCTGCGGAGCCGGCCACGCCTGAGAGAGAGAGAGAGAGAGAGAGAGAGAGAGAGAGCAGGCAAGCGTGCGCTCTGTCTCTCCCCCCCCCCGTCATGGAGAATGGCTGGGTCCCCCTTTCCCTTGCCCTCAATGGTTGGGAGGCTAAAGCTTTCCCTCCCCTCTAGCTGCACGATTGCTGGGCGGGTGGCTCACCAGTTCCTGCCCCCCCCCCGCCTATCAGCTGTTGGGCGGGGCGGGCTTCCTTTGGTAGACCTGGCCTCCGGCTGAGTTCCATTGGGAAGCCATGTCTACCCACTGGCTTTCTTGGCGGTAGACCTGGACTCAGAGGAGGGGAAAGTCCCCCTTCAGAGGCCAGGTCTACCAATTGGCTTCTATGGGCCTCCAGAGGCCAGGTCTACTGCCAAGAAAGCCAGTGGGTAGATCTGGCCTCCCAATGGGACTCAGCCGGAGGCCAGGTCTACCAATAGGCTTTTATGGCGGTAGACCAGGCCTCCAGACGAGGACTCTGGACGGGGAGGGGGAAATGGCAGGGACTTACAATTTAATTTTTAACAATAAATAAGATAACTATTAAGTATGATATCAAGTTTTATTCAGTGTACCTATAGTTTAATTAAGACTTAATAAACAGTGTACCTACCTATATAGTTTAAGTTTAAGAAATTTGGCTCTCAAAAGAAATCTCAATCGTTGTACTGTTGATATTTGGCTCTTTTGACTAATGAGTTTGCCGACCCCTGACCTAGGCTCATCTCAGGAGAGTTCAAAGAATTGGGATTTCATAGCAATGGGAAGACCCAGGATTTGCGAGGGCTGGCCGTGAGGTCATTGCTAATGGACGGAAAACGTATGCATAACTTCTAGGAACAACTGAGTCAGTTGAAGGACTAACCTGAGTCCAAATACCCATGCATAAATGACCTATATGCTGGGATGCCCTGGTCATAAAATCTCCACCCTATGCAGGGCTGCGTTCATCAGGATCAGCCCTGTTGTGATATGAAATGATAGATTCACTGAGTTTGTAAAGGCTCTCTACTGATGCAGAGGAGGAAATAGTGGAGGAAGATCCTCTGTGAGCGGAATGTGAAATAAATACAGAGTTTGATGAAGAAGAAGAGTTGGTTTTTATATGCCAACTTTTTCTACCACTTAAGAATCAAACCGGCCTTCCCCTCCCCACAACACATGCCCTGTGAGGTAGGTAGGGCTGAGAGAGCTCTAAGAGAGCTGTGACTAGCCCAAGGTCACCCAGCTGGCTTCATGTGGAGGAGTGGGGAAACCAACCCGGTTCACCAGATTAGAATCAGCCGCTTGTGTGGAGGAGTGGGGAAATCAAACTGGGTTCTCCACCACTCCTAACCACTGCTCTTAACCACTACACCATGCTGTCTTTCCTATCCTAACATGGCTTGAGGAGGCTCCTTCGGCTGGAGGAAGGGCCCTTATTCTGAAAGTTTCTGTAGCCTTAGGAGCCTTCCTCCAACTAAGTGGCCCTTCTCTTGGAGGACAAGCTACTTAAATTTGAGGGAGGTTCCATAAACTGGAGGAGGCAAACTTTGCTTGGGGGACTGGTAGGACACACTGGTGGCAGCGTCTCCCTGCCTCTTAGAGGGGAGGAAGGGTTAGATCTGCCTGTGGATGAATACTTCTCCCAAGGGGGAGGCGCTAATGTGTCCTACATTTACAGCTTCCACAATCAGTGCACCCTCTTCCTTTTCTCAGGACAAGAAAAACACCTAACAGCCCCATTATCAGTTTGCTTTGTTTCAGGATTCCAATAAGTGAGATGATATTGTAATAAACACTGAAGAGATTCAATTAAAAAAAATACCCTGACAAACTCTTTTACTGCATTGCCTTTAATTAAATGGATGTCTCCTACAGTGCCAATTAGCAAGTTGTGCAGCGTATTTTGTGCTGGGTTTGGATTTCCTGTAAGGTTGTTATTTGAAGGCCTTTCTGACTCTCTTCCATTTCCAGCTATAGAGATTAACGGAGTGCCATAGATAACAGCAGCATTTGGATTTCGTGATCTTTCATATGCATACCAGCTGCCAAGGTTAAATCTGCAATTAAGTGACAATCCCATAGGGGCATTTGAGATGGTGAGGACTTAATATTGCCGGATTTCATCCTGAAGAAAGTAGATGAGGGTCTGTTCCTGAACATTGCAATAGTTGTATCGAGGGTGTCACAGGTGTGATGCAGAAGATGACAAACTGGACAGGAGAAACTGGCTGAAGTCCTGGGTTAAATGATCTTCTGGTGGCCTCCTTTCACTGCACTCCTGAAACACAACCCCCAAATACACAGCTTCAAAGATGCACAGGGAGAGTTTTTAAGCCAGTTGTCAACTTTTTCTCACCCAGGAAAAGTTATCTTGTGGGATTTTTCATCCCCCACAAACAAAATTCAACAGGCATGCTCAGTTCTGCCTCAACAATTTGTGCGCAGTTTACTCACTTACCCAGGGGAGACAGAGATAGTCTGAGTACTTCAAGGAACTCCAAGTACAGCTAAATGGGCTGTAAGGTGAATAAAAGGAGGGGAAGGTGTGAACTGCAAGTTCCCTTGTTCTGAAATGGTCTAACCTTGTCTACACAGACAGATTTCTCTTTAGAACAGCCCATAGGAGAAGTTTTCTGCAATTCATGAAACATAAGAATATAAGAAAAGCCAAGCTGGATCAGACCAAGGCCCATCAAAGACAAACAAATTCAGGTCACCTGGGTGACCTTGGCATAGTCGCACTCTCTCAGCCCCACCTACCACTCTCTCAGCCCCACCTACCTCACAGGGTGTCTGTTGTGGGGAGGGGAAAGGGAAGGTGATTGAAAGCCGGCTTGATTCTTCCTTAAGCGGTGGAGAAATTCAGCATATAAAAACCAACTCTTCTTCTTCTTCTCCTCCTCCTCCTCCTCCTCCTTCTCCTTCTTCTACATTCCCTCACTGAATTCTCTTGGGGATAAAATGAAGAGGGGGACATATGATGCCTTGAGCTCCTTGAACAAAGAACAGGATAAACAAGTCTGCAAATGAAGTCTATAGAAAGTTTTCAAAACACGGAATCCCTTTCTTTGTTGGATATCACAACTGCAATGTTACCCAAAATTGGTTTGATTGTAAATCAGCTCGCAGATACAGTCACCACTTTCCTCTGCACAGACCTTGCAATAACACATGGATTCAGAAAAGGTATCTGCACAGTGAATGTGTCACTTTTTTGTACTGGAAGAGGAAAAACACATATATTAGCGGTGTCCCCAAGAGAGGATTAAATCTCTGCCTTTCCTCCTCTTTGCTTGTGTGCCATATGTGTAAATTCTATTTGATTGTTTTTGTTCTTCCATGAGACAACTATCCTGTCACCCTCTACCCATCCAACTAATTCATATTCTTTCTTTTACTGGCACATAGGGTTGTCAGGTCCCTCTTCACTGGTGGGAGGTTTTTGGGGCAGAGCCTGAGGAGGGCATGGTTTGGGGAGGGGAGGGTCCAATGGCCAAAGTGGCCACTTTCTCCAGGGGAACTGATCTCTATTGGCTGGAGATCAGTTGTAATAGCAGGAGATCTCCAGCTAGTACCTGGATGTTGGCAACCCTACTGGCACATATTATGCAGAGGTGGGCATAACTGATCCTCTTTCCTCAGATTAATCCCATGGTGATATATATGTAAACATTACTAAGTGAAGAGATGTAAACAATAGATCAGGTGCGATAATTCAATGCCATATCTAGGTAAGGAGTAGGGGTCACTGGGGTGTGTGGGGGGAGGGAGAAGGAGAAGGAGGAGAAGGAGGAGGAGGAGAAGGAGGAGGAGGAGGAGGAAGAGGAGGAGGAGGAGAAGAAGAGTTGGTTTTTATATGTTGACTTTCTCTACCACTTAATGAAGAATCAAACTGGCTTACAATCACTTTCCCTTCCCCTCCACACAACAGATACCCTGTGAGGTCAGTGGGGCTGAGAGAACTCTAAGAGACCTGTGACTAGCCCAAGGTCAGGCAGTTGGGTTCATGTGGAGGAGTGAAGAAACCAACCCAGTTCTTCAGATTAGCGTCTGCTGCTCATGTGGAGGAGTGGGGAATCAAACCCGTTTCTCCAGATCAGAGTCCACCGCTCCAAACCACCTTTCTTAACCACTACACCACGCTGGTAGTTGTGAATTTCCTGCATTGTGCAGGGGATTGGACTAGATGACCCTGGTGGTCCCTTCCAACTCTATTATTCTATGATTCTATGACTCTAACCTGTTCCTTTGATTTGTTACCTTCACATGGACTAAAGTAAGATCCAGGCATGTTCTGACTCCCAGTAAATATTGCAATACTACTTACAATCAATACATGCTGCAAGTATTCGGATATTTAGCTGTTCCCTGTGTTGCAAGGTCAGTATTCAGCATCTTTTCCTATTTCACTCCAGCTTCTTTGAGACATCTTTTCATTTCAGTCTAGGCATGCTGCCTCACAGCTTGAGCACTCTATTTGCAAGCCCCCTTCTGATGATTTATATCGATAGAGAAAGGAAGCCAAATGCAATCAGCAATTGAAATAAACAACCCTCCAGCTAGCAAACTGTTTGTCCCCGCCATGGTCTCTGGTGGTGAGTTCTGCATAGCTTGCAAAAAAAAAAAAAAAAAAAAAATTGCCAAGGCTAACACACAGAGACACATACTTACTTAGGGACACATCTTGGCCTCTGACAGAAAAGCTATGTTAAAACAGGAAAAAAGCCATTGTCAGTGAAGTCCCAAGCAGAGTTACACCATTCTCAAATCATTGACTTCATTGAATTGGAAAGGATGTAACCCTGTGGAGGATTGCAATGTGTATCTATGGCCATTAACGCATGGCCTTAAAAAAAATTATCCCTCCTCTGTAGTGCCTTTCAGTTATGCGTTCAGAAATTGAACACATGGACTGAAAAGGCACGCTGGTGGGAAAAGAGCGACGTAGGGTCTGGTCTGCCTCTGAGGGCAGAGGCAGGAAGGAGCCACCATCCTCTGCCTTCCTCTGGTGGAGATGAGGGGAAGGCTGGCAGCAGGGAGGTGAGAGGAGGTGGCAGTGACTGGCGGAATGAGCCGCTGTTGCTCTGCCTTCTCTGAAGAAGGTGAGGGGGGAAGCCAGCAGCAGGGAGAGGGGAGAGAGAGGCTGGGGTGGGGTGGCCAAAAGGGACTGCCACTGCTGCGGCTGCCAGGGTCAGGCAGTCTCCTGGCGCGGAGTCGACCCGGGTGCAAAATGGACAGGCAAATTCCTTCCTCTGTTGCGAGCCTTCCATTTAAGTCGCGACAACAGAGGAATGGGAAAACCCGGGGATGCAGCGGAAGGAGGAGGGTTGAATTTGCACTTGGGCAAAGCATGTGCGTCTGGACATCCCCAATTCGCTCCATCCCCGGGAGGATAGAGGGACAAAGCGGCCATGCGTTAATGGCCTATATAATACTCAGAAATGTTGTGATTCATGTGCAGGATTATGATTGGTACCTGATTAAATCTAGAACAGTATTCTCATGATGGCTTTACATGTGAAAAAATTTAACATGAGAATAAGATGGCCAGTATTTTAATTAATATCAGACATCTAAAAGCCACATCCTTGGATTCCATAATTTGCACTGCAATCCTAATAGGGTTGCCATGTCCCCTCTCTCCGCCGGCGGGAGGTTTTTGGGGCGGTGCCTGAGGAGGGCAGGGTTTGGGGCGGGGAGGGACTTCAATGCCATAGAGCCCAATAGCCAAAGCAAGCATTTTCTCCAGGTGAACTGATCTCTATCAGCTGGAGATCAGTTGTAATAGCTGGAGATCTCCAACTATTACCTGGAGGTTGGCAACCCTAAATCCTAAGTAGAGTTATATTCAATGGACTTGGAAGGGTGTCACTCTGCTTAGGGTCACAGCGTTAGTTATAATTAGGGTTACCAACTCCAGCTTGAAAAATTCTTGGACATTTTGGGGTGGTGCCCAAGAAAGGTGGAGTCTGGGAAAGGGAGCCAGCTCAGCAGGGATGCGATGTTATAGATTCTGCCCTGAATTCTCCCCTGAAGCTAAAATGACCAAACTGAGGCTATCATACTTTGATCACATTATGAGAAGACAAGAGTCCCTGGAAAAGATAGTAATGTGAGGAAAAGGTGAAGGTAGCAGGAAAAGAGGAAGACCCAATGTGAGATGTAGTTTTTCTACTGCAGTGATCTGAGAAAGCTGCCCACCTTCTTTGTATCCATTAATGTACTTCCTTAATCTGTGGAAATGTAAAATTGGGTGATTTTACAAAGGGCGGGGTTTGGGGAGGGGAGGGACTGCAATGCCACAGAGTCCAATTGCCAAAATGGCCATTTTCTCCAGGTGAACTGATCTCTATCGGCTGGAGCTCTGTTGTAATAGCAGGAGATCTCCAGCTAATATCTGGAGGTTGGCAACCCTAGTTTAGCTGCAAACCTCCATGGTGACCTCATGTAAAATGTAATGTGTAGTTTGGCCCTGTGTCTCACACAAGATTGATCTCTGAGGCTTCTTTAGAATGGTCTTTCAATGCATTTTAGCGTGTCACAGTCTCTTTGCTGTTTTGGGTTAATGCCATGACCAGTGGAATTGTTAAAATAACCACAGCCAGCTGTATTTTGCATTACAGAAATCTCAATTGTGTTGCTTCAAAAAGAGCCACCTTTTTAAAAAAAATCTTTATTCTGAGAGCTCCTCCTGTGTGTAATTTATGTACCAATATCAATAAGGTATAATCCTCTTATACGCCAGTCCATATCAAATGCCCTTCTCTGTTTCTTTTTCTTCCCCTTCCTTTAAACAGTAATGTATAAAGTGATATTTAAATCACAAAGTAACTTTCATTTGATGGAAATGAACCCCCTGTAATTGGCTGCACATGTGTATCAAATGTAAAGTGGAAAAAAATAAATGCTAGGCTGACATTCAGAACCTCTGATAAGGCACTTAGCATATGTATCAGACTTTTAAAAGTATGAAAACAAACTAGTGTTCATTGTGAGTTGCGTGGCGTAGTGGTTAAGAGTGGCAGACTCTAATCTGGAGAACTGAGTTTGATTCCCCACTCCTCCTCATGCAGCCTGCTGAGTGACCTTCGGCTAGTCACAGTTCTTTTAGTTTGTTTTGTGTGTGCCCTGCTCTTCATATACCTAGTCTGGTTCCCACAATCCATCAAAGAAAAGTGCTGATGGCCACAGATCTTCCCAGCCTCCCCATCCCAGTAGTCATTTCCAACCCTGGGAATAAATGTGTGTGTGTTAAGTGCTGTCAAGTCGCTTCCGACTCATGGCGACCTTATGAATGAAAGTCCTCCAAAATGTCCTATCTTTGACAACCTTGCTCAGATCTTGCAAATTGAAGGCTGTGGCTTCCTTTAATAAATAATAAATAAATTTTATTTGCGGCTAGTATGCCAGATAAAACAGGTAAAACAGAAACTGACTATACAGAGTAGATGTTTACAACCAAGGTCAACAAAATTAGGAATCACCCAAGTTTACATTTCCACAGATTAAGGAAGTACATTAAGGCAATGTAGCTTCATTGCTACTGCACAGTATTTTGCGACATGGGTGGTGATTGGTGAGCTGTCGCCCAGCAGAAACGTTTTGGTCCATTCACCCTCACCACCAAAGCCCATTTCCCTAATCAACGGGTCAATAATATTGAAGTGGGCTGACTTGTAGAGGGGACGTCTAAAAAATACATGCTCAATGGTTTCCAGCTCCCCTGCGTTACACGGGCAAAGTCTCTCTACCCTGGGGATCTTCTTAAATCTCCCTTCTAATATGGCAGATGGGAGGGATGCACATCTGGCCAGTGTATAGGCCCTCCTATGTGTGTCCCTTTCTAGGGAGTATAAATATGCAGCTGGTGCTAGAATATACCTGGAATATTGAGTCCAACCCTGGGAAAGTTTATTTCTGGGACCCATGAAGAAAAATTGCCATGCAGGTTGGAAAGCTGCAGTAAGGAGGAGAAAGGGGGCAAAATCAATCCTTCTGCCTCCTCTCTCAGCTGTGCTCTACTCATGAAAGAGGCAGTTGGGAGCAGTTTCTATCCCTTCCTCCTACCCACTTCAGCCTCC